>NW_024610018.1:600000-1040938 GCF_016920785.2 Ixodes scapularis | reverse complement strand
ACGGCGTTAATGATACGTTTACACCTGGAAAGAAATCCGCTGCCGCGGGAGCGGATCCGCTCCCGGCGGCGGCGGCGATGAGCGGGTTGCGTTTACATCTATTTCCTTCGAGCAGTGGCGGCAGCGCCGGCTGCGGCAGCGGTTCCAGTAACGTCTCCTCAAATATGGCGAGAAGGCGCGAAAGTTCCCGCCCTGGCTCTCTCTCTCCCGGGCGTTGCCGCTCCCGGAAGAACGCGTACTCGTGACGTAGGCAGCGTCGCACCGCGCAAGAATGCCACTTCCGGTCAGCGAAACGCCTCGTTCGGCGGCAGAAATAGATCCCGGACCTATTCGGCTCGCCGCCGCGTTTTCCGCCCAGCGTTTCGCCCCAGCGGCAAAAGCTGGGCGGATTCGCTAGCGGATCCGCAAGTGTAAACGTACCATAAAACAGCACAGCGTCAAAACAGCGCAGCGACAAAAGAGCACAGCGTCAAAACAGCACCGCGACAAAAAAGCTCAGTGTCAAAACAGGATATTGACAATATAGCTAGGGTTTGGCGTTTTCGGTTTCTATTGTTTTGAAATTCGGCGAACTTTTTTCCGTTTTTATCCAAACAGAAGTTTTCGGCTTATTGCGGTGAATATTTGTAGACTCATAAACTTCTCGGTCCTTTTCGGTTTATTGACGAAAATCAGGGTACTGACGAAAATTCAATATGTAAAAGCGTTTCTTTAAAATGTATAGTAAGTAAACTAGGTACTGGTTTTGTTCTTTGTTGCTGTCTGTGGCAGCCGACGCACTGGCAGCCGACGCACAATCACGACAGGGCGCAAGACGCACTTGCGCCCTGTCGTGATTTGACAGTATCGTCGTACGCTCATATTTGTATAATGGACTACCACTTCGGTCGGAGAGGAAAATATCAAAATGCAGAAATTTTCAAGCATTGTACTCAGTGCGTTTTTTTTTTCCCCGATTTTCACGAGAGGTGGTAAATTCGTGCCGACCACAGAAACGACAATACAACAATCGTATTTATGCCCTCCTCTAGTAGATGGAAGCTAGGGGTATTATAAAATGTGCGGCATTTACGGATGCCCTTGATTTTCATTTTTCAGTTCACGAATAAACTCTTTTCTTTGAACAAAAATTTTGGCACACAAAACTCAGGTGAAAAGATTTCGCCTTGAAGACCCTTGCGCCTCCGGAGCTTTCGTTGAGAGTTAAACTGATCTCGGAGACAAGCTGAAAGCTGCGAAAGGAAGTGTGGTCATACGGTCATTAATAGGTCACATCCCCCCCACCCACCCCTCCGAAAGCCGTAGAAAATAATAACCTTTTTCAGTTAAAACCGAATTTGGAAAAATTAATTCGGCTTACATTAACCGGTTTTATGCGGTAAACGCTGAACCCTAAATATAGCGTATGGAGTTAAAAAATACATGTTTCAAAGTAGGTACTGTAAAGGAATGAGGGGTCTCGGCCGATTCGTCGAAAGCCAACACGTCGACGGCCAATTTGTCGAATCCGTTCTGTTGGGAGCAAGTTCGGAGTGGGGAGTATACTCGATATAGTGGCACGTGAAGGCTTTCTGGGCAGTACCGAAGCCTCCGCTGGTGCGTATTCTGGCTATTTCTCGAGCAGTTCCGCTATTTTTGGCGCGCAAGTTTGCTGGTGATGTCGTCTACAGTAAATAAATCATTCGTAAGGCATGTTGCTGTTGTTAGTTAAAAGAAAAGAGAAACAGAAAGCGTCTGCGGCAACGATGCGCTCAGCACATGCTGGGGCAACAGCATTGACGCTGTGACATGTTTCTGCTTCACCGGTTTTCACTCGATCGATGCCTTCGGCGGCAATAATCTGTGAATTTAACTCAAAGTAATTTCTCGCCTGCAAGCTGGAGCCGCGTGTTTCGGGGACATTTTATTTACGGCGAATGAACCCTGAAGAATCAGTGCCCATGTCCACCTTGAATACGCTCAACATTAAAGTGCCTTATCTTACCGGTTGTACCAATGCACCTGCAATCAACGCATCTCCCACTTTTCTACTTTTTTGTTGTTTTATTGTGTTTTTTTTTTAAGGGGGGGGGGGGGGGGGGAAGGCGTTTTACGCCAACAGCGAGTACTACGGAACCTCACCGACCGACGCAAACCAGGCGGTTCATAACTTGAACTTATGGATTTCTTTTTCCCAATCACTTTTCCTCTTTCGCGGCTTCTACAAAAAAAACAAAAAAAACAAGACAACGCGGCTAACATCGCCACGAAGGTATCACCTCTAACTACCCAATCTCTTCAGAGATCAGCGTAGTTAAGTAAAGGTAGTAATAGGCTCTCATCCTTTACAACCTAGCGACAATAAATGAAAGCGTAAAGGAGGTTCGAAAGTATTCGCGCAGAGAGAGGTGAAGAGCGAGCTCGAAGTTGATAAATACGTGCTGTTTTGTCGCCGTGCTGTTTTGGCACGTGCTCCTGTCGCTGTGCCGTTTTGACGCTGTGCTCTTTTGTCACGTGCTCTTTTGACGCGTGCTGTTTTGTCGCCGTGCTGTTTTGACGCTGTGCTGTTTTGACGCGTGCTATTTTGACCGTGCTGTTTGGTCGCGTGCTGTTTTGTCGTGTGCTGTTCTGTCGCGTTCCCCGATTTCACTTCTGGTGAGCCCTCTTCTCACACACTTCTCACGCCTTTATTCTTCGGATGAAACAGAAAAGGGGATTATTGTGTCCAACCCCCAGCACTTACTACATGAGAAAACCAAGGGCTCAATTTGTCTGCGTTACTCAAAGATGCGGGTCGTGAGGCGCCGGTCTGGGTCAGTGTTCGGCAGAAATTCGTGTCAAATCGGGGAAAACGCGAGTCCCATCCGAACAATGACGCCTCAGTCCTGTCCAATCTGCGCCCTACGCTCGCCTCTTCTTGACGCAGGAAAATTCAGCGCTTATACTTCCTCTCACTAAAACTCTGCGGTACAGCCAAAGCTACAAGGGAGAGAGCGTGTGCAAACCTGTTCAAGAGGAGGGAAAGGATGAACGGGAGAGAATGGCTAAGATTCCCCCGTTCCTCCTTTCCCTCCTCTTGAGCAGGTCGGATACACTCTCCCCTGTAGCTTTGACTGTATTGCACGGTTTTAGTGAGACGGAGTGTGGGCGTTATTATATATACTTGTTTCAGCTTTAGTTCAGACGCAACCGACGCTACGAGATAATAGGGAGTTTTCGTAGATCGTTTTCGCCGTCCCGCAAGGCCCTCCGCAACTCGCTACGATAGCGGGAACTCCACAGTCAAGGCTATGGGCGCGCAGGCGCAGTAGACACTTCTTCGTTGCGGAAGGCTTAGCGGAGGGGGCAACGCGGTCTACGAAAACTCCCTAATGGGAGCAATGATTCAGCGTCAAAAGCGCAAGTCAATGCGTCTTTTCTGTTCATGATTTGGTTAGCGATGATAAAAGACGTACGGAAACATGACGAACATTATGATGGTGTACTTTGGACGATGTCTGAAGGTTTCATCCGCTCGTAGCGTTGGCTGCGTCTGGGATTAATGCGAAACAAAGGTGTAGGCATGTCATGACAAAGTCAGAGGTGTAGACGGAAATAAATCGCCTAAAGGTTCCCGTGCGTTTCAGCAAGAAAAAAGAAAGAAAGAAAACCAGTACATATTGAAGCAACGTCATGCCTTGACACAAGGTTTCTAAAACCAAAGGTTTGCAAAGTGCTTGTGTTTTATTTTTTTTAATTTGTACTTCGGGGAACACTAGAACTTAGAGATATCCCGATTTAATCTTGAAAATAAATTGATACTTTTTTTACAGAATCTACGTAGGGCTAGTACTTAATGAGAAAAAAAAACATTCCAAAAACTCACCGAGAGTGTGTAATGAAAGTTGGCAACGGAAGTGCATAACTGAAATGTACTGAAAAGTTACCTCTAATTTTAATAAGTCAAATTGAATTGGTGTACAGCCGCCGGCAATATGAAGGTGAACGCAGGACCGTCCACCACTCCGTGCTATCAGCGCGATGACGCGGCTGCCGTGACACTTCGCTTTCTTATCGCATACAAGGCACGGTCATAGTGTTCGTATTATTACCACAAAGAGAGCTCCAATCACGAGCGTCAGTGTTAAGGTTAGTCTATCTCCGTATAGGCATCACACAAGGTGAAAACATTTCTCCTATCGATAGATATGCCGGCGGATACCCTGGTTGTGCAAGGCCTCATTTTGACTTTTGAAGAAGTGTTTCATATCAACATTCACAACGGCGTCCTTCTAACTCCTAGGCGTCCTTCTGACAACTCCTACCCCCTAGTGGGTTCTCATAAAAGAATGATGGCCGGTGCCAGTGGGTGCCAGGATGGATGAATACGAGGGCAGACGCAAAATTTATTGTATACGCTGCTGCCTGCGGAAAATGGCCTGGTGCGTTATGGTGGAACAAATGTCCTTTCTTGGTTAGTCCCCCGAGACGCGTGGTGATCTCTGGTGACCTAGTCAGGAGGTCCCGGTAATATTGTCACGGGTGGTGACCAAAAAACAATAAATAAACAGGAAGAAATGAGCGTTTAATGTGGCGAACTTGTGCCAAAAATAAAAGGATACAAAAGATAATAACAGGGAGTCGCGGGCGTCGAAGTCGGCGTAACACCAGAGTCGACCGCTGGGGCGAGACTGACTCCGCTCATAGAGTAATATGCACAAGGTAAAGAGCGGACACTGCCATAGGCCCCAGCGGCCCAGATAGACCAGTGACAGGTAGCGCTCCTAGCGGGCGGTATTAAGTATAATCTGATTCCGTTTCCGGTCAAGTTAGTTTCGGTTTCGGTTTGGGCGTTGCTGCTCCGGTTCTCCGGTACCCTTCTCTCTCTCTTTCCTCCCCGCCTCGCTCGGCTCTCGGGAACTCCTTGACTCCCGAAGCCGCTGTTTTTTTTTTTTTTTTTAAATACTGACGCACTTTTGCTTTATTCTTTACGATAGAGTTTGTAAAAAAATGTGTCAAAAAATATTTCAACTTACTTCACAAAGCAGAAGTGTATGTTTCTTGTTCTTTTTCTATTGTAAAGCATTGAAGTTACACAATCGCCGCATTGAATCCTGGCTGGTGGAACATTTTGGGGTCAACAACAGTAAGTGGTTCGAACAGATTTTATTGGACCACATTCATGTATACATGAGTTACTTTAGAAGCTCTGTATGTTTTATACGAAAGAGATCGATACTCACAAAAATAAATTAATATGAAGGACTTCGGGCATATCGCAGACTTCGTAATACATTCTTAGCAGAAACAAGTTAACAAAACCTTTCCACGGACAACATGCTGTATGATACATTCACTTTCACGGCGACTCGGGTACGGGAAGTAAGTGCAAAAATAAATAAGACATCGCTATCATTACCAGTCTTAAGGGTATAATAACAGTGCGAAGCACACGCCGGATGGTACAAATTCCCGATTTCCGGCAAATATAAAAAAACACCAATTTGCATAGCCTCAAACTCACTGCGGGCGAGCCATTACCAAACAATGAGAACTCTATTCGAAATCTGACAAGATTCAATGTCCCTAAACATTCCCCGAAATTGTTCAGGAAAGAAATATGGCTTCAGAAAAAAGTGGCTGAAGAACTATGGACAGTGGATACAAAAGTGGATTCATTTTCTTTTTAAATATTTTTAGCCTCTATACACTATTTTGTATCGAAATTTTGTAGAACGTGGACAAATATTTTTGTTAGGGAGCCGTGATACACATTTGCTGGAAAAAGGGGAAACAAATATTTGGAGAGCAAGCTGCACCGCCCACTTAGTAAGTACTTTTTGTTTTTGGTTTGGCAACCACCTCTGTTAATACACTATTAACAGTTAAACCTGTCTCGTTCTTACTAGCAACTGAAGAGTGCAACCGAACTTTCTCTAAATTCCAATTAAGCAATCAAACATGTCAACACAAGCGTATTCTGCAAAACAATTTTAAAAACCCTTTGTGGTACTCCTCTGGGCAAAGGCTAAAACCACCCAGACCTCAAAGTGTGCTATACAAGGCAGCACACGCTCCTCGAACATGTGTCACACTCTCTATTATTGGAAGAAAGTGATTTTCTAGTTGCTGAATGAAATGAAAGGTAGCTTGTGATGGTACTACTAAGTTCCCGAAGAATTTTCCAGGCACGTGGTATGCTTTAGGAACAAGGCAGTACTGGTGAGGCCTGGTCAAGTTATTAGACTCATCCGATAGCAGCTGTGAACAGCCACAGCTGTAAGTTGTCTGTTCAAGCAAAAGCTTGATCAAATAGCCCCAAATGTAATAAAAAAAAAGTGGACGAGTCATCAATTATGTTAGACCTGATGTCTGATGCCAGCTCAGAAATATCCTCTAGTGGCGGGAAGTTATCAATTGGAAGACATTCCACAATGTCTGAAATTAAACTTTCATGGTGCGAAGATATTTGCAACTCCTTTACGAGGTCAGCCTTGTCATCCTCTACGTTTTCATTGTCCGACAGTTTGAACAGTTTCCTTATCCGGAGGTGTTTTAGTCCTGAGGTGAACTGATGCACATTTGGGTTTGTGTAGCAGCCCAGCATTTGTCGTATATAGCTCCAAAAACGTTCTCAAGTGTGTCTTGCTGCAGGCGTCGTGTAAGTAAGAACTTAAAGTCATGGCTGCTTGAAAGCTCATCCCAGAGCATGAGGACCCTTTTTATAGTAACTTGCCACCCAATGATGGCTTATGGCTGCCTCCAACTTTGGAACTGCCATGCTGAAATCCATCCGAGTTACTGGTGGAGAAAATAAAGTATTTCAGATTCTCCCTTCAGAATGGCATGGCGCAACTTCTGTCCTGTCTTCTTGAATTTTTTAGCTATTTAGACAATCAAAAAGTATGCACATCCTATCACAGAAATAGGCTGTAGCCATGACTGCCTCAGGAAGATCCTTCGCATAAACAACGGATATGATTGCAAGAAAGAGTGAGGCACTCAGTACCTGTGGGGCACAATTTTCTTCCATGTTACAGAAAGGTTCTTGAAAAAATGTGTCTCTCAGTAAGTTTCGGAGCCAATTGCGAGCTCATCTTATGGATAGAACAATAAAGTTCAACAACAGAAGACCACTCAATGATCTCATTTCCAATGCAAAGTTTGTGTGCTTGGAGATTGCTCTTGGTTGTTTTGGGAAGGTGCGGAACATCTAAGACAAAGTAAACGTGTTCGTTGTCAACTTTGAAAAATGACTTATCATCACACACACCAAGCTTACGTTTGAAGCTCCCTAACCTTTACTGTTAAGCCAACATTCTTAAAGGGGCGATGGACTGATATTTGTATTTTGCTCAAAAACCGCTTAGGACGAATCCCTGACGTTAATGATCTGTGAAATACCCGTTCGTTTTCACCACACGCAATCGAAGTCGCAGAAAAAAAATTAAGAAAACCGAGCAGAGTTCACCCTCTCAACTCGCAGCCAGAACAAGCGGCCCCGTGATCTGGAGCCGATTATATGCCGCCAATGTTGATCATAGCCATGCGCTTGAGTTGGCATGGCACAGGACACGCGCTGAGTTCCAGACACAGTTATAGTTCGGCTGTTGTCGTCATTGCAGCGATTGGACACAGGACACTACCCGAATGTTTCTCGAGCTGTTGATTATCACGAGCCCAAATCGAGTGTCCACGCCATGCTCGGGTTCAATCTATGAGCCGTACTCAAATATCGTCACTGGGTGGTACTGCTACCGCCCAGCTACGTCATCAGGTTTTAGAGCGCAGCTCTTAGGGGCCCGTTCCCGGCTTGAGCGGCGTCGCCGTCAACGTCGGCGTCGCCGTCGGCGTCGGCGTCGCCGTCGGCGTAACCGCAACCCTCGTAACCCTCGTGAGGGTTACGAGGGTTACGAGGGTTAATCTCATGAGGGTTACCCTCACGAGGATCACGAGGGCCACGAGGGTTACTTACCCTTGTTACCCTCACGAGGGTTACGAGGGTTAGTTACCCTCAAAAGGGTTACCTTCACGAGGGTTACCCTCACGAGGGTTACTTACCCTTGTAACCCTCACGAGGGTTACTTACCCTTGTAACCCTCACGAGGTTTACGAGGGTTAGTAACCCTCGTGAGGGTAACCCTCGTGAAGGTAACCCTTTTGAGGGTTACGAGGATCAGTAACCCTCGTGAGGGTAACCTTCACGAGGGTTACCCTCACGAGGGTCACGAGAGTTATGAGAGTTACCCTCACGAGGGTTACTTACCCTCGTAACCCTCACGAGGGTTACGAGGGTTAGTAACCCTCGTGAGGGTAACCTTCACGAGGGTTACCCTCACGAGGGTCACGAGGGTTATGAGAGTTACCCTCACGAGGGTCACGAGAGTTACCCTCACGAGGGTCACGAGAGTTACCCTCACGAGGGTCACGAGAGTTGCCCTCACAAGGGTTACTAGGGTTACCCTCACGAGGGTCACGATGGTTACCCAGGTCAAGTGACCCCCCCTGGGGTCACGTGACCTGGGGATACCCCCCGAGGTCACGTGACCCCCCGTTGACGTCATAGCCACTGATGACGTCACCGGCATCCGCATCGTCATCGTCATCATCACTGATGACGTCCCCGGCATCCGCATCGTCATCAGTGATGATGACGATGACGATGCGGATGCCGGTGACGTCATCAGTGACGTCACTGATGACGTCACCGGCATCCGCATTGTCATCATCATCACTGATGGCGTCATCAGTGACGCTACTGATGACGTCATCGGTATCGTCACGTGGCCCCAGGTCACGTGACCCGCCCGACGTCACGTGACGCCCCAAGGTCACGTGACTCCCACAAGGTCACGTGACCCCCAAGGTCACGTGACCCCCCGCCCCCCGAGGTCACTTGACCCACCCCCCAGTACCCTTCCCTCCTCCTCAAGAGCTGCGCTCCAATTCGGCGTTACAGGGAGTTGTAAACGGCTTTCACTTTTAGAGCGCAGCTCTTAGGGGCCCGTTCCCGGCTTGAGCGGCGTCGCCGTCGGCGTCGGCGTCGCCGTCGCTGTCGGCGTCGGCGTCGGCGTCGGCGTAACCGCAACCCTCGTAACCCTCGTGAGGGTTACGAGGGTTACGAGGGTTAATCTCATGAGGGTTACCCTCACGAGGATCACGAGGGCCACGAGGGTTACTTACCCTCGTAACCCTCACGAGGGTTACGAGGGTTAGTTACCCTCAAAAGGGTTACCTTCACGAGGGTTACCCTCACGAGGGTTACTTACCCTTGTAACCCTCACGAGGGTTACGAGGGTTAGTAACCCTCGTGAGGGTAACCCTCGTGGTTACAAGGGTAAGTAACCCTCGTGAGGGTAACCCTCGTGAAGGTAACCCTTTTGAGCGTTACGAGGGTTAGTAACCCTCGTGAGGGTAACCTTCACGAGGGTTACCCTCACGAGGGTCACGAGGGTTATGAGAGCTACCCTCACGAGGGTTACTCACCCTCGTAACCCTCACGAGGGTTACGAGGGTTAGTTACCCTCACGAGGGTCACGAGGGTTATGAGAGTTACCCTTACGAGGGTCACGAGAGTTACCCCCACGAGGGTCACGAGAGTTGCCCTCACAAGGGTTACTAGGGTTACCCTCACGAGGGTCACGATGGTTACCCAGGTCGTGACCCCCCCTGGGGTCACGTGACCTGGGGATACCCCCCGAGGTCACGTGACCCCCCGTTGACGTCATAGGCACTGATGACGTCGTCAGTGACGTCACTGATGACGTCACCGGCATCCGCATCGTCATCGTCATCATCACTGATGACATCATTAGTG
This sequence comes from Ixodes scapularis, assembly GCF_016920785.2. NCBI lineage: Eukaryota > Metazoa > Arthropoda > Arachnida > Ixodida > Ixodidae > Ixodes > Ixodes scapularis. Next base: position 1,031,163 of record NW_024610018.1, on the reverse strand, counting down.
ACGTCACTGATGACGTCACCGGCATCCGCATCGTCATCATCATCACTGATGGCGTCATCAGTGACGCTACTGATGACGTCATCGGTATCGTCACGTGGCCCCAGGTCACGTGACCCCCCGACGTCACGTGACGCCCCAAGGTCACGTGACTCCCACAAGGTCACGTGACCCACAAGGTCACGTGACCCCCAAGGTCACGTGACCCCCCCCGCCCCCCGAGGTCACTTGACCCACCCCCCAGTACGCTTCCCTCCTCCTCCTCAAGAGCTGCGCTCTAATTCGGCGTTACAGGGAGTTGTAAACGGCTTTCATTTTTTCGAAGGAGAGATTGAATGAAAACACTCGGTTTTGTCCTCGAAATTACAGCGCAACAAAGGAGTTTCTTGGTCAGTGGCGGTGCGAGTATCCTTCAGTCCCACTAGTGCCACTAGTCCCGCTAGCTCGTGTAAAGTGAAAAACATTCCAATTGACTGTCATTGCACCTCCCCTTTAAGCTCCCGAATGAGAGAAATGAGGAGACTGCGTTAAACAGAAGACGTTGTTGAAGTGTGCACAACAGTGTATGCGGGGCTAAACGCACCTCCTGGAAATTTCAGACAGCATAACAACCAAGGCTCTATCTGCAATGTTAGAGGTTCGTTCAACACCGTCATCTGTGAACCCATGGACAATGTCGTGTGCAGGGTCATAAGTTACATTCTTTCTTTAAAACAATCTTATCGAAAATCAACATGCACACACATTCAAGTGCAGCCAGACAGCCCGGCAGAAACAACAGCGCGAGAAGCTGGAACCGATCGGCTCCACGAATTCACGCCGAGCATGCGAGCACGCGGGCGGCCATGCGTCACCTTGATTGATGCAAAGTCGACCGAACATGACGCAGCAGAAAGCACAGATGGACGGCACGCACGGCACAGACGAACGACGCAGGGACGAGCAGAGGCGACGGCGTGCAGGTAGGCAGCCATGGCAGGCGCCATTCATCACGTGGTTTTTGTGACGTAATCAATTTAAACTATTTAGTCGTTCTAAGTACTTTAAACAATTTTAACCAAATTACAGAAAAGCGCCACGTAGCGGAGGGTATTAAACGCACTATCTGGGCCGTGAATCGGCTCCTGTGTCCTCTCTTTACGTTTACTATATTACTCTATGCTCCGCTCGCCTTGCCGAATCCCTTATGTACCCTCGTGGGTTTCTGGATCGTTCGGCGAAGAAGGTTCGGCGCGTAGAACATTCTGACCTCGAACAAGCCCAACATGGTTCTCGAATTTACCAGAACATTACTTTACAGAGTCAACAAAAAATGCGCCTCCGCGGCCAGGAATCGAACCCTGGCTTTCAGCGTGGAAAGCACGCGCGATAATCGTTAGACCACGAGCGCGCTGCCTTCTTGGTCAGCTGCGCTCGCGGCAATATATTCCTGTGATGGTTTGGCCCTTACGGGCATAATTTGTCCTTAAAGGGCTACGGAAACGAAATTTTAGCGCCCATCTTTCTGCATAAATATGTTCGATGGACAGGCACCACCTCAAAAATATCAATATCGCGCTGTAAAACACAGGAGAACTAATTTTAAACCCAATTAAACGATTTCAAATTCACATCTGGTGGATGGTGGGATAGCTCTCGTGACATCACTTGTGGCATAGGAGCAGCTCCGTTCTGCGGCAATACGGCGTGCCGGCAGAATTAGCCTAGGCCTGAACGCGTTTGCAAAGCCTTGGCGGCGAGAGCCAAAGCGTAGTTGGCCACAGTGAGCTCGCTCTCGTTGCGGCTCTTTGCACGACACGACCCGAGCATGCTTCTGGCACGGCCGGTATTAGTTGCTGCGAGTCGCGAGCTGCGAGCTGACGTTAAAAAAGATAAGTTTGAACTACGAGAGTGTCAGCAAGAGCCACGCAAATTCCTGTTCACACTTGGAGCGGACGCGCGCGCGTTTAATCGAAGTGCTGGATTCGCTCTGTTAGACCGCGTTCCGGTAAGCGCTTCTGGACCGATCTTTTACAATTGCAACTCGATACTGACATGACACTCGGCAAAGAAAGGTTGGACCGACATCGCGTAGCTCCCACGAACTGCTATAGCTCGACAGTGACGTAGTGTCGTGTCAGAATAAAAATGGCATACTAATAACAAAGTGTACATACCGTGTTGCGAATGTAATCCGTATGGCGTTTATTTGAGCTCTACATCACACAAAACAAGGAGATAGAATCAATGAGAGTCCCTTTTCGACGACAACGTTCGTCACCGCTGCCTCGGAAAACAAGGAGATCGAGATGACAAGCGGAAAAGATTGACCTCTGAAATTTAGTTCAGGGATCAAACTACTCATCCGGGAAGGGTCCACAAGGGTAGCGCGGCCATATTCCATTCAGCAGGCCAGCCGGTCATGGGGAGACGGTCTTGGCCAAGGACCGCCGGAGCAACGGTGCGCCGAGTCGGTGTTGCTGCTAGGCCTACTATATTCTGCCGAGCTCGCTTGGTCGGTAGAATCGTGGCCGTTGTAGTCCTTCTCGGGTGTTTGTGGATCCTGCGTTCTTGATCGTCGTGGTCTGTTTCAAGTACTCCTTCCTTTTTTTCTTGCTGGCTGAAGTCGGGACGCACGAGAAGAGCACGTAGAAAAATAAATGTCCGTTGGCGTCGCTACCAAGTAACCGAGCGACGCTGTCGGCCATAATGATTTGGTCGTAAAAAGTGCGTAAGACAGCTGCGGAGCTGTCGTAGGATTTTGTCGTAACCTGCGCAAAAGTTACGACAATTTCGCTTCGAGAATACGGACTTTCTCCCAAATTTGTCGTATGCACTTTTTTCGTCGTAAGTTCGCTTTGAGAATCTGGCCTCAGACCTGGTTTTGTCAGTGGTGCCGTGGTTGCCGACTTGCCGTGGTGCAGCGTGCGTGCAGCCCTTGCACATCTCAAACGGCCACGTTGTCACAGGTCGTAAATCGTCGACGCGCCACCAAGTGGCAACGCTCGTAACCACAACATCCACGCCGTACCCTTTTCCGTCTGGCACAAGTGACGTCACGAATGCGCCCAATATCCCAAGACGTATCGCGCTCTCCGATGGCTGATTTTTGAGCGCGCGCCCAATCGGGCCCCTCAGGGTAAAAAATAAAGCCATCCGTTCAAAATACAAACGCTCGATTATGATTTACGGATATCATTGATCATATTAAACCTATTTCTGACCATCATAGGTGTATTTCAAGTTTCGCTTTAGTATCCCTTTAACATATCGCAGTAAAAAAAAAAAAAACAGAAAAAAAACGCTAATTATTACTTTTTGTAATAAAGCTCCATCTTCGCCTTTTTGGCAATGCTCAATCAGCGTGCTTCTACTGTTCGCTTTCTTCTTTCGCCTCGGGGTCGTAATAATGAGCACAGCCCTCATACATGGCAATCAAGCAATCAAAAGCCATAAACCTGACTCAGAAAAGCTGTACCATTACCCTTTTCGATGTCGTGTTTGAATGGGCTTGAGCAATCGCGAAATCCAGCGGGCACCGTGGGCTTGCGCAATGTGCAAGTCATTGAGCGTGTGCAAATATGTGGGCTGCGTATTGCGTATTAACGCAAAACTTCCTTGAAACTCAGATATAATATTGGTTAGTATGAATATGAAGTGAAAGATAAGTTGCAAAGGAAAGGAGGAGAACGACGTTTCGATCAAATGTTCTTCTTCAGGTAAAAGGGGAGATGACAGAACAGAATAAGAATACCATATATACAAAAGACATAAATAGCACGTGATAGATGTGACGTTGTGGAGAAAGAGAGGGGGGAGGAAAAGTCGTCAAGTACGGTGCGAGGTTTGAAGTCAACAAGGTGAGGAATGCGGGGGGGGAGGGGGGGGGAAAGCTTATAGCCCCCGCGTGACTGGTCAAATTATAAAAAAGGAAAAAAAAGGAAAGAGCGGGAGAAAGGGGAATGTTTGATAGCCGAAAGAAAGTTTCTTGTTCAGACCGGAAGGAAATTCCGTCTTTAAGTTAAAAATTAATCTGTTTTCTTCTTTTTCCCGTGAGGTGGGTGTATGGAAGCCTGATTTGATGACGCAAATTCGCATGTTACGTTCAGTGTGATTTGTGGTGTGGAGGACAAGTGTTTAGATACGTGTATGGAGAGGTCATGTTTGAGTTGGCCCGCTCTTTCCAGTGTGACGAGTCTGCGGTTTTCTCTGAAGCGTTCGTGGAGTCGGCGGTCAGTTTCGCCGATATAAAATAAGGTTGGACAGAGTGTGCAGGAAATGATGTATATCAGATTAGAAGATTTACAGGTGTGATTGTCAGGGATTCTCATTGGCAGGTTGGAAGGAGGGCCTGTGTGTTGGCACGTAAGGCATTTTGGGGCGCCGCACGGCGTGGTACCGGGAAGTAAAGTGTGATGTCTTATGGAACGGTTGCTGCGTACTAAAAGGGATCGTAAGTTGGGCTGTCGACAGTAAGTTAGCGCAGGTGCTTTAGAAAGAACTTTTGAACTCTATTCCCTTCTCACAATTTCTCCGCCTCCGTAGGATTTGCAGCGACGACATCGATTTCCGTCATCAGCCTAAGACGATGACCACCTTCTTTATTGAACGTGGTTACCCACTCGACCTTCTGCGCAATGCCAGCAGTCGCGTTTCTAACATTTCGCGTCTCGACGCCCAACTTTACTTCCCGGTACCATGCCGTGCGGCGCCCCAAAATGCCTTACGTGCCACCACACCGGCCCCCCTCCCAACCTGCCAATGAGAATCCCTCCCAGAATTCCTGCGCACTCTGTCCAACCTTATTTTATATCGGCGAAACTGACCGCCGACTCCACGAACGCTTCAGAGAACACCGCAGACTCGTCACACTGGAAAGAGCAGGCCAACTCAAACATGACCTCTCGGAACACGTATCTAAACACTTGTCCTCCTCACCACAAATCACACTGAACGTAACATGCGAATTTGCGTCATCAAATCAGGCTTCCATACACCCACCTCACGGAAAAAAGAAGAAAACAGATTAATTTTTAACTTAAAGACGGAATTTCCTTCCGGTCTGAACAAGAAACTTTCTTTCGGATATTAAACATTCCCCTTTCTCCAGCTCCTTCCTTTTTTTTTTCTTTTTATAATTTGACCAGTCACGCGGGGGCTGTAAGCTTCCCCCCCTCCCGCATTCCTCAGCTTGTTGACTTCAAACCTCGCACCCTACTTGACCACAGTTTCCCCCTCCCTCTCTTTCTCCAGAACGCCACATCTACCACGTGCTACCTATGCCTTTTTGTTTATATGGTATTCTTATTCTGTTCTGTCATCTCCCCTTTTACCTGAATAAGACCGTTTGGTCGATACGTCGTTCCCCTCCTTTCCTTTGGCACTTATCTTTCACTTCATATTCCTACTAATACACTAACAGTGCCCGGCAGAACCCCACATCTTCATAATATTGGTTGCTGACATGCGGAAAGATGTAATAAAAAAAAAAAAAACATTGAAGTACGTCTAAGAAGGGCGTGTCTAAATTCGAGCAAACGCGCAAACGTTTTCTTTTTTGTGCACGTACTTGTCTTTGCAGCTTCAAATTTTTGAAGACATTTTTTCAGCAAACTAAGAATGCAACCTTCTTGGGAGCTTGAGGTTAGCAGCCGAAATGTTTCTTAGACTTGACTTGCTTAGGATCCTAAAGGATATAGTTTTTACTTTATGTACGGCTGCAACCGAAAACAAATTAGCACAAGTCACCGATAACCGGAGCGGCAAAGTAGCGACACGCTGCGCTATCGTTTCCGAACGTGCCGATAGCCAGAGTGCCACGCACGCTCTATGCTGCAAAGTTGAGGTGGCCGGCAGAAAGTAGTCCATTCGAAAGCCCGCATTTCGAGTGCAATCTTATCCCTCACTTTTCAGCCGAGCGATGCGCCAACGTGTTACGCACCTCAAGCCCCGTTTATTTATTTGCTTGAATTTTTTTTTTTCGCGCTTGTTGTGAGCAGCGGTGTTTCCTTTATTGCTGTTTTCCCTTAAACCGACAATAGACTCCTTTCGAAAAATTCTCCTCTATTGGCAGCCGTGGAATCCCTGCACAATGACGAACTAAAACCGCAACGTTACGGCAAACTTTATGCGTTTGGTGGAATTAGAAGGCAAAAACACTCCCACATAAAAAGGTGATGAGCGCACTGACGTTTCACTTTCGACGCTATTTGATTGGCTTGTCGGCTCCTAACCAATCACAACGCCCGCTCAAAAAAAAAAGTAAATAAACGGACTTATGTGGGCAATAACGTGGAGGCATCGGTCGCCGGAAAAGTAAGGAACAAGATAGCTTTCATTTAGGAAAAACAGCGCGAATAACGCAGGGACAAAAATGGGAGAACACACAGGGCGAGGCACTGACTATCAACTATCTATTCAGAACACATACAGAGAAATTCACGCGAGGACGGCTTCTGCTTTTTCCTCTTCCACCAGTCATTCGCCATTAAGCACGCCACATTGAGAAACATATCAAATTAAAACACACCAGTACATAAAAGCACACCAGCACAGGTATAAGTCATCGCGTCTTCTTCCTCCCTTCTTTCTTCGATCTTCATTCTCGATCTTCAATTCTCTGGTCAACCCATGTCCAAAAAAACTATCTCACTGTCCATTAGGCTAATGGATAGTTGGCTCACGCACCCGGGTTTTCGTTTTGCTATATGGTAAGCTTCAACAACCTCCCTCGATAGCTGGTCTTTGTGCTTAAACAGCACTTTTATGTGACTAAATCTTGGCTCACATCCACAATCACGGCAGTGGACAGCTAAATGGGAGTACGCGTTACCTTTTAATGAACTGTAGTGTTCGCGTAGACGAATGTTGAGGCAACGTCCCGTCTGACCTATATATGAGTGACCGCGTGAGAAAGGTATTTCAGCAACGGTCCTCTGTTTACAGCACACGAACTTCATGCAATGCTTGACGCGACATCCAAAAAGTTCTGGCTCACTTTTCCTGTCAGCACGCTTATTGACCACATTTATAATCGTGGTGACAGGAAAAGTAAGCCAGAACTTTTTGGATGTCGCGTCAAGCATGGCATGAAGTTCGTGTCCTGTGCACAGAGGACCGTTTATGAAATACCTTTCTCACGCGGTCACTCATATATAGGTCAGACGGGACGCGAACACCACAGTTCATTAAAAGGTAACGCGTACTCCCATTTAGCTGTCCACTGCCGTGATTGTGGATATGAGCCAAAATTTAGTCACACAAAAGTGCTGTTTAAGCACAAAGACCAGCTATCGAGGGAGGTTGTTGAAGCATACCATATAGCAAAATGAAAACCCGGGTGCGTGAGCCAACCATCCATTAGCCTAGTGGACAGTGAGATAGTTTTTTTGGACATGGGTCGACCAGAGAATTGAAGATCGATATTGAAGATCGAAGAAAGAAGAAGGGAGGAAAAAGACGCGATAACTTATACCTGTGCTGGTGTTCTTTAATGTACTGGTGTGTTTTAATTTTATATGTTTCACAATGTGGCGTGCTTAATGGCGAATGACTGGTGGAAGTGGAAAAAGCAGAAGCCGTCCTCGCGTGAATTTCTCTGTATGTCTTCTGAATAGATAGTTGATAGTCAGCGCCTCGTCCTGTATGTTCTCTTATTTTTGTCCGTGCGTTATTCGCGCTTTTTTTTCAAAATGGATTCATACCAACTCGCCCAACTTTTCATTCTAGTTAGATAGCTTTCGATATGCAGGCTTTGTGATGGGCTGCTTTCTGCCGGCCACCCCCGTTTTGGAGCGGATGTATCTCAAAACGTCCTATTCGCATTTCAACCTAGCACATTTCGACCCATTCTCATTTGGTCCTTCTCATTTGAACCTCCTCATAAGATCCGAATCGTGTTTTTCTCAACTGGACTCATTCTCATATCGCCCGTTCGCGCTACGACCGAGTGGCACTAGTTCGGCATGGTTCTAACGTCGTTATGCCTCCGCGGCAATACTGATGAGCTTTACCTTGCTTGGGCCCCCAACCTACCATCAGATATATGTTATGTGTAGAGGTACGCGCTGAGAATCGTACATTGACGCCTGCTTTCTTTTCTCTAAGCAAATGAGAAAAAAAGCGACGAACATTTAATTTGGAAACTTCGTTTGAACAGAAATAGCATACACAATAGCAATGGTTCGCAACCTTTGATGTTTCGCGGACCCCTTGTAGAAAGGCGGAGATGATGGAGGACCCCGTTCGGGTTGAGGGGAATAGAAAGGTAGAGGTTTAACTCGGAATAGAGACAAAAAAACGAGAGAGATATCGGAGGCGTTTTTTATTTTGAAGTACGATCAGGGCAAGTGTGTCAGCGCTCCCTCAGTAAACCTGTATAGCTCTGAGGTGGCATATTTGAAATCATTCGAAAGAGTAAACAATTCATAGATTAACCTTAGATAGATGAAGCGGCATTATTGCCACTTGTCTTTTTGATGTCACGGTGTATATATGTGTACGTGTTTTCAGTAATAAACTTCAGTTGCAAGTTAGCGCTCTGTGGTGTTCGTCATTCTTCAACTTGTCCGTCGTTTTTTAGCGCTTTTACCTCCTATTCAGGTAGAGGTTAAATATAATAATGATTTAATAAATGGATATAACTAATTGATAGTGGGAAGTAGACTTATCTCATTGACATATGTGACAGTTGTAACAAGGGAGCTGCAGGTGAGTATACTTCGTTTCAGCTTCGGTCCAGACGCAGCCAAAGCTACAAGCGCGAGCTCCGGGCTTTCAGCATCTCTGCCAAGCACGCGCGCTCGTGCAGTGCAAGCACTGTTCTGGGCCACATGCTCGCGCTTGTAGCATCGGCTGCGTCTGGACCGAAGCTGAAACGAAGTATAGGGTGGTAGCCGCACGTGAAGGGACTAGCTGGTGTAGAGCCAGAAGAAGAGAAGAACGACGGGACTACGAGGGGCTTGGCAAGTGCTGTTGTTCCGGCGAGCTATAAACCATATTTTGTTATTGTAACAACTGGCGACGAAATTAAGACTACGAACCATGTTATTATAACAAGTACTTGACCGGATTCCGGCGAAATCTACCGCGAACATCATGCCAGAGTTGGAGCCGTTCACGGGGGAAGGTGGTCAGGAATGGGAAGAGTATGTCGAGATTGTGGATCAGTTCTTTATCGCGAACAACATCGTCGCAGTCAAGCAACGAGCCGTGTTTCTAAGCAGCTGTGGCAGCCCAACATACTCACTGCTGCGCAGGCTGCTGGACCCCATGAGACCTTCGGAAGCCCCTCTCGCCAGAAGTCTTGAGCTCCTGACAGAGCATTACTCCCCGCGACCGTCGGAGATTGTACAACGGTATCATTCTACTGCCGCACACAAGACATCGAGGAAACCGTGAAGGAGTTTGTCGCCGGCCTGCGCCAATTGGCCGACCGGTGCGAATTCGGGGCGGAGTTGGCAAACAACCTTCGGTACCTCATCGTGCACGGCATTAGGAATGACGTGATGCGGAGGAGGCTACTGGAAGAGCCTAACTCGACGTTGGATCGGGCGGTGGAGTTAATCACAAGCATGGAAGCCGCCGCAAGAGGTGCTGAACAGATCACCGACCGAACGAGCGGGAGAGCCGAGACAGCGGTGAACCGCGTGACAGCACCGTCGACATCGGCGCAGTCATCGGAAGAGCGACGCAGCTGTTTCCGTTGCGGCGGCAAGCACCGGGAATCAACGTGCAAGTTTGTAAATAGTGTTTGTTTCAAATGCCGGCAACGAGGTCATATATCAAGACTGTGCCAGAACAAGACAAGCCACGAAAGCAGAGTCAGCAGCAACGACAAACATCGCGAAGGAAAAACGACGCAGACGCTGAACTCGACTCAGACACCAGCAAACCGTTCGGTGCACGTCATGGAAGCTCAAGACAGTGAAGAGTCAGATTCGAGCGTCGTGGGGGACCTCTGGCCGTTAAACCCGAGCGAAACAATAGCGCTACTGGGAAACGGCCGAAAAGACGCACCAGAGTTCAAGGACCCGCCAATTGTTGCAGGAGTGACGATACAAGGAAAAACTGTACAAATGGAGCTGGACACCGGAGCTGTGTTTTCGGGTATCGATGAGACCGAGTTCGAAAGACGGTTTCTAGATACCGTCATCGAACCGTCAACCGTTAAACTGCGGGGCTACTTCGGTCAGCTGGCTGCCGTAGTCGGCAAGGCGACGGTCACGGCGGAGTTTGGCGGGAAAGCTGAGCTACTACCTTTGTTTGTTGTACGAGGTGGTTCCCGGGCTCTCCTGGGACGGAACTGGGCAAGGGCTTTCAACATGCCTCTAGAGCAGCTCGTCAATGTGCATCAGGTCAGCAGCACTGAAGAGTTGGCAGGCAGATTTCACTCCGTGTTTTCTGAAGGATTAGGGACGCTGAAAGGAATGAAAGCAACTATCAGCGTACCGGAGGGAACCAGACCCAGCTTTTTCCGACCGCGAACTGTACCTTTTGCGTTGCAAGACCTGGTAGCGCAAGAGTTGCAACGCTTACAGCGCGAGACGGGATTTTGACCCCCGTACGAACGTCAGAGTGGGCGGCGCCTATCGTGCCTGTACTAAAGAAGGATGGTAGGACACGAATTTGAGGCGACTTTAAACTCACAGTGAACCAAGTGGCTATTAAAGAAGTGTATCCGGTACCGAGACTGGAAGAGATGTGGGCGAAGCTAGATCTCCGCGATGCGTTCCAGCAGATTGAACTGGAACCGGCAGTTAAGAAGTTTGTCACAATTAACACGCAGAAAGGACTGTTTCAATAGACTACTTCCATAAATCCCTGCATGCAACACGGCGCGCGTTGCACTCTGGGAACTAGTTGGCCAGTGAGGAGAGTCGCATGGTTTCGGTTTCGATCGAAACGTCGACAAGAGATTATACACAGAGCGTGGACTATAAACGGCCATTATCTCATGTTTTCTGGTCTCGAAAGTGTCATTTGTTGTCTCTAAACTAACCTAGATGGCCAGACCTCGAAGCTTTAGCACAAACCCGAGACGTATAGCTTGTCTTGACGCATGCGTGTTATATTTTTGTACTTGAGCCTTTCTGTTAGCGTTTCGAGGTATGTGGAGGTGCCAGTGCTGGGAATCTCGACGCTGCGAAGCTCGGGGATCTTGCTTGTGTACGAATCAACAAGCTCGAGCTTGTTGATTCGTACACGTACACAGCTCGATGTATGCATACGCATTGCTTGCTACAGCTGTAGCAAGCAATACGTATGCATACATCGAGCTCGCGCCTTTACATTAGTGTTGTTTATCAGGGCCGTGTTCCAAAATTTACTCGATCTTAGTCCAGGGTAAGGGTTTTGTACCCTTGGCATTCTAAAAGCTACCCGCGTCCAGCGTTTTTCAATCTGTGCTGTCACGTACGTGATACGATCCGCCGGAGTAACTCAGATCCATTTGGGCAAGATTTGGAACACAGCCAGGAAGTATGTTTGTTTCGTGCGTCCATAGACGAAATGTAACTTTTTGCAATAACTGTTTTTTTTTAATACGCCTGAGTACGCGAGGTAAAACTTGGAGTCGCCATTGAAAAGTTCCATTTGAACACACTTTTTATCTCTTATGTGTACTGCCCCGCAGCACTGGACAAAGTGAAGTCCCCACCCGCTTGCATCCCACTAATATTCAACATCGTCTTTGCGCATAAAGTTACCGACAATCATATAGGCACATTCGCACATACAAACCGTTTTAAAAAAGCAAAAGGCGAGCACTTCTGTGAAGAATGTCGCACCTTTCGCCGAAGTGCGGCGGACGGGCATGAACCCCTGGTGCGTCAAACGAACGAAATTATTCAAAGCGCATTTGACGGTTGCTAATGGCCATAATATCTGTTAGGTGTTTGCTTTCTTTCTGACTGAGTATGCCGAGATAATTTCAGACGCACTGTTCAGGCACAGATCTTGGGCGTCAGTAAAAGCTCGTCCAAAAAGTCTTAGCGAGGAGTAGGGGACGCTTGTTAAGGGCCTCCGTCGTAGCTAGCCGATCTCAGCGTTTGCGAAAACTTCATCTTCTATCAGTATAAAATTTGAGTGTGAGATATGTGATGACACGAGGAAGACATCATAGGAACTTTTGTGCAGTAGTGAGGTCGAATTTATTGCGTTTCCTTAAAAGTGCATGCGCCAACGCTGGGCTCAACTTCGAGACTCCTGTGAGGATGCGGCTTGTTTTTCGCCCAATGAAGTAACAAAAAGCGGACGTTTGGCAAACAAAATACGTGTAGGGCTCATGGCGACCAAGTTTCAGTTGTAGTTCACTGGTACTAGACGAAACTATTGACATTGAGCTCAAAGATGTACTCCTGGGGTGAGGAGACTAAGCCACGTCTTACTACGTTTGCATACGCACGGACAATATCCAGTGTTTCGGGAACCAAGGAAAGTGCCCCGGTCTTCGTTTTGTATCACTCGAGAATGAGTGTATTGTACATTCGTAAAAAGTCAGATAATCGAAAACGCAAGCAGCGCGTTCGGTCGCGGCGTGATAGCATGAGATGAAGCTGCTCAATCGAAACCGAAACTGAGTGGCCAACTGGTTCCCAGAGTGCACTGCGTGGTATTTTGCCGCGATGGGGCGCGTCGGTTTTGGAAGAAGTCTATACAACAGGCTGCCTTTCGGAGTAGCGTCGGGTCCCGCCATATTTCAAAGAGAGATGGAAAATCTTCTACGAGATTGTAACGGCACCATTGTCTATTTTGATGACATCTTGGTCACAGGGGCAACAGAAAATGACCACTGCCAGAATCTGGAGGCAGTCTTAAAGAAGTTAAGTGAGGCCGGGTTGAAACTCAAACTGGCAAGGTGTTCACTTTTCCAAAGAAGTGTGGAATATTTGGGACACATTATTGACGCTGGAGGAGTTCACCCCGCACCCAAAAAAATCGAAGCGGTAATCGAGGCGCCAGAACCCTCGAATGTCAAAGAACTACAGAGCTACCTTGGATTACTAAACTTTTACCGAAAGTTTATGCCAAATTTGTCATCGGTGTTGCATCCCCTCCATAAACTGCTGAAAAAAGGGGAGGCCTGGAGTTGGGGTGCTGAGGAACTAGCGGCGTTCAATACAAGCAAAGCGATGTTGACGTCTGCATCAGTGCTAGTGTATTATGACCCGAGCCAGCCGGTGGTACTATGCTGCGATGCGTCACCATATGGTGTTGGTGCGGTATTGGCGCACAGAACAAGTTCCGGGGAAGAAAGGCCTATTGCTTTTGCATCCAGGCGTCTAACCGCAGCTGAAAAAAACTACCGCCAACTAGATAAAGAGGCCCTGGCCGTAATATACGGAGTGACAAAATTTAACCAATTCGTGTGGGGTCGACAATTCGACATTTGCACAGACCGCAAGCCATTGCTGGGTCTTCTAGGACATGATCGGGGAATCCCACAACAGTGATCTCCTCGAGTGCTTCGATGGGCGTTAACGTTGAGCGCTTACTGCTATCTACTGGTATATCGACCAGGGGTCAATCCATAAAATGCGGATGGGCTGAGTCGGCTGCCACTGCCTGGATCCTCGTTCAAGGACCACGTGGCTGGGGAAGTGTTCATGCTGGAAAAGGCGTTTCCGTCGTTGTTGTCGGCAGCAGCGGTAGCACAGGCTATAAATAAGGATCCCATAGTGTCGACAGTACGAGAGGCTTTGTGGTCTGGGAAGCGTCTGCCGGCATCTGCTGATTGGAGGACGTTCTCATGTCGACTAGAGGAATGTTCAGTGCAGGACGGCTGTGTATTGTGGGGTTGCCGAATAGTAGTACCAACATCACTAAGGCCCGCGGTGTTGAGCGTGCTACACGAGACAAATCCGGGTATTGAGAAAATGAAAATGGTCGCTCGGAGCCATGTTTGGTGGCCAGGCATAGACGAGGCTACTGAAAACAAAGTAAATGGTTGTACTATATGCCGAGTTCACCGGCGGGCACCGAGGTCGGTGCAACAAACACCATGGCCATTCCCGGAAAATGCATGGTCACGTCTACATGTTGACTTTGGAGAGCCGTTTCAGGGCATCTATTTCTTGGTGCTAGTTGATGCATTCTCTAAGTGGGTGGAAGTGCACCGGGTGCCCTCACCATCGGCTAAAGCCACAGTGGAGTGCTTGAGATCAATTTTTGCTACACACGGCCTACCTGATGTGGTTGTCAGTGATAACGGCCCGGCGTTCGTCAGTGCGGAATTCAAAGAATTCCTGGCAAGAAATGGAGTTCGTGCTATCACTATTCCACCGTATCACCCTGCCTCAAACGGCGCTGCAGAGAGGGTGGTCCAAACGATAAAAGAAGAGCTAAAGAAAGCTAAACCAGGATGTTTCGAAGTCAAGATTCCAAGAATTCTTTTTAATTACAGAACGACGCCACATAACCTGACCGGACGAACACCAGCAGAGTTGTTGATGGGGCGACGCCTGAAAACTGCCCTGGACCTGCTGCACCCAGATCTCCGAGTCAGAGTAGGGTTCAAGCAGCTACAGCAGAAGGAGCGAGCGGACAAATCTGCAAGAAGAGACGGATTACCACAGCCTGGTGATCGTGTCTGGGCTCGAAATTTCAGACCAGGAGATCGTTGGGTCCCTGCGATAGCTGAGCATCCCACCAGTGCATCGTCGGCACGAGTGATGCTGGAAGAGGGCGGCACCTGGAATCGCCACGGAGATCACCTGAGGCAACGAACACCAGCCCTACCACAGGAAACCTTGGATGTGCAGCAGCCATTACAGAGTGCACAAGACAACATGGATGTGCAGCCACCATTGGAGAGTGTAGTGAACATGCCTCTTGGACAACAAACTTTCATGCGGCCCGAAGACAGCGTATCTAGGCAGACACCATTAGGCAGTGTGGTAAACCTACCTAGTGAGCGTGTGCGTGACATGGGTGGTTCTTGTGTGTCTAGAGCCGATATACAGACTCCGAGTGCGGTGCGGGAACGCTCAGGACAGGATGTGCAGGCGGAACTTCCGAGAAATGACACTTTGAGACGTTCAACTAGACAGCGCGGACCTCCGATACGGTACTCTCCTTGATTGACACTGTGAGTTGAGTGGGAGGAGTGTGACAGTTGTAACAAGGGAGCTGCAGGTGACTAGGGCGGTAGCCGCACGTGAAGGGACTAGCTGGTGTAGAGCCAGAAGAAGAGAAGAACGACGGGACTACGAGGGGCTTGGCAAGTTGTAGTGATCTGTGATAAGTGATTTTGCCACCAGATGGCGCAACGTGTGTTCTGTTTAGTATGCTTTGATGGTGAGTTTATTGGGTTGTCTTATCTTGTTGTTATGTGTGTTTATGCATCTATGATGTCACGTGACATATGTTAATAAAAGAGCCGCCGTCCGTCAGCGACGTCAGAGAACTACGGGACACCCAGCAGGCAACATGTCTTTGTCTCATTCTTCGTAAGCCCCGAACGCGCGGGGCCGCGGCTTCCTACCCGGCCACATCATGTGAGTGCTGTTAGCGTCCTCTCCTTTCGTACCGCCGTGTAGAGGAGATTACTACAAATTTTGGCGACGAGGTGGTTAACCGTAGTTCTCTCCGCGTCTCGGTGCACTGGCCGTGAGAGCCGACACGATTTGTTTTTCTTCTTCGATCCATTTCGTTTCACTTGGAACACGTTCCATGGCTAGTCAGGATGGGCCCTGACAGCTGCTTCCCTTCAGCATGCGTCTCGTGACAACGTAAGATGTGAGCTTGCACTGTTTTTGCATCGTTTCCTACAACCTTCTACAACATATATATAATGGATAATGGAACACAGCCTCCTGTAGCTGCCGGCACGTCAGCGCTCGCGCCGGTTCCATCACCGCCCGACTTCTTGCCAGTTCCGGGCAAGCCCGAGCGTGCATGGCCCGCGTGGAAACGTGCTTTCTTGATGTTCCTTGAGGCGTCCGGCTTGGACAGTGTTGCGCCTAGTCGAAAAAAGGCGATCTTGTTTTCCATGCTTGGGGCTGAGGGCCAGAGAATTGTTGACGCTTTTCAGCTCGATGAGACTCCCGCTTCCGAGGAAGGCGATGTTTTTTAAGTCTTTTTGAGTGCTATCGAAAAGCACTTTGAGTTTTCTGGGTGTATCGCGCTGGAACGCCAAAAGCTTCGCGCTCGCGTCCAACGCCCGGGAGAAACCGTCTCGGAGTACTTGACCGCTCTGCGACGCCAAGGGTCTTTTTGTTCTTATGGAGACGCTTTGGAAGAGAGGCTTGCTGAGGTCTTTTTGGAGGGGTTGGACTCTAAGCGGGTCCAAGACCGCATCCTTCGAGAGTGTGTGGGGACGGGGGTACCCACTTTAACCCGTGTCGTTCAGCTCGCGCTGCAGTACGAGCAACTTGCGCGCACCACAGAAAGCTTCCACCTGCGAGCTCCCAGTGCTAGCGGTGCGGCGCCGGCCGCCGTTGAGCGCGTCTTTGCGCACGTGCCCATTGGAACGCCGGACGTCCAAGATGGAGGTCCATGGCCGGCTCCTTCCCGAAGTCGTTTGCAAGATGGCCGGTCCGGCGTCACTTCCAGTCACGTGCCCCGGACTTTACAACACCACCCACCCCAGCGTCTGCGCTACCCTCCTCCTTCAAGGCACGGAGATGAAGGAGTCGGTGTTCCCTGCAACTTCTGTGGTCGACGCGGCCACAACCGCAACGAGTGTCCAGCGTCTGGTGTGGCATGTTTTTTTTGTGGAAAGACAGGCCACTTTGCGGTGGTTTGTCGGAGTCGCCGCCCACCGTCGGCGGCCTTCGTCAGTGACCCGCGGCGAACGTCGTTCCCGAGCCGTGGCCTGGGGGGCTATGTTGCGCTTTTTGCACTCCCAGGAGACTTGGAAGAGGGAAGTGACGTCAACGACACAGCAAATGCAGATTGGATGTTGAAAGAAGAAAACGAAATCAACACCCAATCTGCGTTTGCTGTGTCGTTGACGTCACTTCCCTCTCCCTAGTCTCCTGGGAGTGCAAAAAGCGCAACATAGCCCCCCAGGGCTCCGGCCGTTACTTCGCTGCCCGACCGTTTTCACGGAATGTGCCGTCAGGAGGTAACGATCCTGTGAACATTGTTGGGCCATCCCTGGTGCCGGAGATGCTGCCGAGCGTCCCCGTTGAGTCGGCCGAGCAAGCATCAAGAGGTGTTTATCGTCGGGATGCCTTCATGGCCGACATCAAGGTAAATACAACCCCTCTTCATCTCCTTGCCGACACTGACCCTTTTGTGTCCATTCTGAATGAACGAGAGTTTAATGAAGTACAACGGAGTTCCGACATTCGACTATGTCCGCCCTCGAAAACTCTTGTTCACTACATGCAAGACACTATCCCTGTGCTTGGATGCTTCACCGCTCAAGTTGTTTTTAAAGATCGTTATGCACCGTTGGAGTTTTTTGTCACCCGGACTGGACGATCGCTACTTGGCGTCGACGCCGTCCGAGCGTTGCGCATGAGATTATCAGGAGATGAAAATGATTATGTTTGTTCGCATGTTGATGCAGCTCAGGGAGGAGGAGTTCCACGGCAGTATGTGAAGTCGGCGGTCCCCCTGCAGCGACGGCCGTTCACCATCACGTCCTGCCAAAACCGCCAACCGGCCGGATCCAGAGATGCAAGGTCCCGGTCATCTTCTTTTGTACCTTCGGGTGCCAACGTGTCTACATCGTCATCGGTCTCGGAAGAGACCACTCCGAAAGTTCCCGCAGACTTTGACCACGATTCGTCGACAGCCGCGATTCCGCGACGCCATCTTGAAAGCCATGGGCTCCATCAACCACATCTTCCTGAAAACACAAGTCCTGAGAATACAAGCCATGAAATCACAGCACAACTGCTACACCATGAAAATACAAATGCATCTCAAGTTTCAAGTCCTTTTCTTCCAGATCAGTCCAAGTTGCCCAAAGGCTTCGAAGAATTTGAACATCTCTTTAGTCCAGGTTTGGGTTTGGTCGAGAATTCCACCCATACTATCAAGCAGCGTTGCAACGTGCCACCGGTACAGTCCAAGGTGCGCCGTCTTCCGATGACCCTGAGGGATGCTGTCTCGGAAGAGATTTTCAGACTGGAGAGAGAAGGTGTGATCGAGAGAGTGGATGCCTCCGAGTGGGTTTCACCTATCGTCGTCGTTCGGCGGACTGACGGACGTATCCGGATGTGTGTTGACCTCCGTGCGCCAAATCAAGCGGTGGTCATCGATTCTTTCCCGCTACCCCACATCGATGAACTACTGGGTTCCTTGCGTGGTGCCAGTTGCTTCTCCAAGCTGGACCTGGCGTCCGCTTACCACCAAGTTCGTCTCGACCCGGTGAGTCGTGATCTCACTGCTTTTATCACGCATGAGGGACTGTTCAGATTCAAGCGCGTTTGTTTCGGGTTGGCTTCGGCACCTGCAGCGTTTCAAAACATCATGTCAAAAATCCTGAAGGATTGCAAAGGAGTCCAGTTTTACCTTGATGATATAATAGTCTACGGTGCTACGTAGGCAGAACACGACGAGAATCTGCGTCAGGTCCTCTCTTGTATCTCCCGAGCCGGAATGAAGCTAAATCGTAAAGGTGTTTTTCGAGTTACAGAACTTTCGTTTCTGGGACACCATCTTTCCGCGGAAGGACTAGCACCCCTTTCCGCTAAGGTAGATGCAGTCCTGAATTTTGAAACCCCTACCGAACCAGCAAAGCTGAAAGCATTTCTGGGACTTGTTGAATATTTCAGTAAATTTATCCCTCATTGCTCAACTGTCGTAGAGCCCATGCGCCGTCTTCTCCGTAAAGGAGTTCGCTTTCACTGGTCCCCGGAAGCCGAGGCCAGTTTCCAAAATGTAAAGGCTTCCATAAAAAGTGCTCCGATTTTGTCTATGGTCTTGGGGCTGTGTTACAACAACGGTACGGAAGTCAACTGCGTCCTGTCGCTTTCGCTTCGCGCTCGTTGACTGATGCCGAGCGGAGGTATTCAACAGGTGAAAAGGAGGCGCTGGCCTGTTTGTGGGCCTGTGAGAGGTGGCATGTGTATCTGTGGGGTCGGTCCTTTGTGATACGAACAGACCACCAAGCTCTAGTCGCCCTGCTTTCTAGCAAGGGGTCTGGGATCCGCCCTTTGAGGATCAGCCGGTGGACAGCCAGACTGCTTAATTATAATTTCACTATCGAATATCAGAAGGGATCTGCGAACCTGGTTGCCGATGCTTTTTCACGGCTACCCGTTAACGACACGGAGAATGGTATGGAATTTACCGAGGAGGTCGTTTCTCTTATCACAGTCCCCATGTCCAAACTCGCATTTCAACAGGCTACGGCTAATGACACTATCCTTCCATCTGTAATCCGGTACACTACCACGTCCTGGCCGGAGGGTAATGACATCCACACCGACTTGCGACCGTTCTTTCAAGTGCGTGAGCAGCTTTCACTGTATGAAGGTATCTTGTATCGTGGAGAAAGGCTCGTGCCGCTATCAACACTCCGTGACAACATCATCCATCTTGCACACGAGACACACCAAGGAATATCACGAACAACAAGCCTCATACGTGAACACTATTGGTGGCCCCGCATGAACCAGGAGATCAAAACAAAAGTAGAAAATTGTACGGTGTGTCATTCGACTGATAAACCTGTAAAGGCCGCACCCGCTCCGTTGCAGCCCATAAAGTTCCCCGACCAGCCTTGGGAAAAACTTGCTGTCGATATCGTAGGCCCTATCGACAGGGCGCCACAGAGTCAACGGTTTTTATTGTCTTGATAGATTATCATTCGAAGTGGCCTGAGGTGCAGTCTGCCGCAGCAGTAACGTCTTCAACTGTCATTTCCTTTTTGAGAAATGTGTTTCCTCATGAAGGACTTCCCTGTGAGCTTGTTACTGACAACGGGGTACAGTTTATGTCCAAAGAATTTCAAGACTTCCTTCGTGAAAATGGCATAAAACATTTGAAAATGTCCTTGTATCATCCACAATGTAACGGTCAGGTGGAGAGATTTAACCGTGTTCTCAAGACGTGCCTTCAGGCAGCTATAGTTCAAGGCCGTCCTCTTATAGACGCTGTTCGAGACCATCTCGAAGCGTACCGCCGTACGGTACATCCTGCGACGGGGTTTGCCCCTTCACTTTTATTGCATGGCCGGATCCACCGGTCTAAACTAAACCTCCAAGGGATGCCTACAAGGCAGGTTCCTGATTTCGTTTTACAACAACGTGCTCTTCTTCCCGAGAGGGTTCAAAGTTATCAACAAAACATGAAGTCATATTGGGATCACCGGAAGGCTGCCAAACGGCCACAGTTCTCCGCCGGTCAAGCCGTGCGCGTGTTCAAGCCCACACATCGTGGCAAACTTCAATCAAGGTATACACAGTCGAAAAGGGTTGAAGCCCAGCTGGGATCAGCCACGTACAGGCTCGATGATGGAAGGACCTGGAATGCCAGTAAATTGACGAAGGCGTCTGCACGGCCTCGTGAGAGAGATTCCGACATCTACTCGGACGAGGAAGATTTTCGTGAACTCTCCAATAGTATTCCTTCACTTCCACTTCCAAATGTCCTCGCACCATATATAGATCAAAATGATAGTATTCCACACAGTATACCTGAAAGTCATACAGTTCCTGATCCGGGGCCACTGCTCGTCCCCGGTGCTTTTGACCCTGGGCCTCCTCAATCTCCACTGGCTGGCTAGTCTGGGCCGACGCCTGGGCAACCTGGATGTTCCTGGTGGCCCGACACCGAGCCTCCGGCTGCGCTCGGAGATTCCGTGCAGCCTGCTTCCCCAGAGGAACCAAGTCCTGGCGAACCAAGTGGGGCTCCCCAGCAGGTGGAGGTACCCTGTGACCCAGTGGTTGTGCAGTGCGACCCTTCAAGCCGTGATTTTTTTTTCGTATCCCAGCCGTCAGTGACTTTGGCAACCCCATTGGCTACTAGTACTCCCCTACGACCACAACGAAAGAAACGTCTCCCAGCAAAGTTGAAAGACTATGTCATGTCTTTCATTTCTTCAGATGACTCAAATATGGAAAGTGAACAGAATTCATTTATCGACATTGTTTAACGCATAGTTGTTGTTTTGGAGACTGTTTGGAGTTCCCGTGTGGAGTGTAGTCTTCAGGTCCAAGAGCTTGTTTTTGGAGATGTCTTTCCATGTGTTTCTTATATTCCTCCAAATGTCTTCAATGAGTCTTTGTTTTGCATCCTTACATAGCACTATGTGATAGCATGTAATACTGAAAATGCTTTAGGTATCCTTGGCCAAGGTAAAAAGATGTCCATGACAAACACCAACTCTTGACAACACCTAACCACTAACAATTACTAACATACACTACACCTGTGTCATGGACATCAAAACAGGAAAACAAAGGCAAACAAACTTCAGTCCAAATCTGTAGCAACTCGAGGTAGGCTATAGGGAATCGGAGACTGTGTTTGTATCTGATGTAGAAACTGTCTATGGTTTTTGTCATACTGTGGTGACATGGATGAAAAGAGCTACGGTACTGCTCAGCGTCGACCAGACGATCTGCCGTCTCATTGCCAGGAACGCCGCTGTGAGCCGATACCCGGTTCCATATGTTACAATTTTTTTTAACAGACAAGGGGAGAGCGTTGTCTTTATTCTGGTGAAATTCGAATTGTGTTTTGTGCTTTGTTTCCCTCCGTTTCGTTTTAAAAATTTTAAAGGGACAATGAAGGCAATCTCGGATATTTTTTTGGCGATTGACCTGGGTTTCCGGCACGCCTCAGGCCACGTTGCCCAAATTTCAGCCAAAACCGGCGCTTGTGTGCCGCGCAAATCAATTAAACAGTCACGGTAATAATCGTACCGGGATCGATCGAGGCGACGCCCCGAGCGTTGCGGGAGAAACCAGCAGAAGCGGAGGTCACGTGACCCTGCGGGGCCTGGAAGCGTGACGTCACAAGAGACGTGTCAGCGATTGGTCGAAACGAGACACGTGCCCTCGGTCACGCTTTGGTTCGTGGTTTTGATGAACACTGTTCTAATTCCACTTGAATAACCATGAAAACTATAAATCGCACCGAAACTGATAACTGAACCGTAAACAAAACACCATAATTATTTTTCTCTTTGCTACACTGCACGCGAAACGGGCAACGAGCAACTATGGGCAAACAAAATATATAAAATACAGAACACAGCGCGGAGCACGCAAGAGTTTTTTGGTTCTGGTTTCAGATGTCGGTGCCGTGTTTACTTTAGGAACACGGCACTCGAGGGATTCTGCAAAGCGGTAGTAATGCCAAGTTTGTGCGCTGTTGAAGGATGTTCAAACGGTCGACTGAAGACCCGTGATCGTTCGGGCGACGCTAGTTTTCACCTACTCCCAAGCGATGAAGCATTGCAAAGTCTCTGGTTGAACTGCGTTGTCTTGCGCAGAGGTCTCGGCGATGGCGTCAGAATTTGTTCGCTACATTTTCGGTCAGGAGACTTTGAACAGGGCAAAAATCGCTGCATGTGAAACAGGCTTCAGGTTAGTCGGAGTCTGGGCGTTG
Organism: Ixodes scapularis; assembly: GCF_016920785.2. Lineage (NCBI taxonomy): Eukaryota > Metazoa > Arthropoda > Arachnida > Ixodida > Ixodidae > Ixodes > Ixodes scapularis. The sequence goes on along the minus strand of NW_024610018.1, from coordinate 1,008,675 downwards.
GTGTGAGGCGAATTACTCTGGGTCGGCGGCAATTCTGGGGCGTCCTCGTAAAGAGGAATTCCAGAGTTCCGTGTCCTTCGCAGCATCTCCCGTTCTGTTGGTGTCAGGTCACTTAACGGGAGCCCGAATTCGTTCGCGAGAGCGGCATTGCCGTTCATGTTGGTCCGACGCCACCGCGGTAGCCAGAGTCTCGACGCCCTAAATGCTACCGGTACCGACAATTCACATGTGACGTCACTCCCTACGTCACCTCCGTTTTCGGAGGCCCAAAAACGAGAAACGCAGATAGTTCAGTTTCGGTTTCTTCAGTTCTTTCGTAGGTACAGAAATACCCGTCACAAATGTCTATAAAAAATTGCGCAGTATGCCAGGTTCCCAAGAAGCCTAAAAACATCATTTAAAAAAGTTTAATAAAATCGCCTTCATTGTCCCTTTAAGGCCACGGTCCCACTGAATGTGGCAGTTTAGGTACTTTTCGGCAGGCCATTACTCATCTCCTTTTAAATACTGTTTTGTGGGATTGATGTCATTTGAAAGGCAATGCAATCCTCTTTCATTTGATATTATGTATGTGTTGGTTTTTACTGTTCATGCGCATTTGTAGCGTTGCGAATATGATGGCGCGGACCCTCACATGCTCCGCTAGTTCATGTTTTATGAACGATCCATTAAAGATAGCACGGTTCCAATATAGCAGTTTTGTTAAGATGATGTCGGAGCAGAATCTAACGATCCACTTCTTTGATATTTGCACTACTTTGTTTTTTTCATCCCTCCAAATATTGCCCTAAAATTGACATTTTTCCGCACAAATATGTTTTTAATGACAAGAACTAGGGCAATGAACTTAGCTACACATGTAGTGCTTATAATTGGTAATATGCAGAAAAAAATTTAATGTTGTGTAAATTTTTTTTGTTTAGATATTTTATATCAAACGTAGCACTTTTTTGTGCTTCGTGTCATGGTAGTTCAAATGCCGCTGAAGAAATAATTAAACTATGATAAAATCTTTTATTACATTTAGAGCTACAATGGTTGCCCAAGAGGTGGACGATGGCTTTTTTTCATTTTCAAAGTCATAACGCTCCAGGAGCCCTTCAAACTTACCTGTTTTTGACGCATATCTGTTTTGGACATCAAACAGATTTATTGGCATTTAATAACATTTATTGTTTGGAATAGATATACATTGCGATGTATTAAATTTTCACAATGACATTGCTTTGGTTTCTTAATAGGTGTAGAGCTTAGCTAATTTTAAAAACAATTAAAAACTGTTTGGGTGTTTTGTTGCGCTACCTGGCGGATGGCAGACAAACTGCTGATTTCTAATGTTCAAAAAATTTCCGAGGGCGGCGTTGGCGTCTGTATCATCATCAATCTCCGTGTCTTTTTACCCTCACATTTAAAAAATATATTGGAAGATTTACTATCGATAACTGAATGGTTTAAGTACTGGGTCAGGCTAATAAATCTAAGACCAATATTTACACAAGCGTAGCGTGATATAATGTGTTCATTATTCGATATGATTGAAATCAATAAACAATGAAGACGAAGAGGAAAAGAATACACCCGAGTTCACTTTATGCCTAGAGTCACTAAATGAGCTTTAAAGTATCGGCACTCCGTTCTCCAAAATTGTTTTGGGCGCCGCCATTTTGGGTCTTGCTCAGAGCAAACGCAACTGCCGATCATCGTGATCTAAGAGTACGACTTCCTCAGCATTAGATGCGGTGTTAGGAAGCTGATGCAATATTGCAATGCTCTGTCGCGGGTTGTTTAAACATTTGTGAGGGAGGGAAAAGCGTTTCCAGTGATTTTAGATAAAGCTTCATATAACTGGCAACCATGATTTTAAGCCACAATATGGCCAAGTGTCGTTACTCTGAACCGTAGCTAATTTACTGGCACAAGCGGAAACAATGAAGAAGAGGCAGGTGTCAAAAGGTAGTGGCTTGTGGAATCCACGGGGCTTACGATATGGCCCCTCCAGGTATTACTGGGTGGAGCACTTCATGTGCCCTTTGCTTAGGGTGGAGCACGACATCTGGGCATTTTGTTCCCCTCTTTTATTTTTATTTTTTGTTCAGAAGCGCGTGAAAGAGCGTGTCCCTGCACGCGCTCGTGGCGCTGATTGTGCTATGGCGACATTTTGTTTTCGTCGATTTCTTTGTATTTTCCCCGTGAGCGCGTGCTGTCGGCATCGGGTACTACAGAGGGTGGCATCACCCTAAACAGAAGGACATTGAGGCACCCTAGGTATTACGAGCCTCTTGAACAAGAGCATGAATAGTGTTATTAAATAAGCTACGCTTCAGAGTAGCCACGCTTGGCCTTAGTATGGCTTAAAATTATGGTTGCCAGTTATTTGAAGCTTTATCTGAAATCACAAGAAACGCTTTTCCGTCCCCCACTTTAAACAGTTTGCGACAAAGCAAAGCAACATTACATGAGCTTCCTCACACCGAATCTAATGCTGACGATGTCGCACTTTTAAATCATGACGATCGGCAGTTGCGCCTGCTCTGCACAAACACCAAAATGGCGGCGTTCACAACACTGTCGGGGAAGAGAGTGCCGATACTCTAAGCGCAGCTCATTTATTGGCTCTAGTTGCCGCGAGACTCCTTTCCCTGACTGAAACTGAAAGTAAATATGAATAATACACCATTATTATAGCTTATTTAGTTATAACCAAATACACATAATGAGAGGAGGAAGCGGGCGGGTAGGAGAAACGCGGGTTTTATACGCGACCGTTCTAACCGTCTCAAAAGAGAGAACGCACGAGCTTGCGCTGGTTTAGAAAAAAAGGCATCCAAAGAAAAGAGGCGGCACACTGTGTTCTTTTTTATTATGCGTCTAATTGCAAATTGTTGTGTGTATGTTTATTCAGCCGGAAGTTAGTCTGCCTTAGTGGGCGTCTGGTGTCTCAGCTGTAGATGAGCAATTTAGCCAGTGCGGTACAACCGAAAACCTTGGGTCTTCAACGTGCGCCACGCAGTAGTGATGCACGACCGCACGCCGGTACGATGCTCTTCCAGATCGAAACGGGCAGGGGCGGAGTGGGTTCTGCAGCGCGAGCTTTCGCTCCCAGTGCTCCGAGCTGGTGTGCGCTAGACCATGCACTCGGCAACCAACCCCCCCTTGTGCGTCTAATTTATATACAGGTATAAGTATTTGAAGATCGACAATGGACGTCGATCGTCTCGAGGTAATGTAACGTAATAACATTATATAAATTATAAACTGGTTGAAGGACTGAACGACTTAATTTTTCAATTCTTGGATTGTAATCTGGCGGTAGCCTATTGTACTTACTGTTGATGAAGAGCAATATGAGGTGACGAGGTAATGATTAAATGATGAGGCTCTATAAGGACGACGACATTAATGGGTGTTGAACCACGACGTACAGTGCCAGACTTGTTTCAAGTATCGTGTACCCAAAGACTTTCTTCACCCGCAACAGTATATGGTAGAATCAATGAGGATGTTGCTTTACAACTATACGTGGAACAGGAAAACTGCACTGTGTAGAAGCGCGGCTTATTCGTTAATATGAGGGACGGATTTCTAGCAGCATTCCCTGATTGACTACTTGGAACAAATGGCCTCGTTGACGTAAAGTGTCCCCGTTCCAAAAGATTCTTGAAGCATACTTAAACTGCAAAGGAGTATGAGGCGAAAAATAAGAAAAAGGAGTCTGGTTTAAAAGGTCCAGATCACCACCGTAGCTTTTACTATCAAATACAAGGGCAGTTTCACAATACACAAAGAAAGGTTTGTGATTTAGTTATATTTACACTTAAGGGCATTGATATCCAACCTATTCAGAGAGATGACACCTCCTGGTCAACCAACATAGAGCCTTTTCTACTCAAGTTTTACATGGAAGGCCAGACTTCCGCTGAAATTCCTCACGTAGACGAGTTGTCCGACCGAATAAACTGCCATTACTCCCGATGTGGTTATTTCTCGATCTTTGTTCGTAAGCGATAGTATCATGAGATCGAGGGGTGTGGCTATTCTGCCGCCGAATATTGCTTCGGCGGGTTTTTTTCCGTGTAAGATGAGACCGACGCGTGCTGCCGGAACAAGAACCTGGCGATTCTTCACTGAACTGCTTCTTCCGTAAGCTTCAAAAGGGATTTTTTTTTTGTTTCGCACACCATCTGTTCTGCTTGCCCATTAGTTGCAGGATGGTATGGTGCACTAATGTGATGCCTGATGCCATTTTTTTTCCTTCAAAAACTTGTTTATTTTGTTTGAAGAAAGATTTGGCGCGTTATCAGAGAAAAGTATTTTCGGTAGGGCAAAAGTAGGTAAAAGAGACCGTAGAACGTCAATGACGTGTTTGGACGTCGTGGCAGACATCGTGTAAACTTCCAGCCACTTAGAGTACGCATCGTACATGACTCCGCAGATGTGGATACGTTTCGCCACCCACCGACTGAATAGTGGATCGTTTTCAGTTACTGTTCGAGTCTTTCCACAAAGTTAGCCCAGGTGCCAGGACTTCTGTGGAAAGCGGTAAGTGTTCGAAACGTCGACAACGTCGGTAGCCAGGTGTTGTGCTTGAAACTGGACACTTACCAATCGCTGAGAAGAAACTTGCTTGTTCGTCTGCCATGAGTCGTCCGATATCCGGTCATCACCACAACACCATCTCCCGACAAAACTGGTCTTCATTGTCCGCATGTCCATGGTTAGCAATCACGTCAACTTATAAATTTCCAAACGCTCATAACTTGCCGTCGCTAAACGCCGTTCATTCATAGCGTCTTCATTGCAAATAAACGTCTTCCTATTTCTTCTGATGGTTTCCCTAAGCTGTACTTACAACATAATCTGTGTCGGTACTTCCGAAAATATTGCAACGGCATTTGTTTTCCGGGAACTATAATATAACAACCTTTACAACATCTTCCGGACCCCGTGAAACACAATATTTCGTGACGTTATTTTAGTCGTCATTAAAATGGTGAGGTAAGTACCGTAAATCGCGAAGCGATTTACTTGACGTCCGCTTCCACTGGTTGAGTCTACTGAGCGTGCATTCCTGCAGAGGAAATTTTCATTGATAGAATATTGACACGTCAATCAACACTTGATTCCTTCTGGGTAAGGTTTATTGCGAAAGCACGTTACAACCGCCGACCGCATCTCCCTATATCAGAGAACAATTTATACCCAGCCTGACATTCTCGCATACATCCGTTTGCTGGGCCACGCTACTTGAGCTAGCTGAGCACAGCTGGCAGCGGCGCGAGCAAGGCCACGAGGGGAACGTGATGGTGCTCGAGCCATCCCACTGTGAACCAATGTTTCGGCCACCCCACGGGTGCGTGTCGCCATCTATTGGTTGAACTAACGCCTTGTTCAAGATGGCTGCCGTGGGACCGCAGCCTTAAGGAGGGAAGTGTGTAGTGATCTGTGATAAGTGATTTTTCCACCAGATGGCGCAACGTGTGTTCTGTTTAGTATGCTTTGATGGTGAATTTATCGGGTTGTCTTATCTTGTTGTTATGTGTGTTTATGCATCTATGATGTCACGTGACATATGTTAACAAAAGAGCCGCCGTCCGTCAGCGACGTCAGAGAACTACGGGACACCCAGCAGGCAACATGTCTTTGTCTCATTCTTCGTAAGCCCCGAACGCGCGGGGCCGCGGCTTCCTACCCGGCCACATCATGTGAGTGCTGTTAGCGTCCTCTCCTTTCGTACCGCCGTGTAGAGGAGATTACTACACAAGTGCTGTTGTTCCGGCGAGCTATAAACCATATTTTGTTATTGTAACAACATACACACGAGAGTACTGTCCCAAAAATTGGAACGTTTCTTCTCAACGTGAAGAAAGACAACTAACATTGCCGTGCCTGTCTGATGAGAGAGGGCTTCGCAGACCCCTAGGATGCCTTCTCGGACCCCCTTTTGAGAACCACTGCATTATAGAAGTGGTGGCGTTGTCCCAAGTCGAGAGACCTCAAACAACGTGACATTTCTGAATATGATCTGGCTGCGATAAATAGTTGGTCTGTTTTATTGTCAGCCAGTAGCTTTTTAAGACGCCCTCGACGCACTGCTAAAATGCTTAGCAGAGAGAGAGTATGCCTGTAGCGTGGCGCGCACACACACACAAATAAATTATATCAACGTATTTATTAATATTACCCTAAAAACGATTTTGGTATAGAAAGAGTCAAGTTCGACGGGTCAAAGCGAGATATTTTTGGGAATGGCTCTTTTAAAAGGGCCAGGGGAAAAGGGCGAAACGAGAACGGGTCCAAATGAGGAGGGTCGGAATGCGAAAGACGAAACGGGAAAGGACCAAATGCGACAGGTCCAAGAGAGAAGATCTTTTTGAGAATGGTTGTTTTGAGAAGGGCCAAGTGAGAAGGTCGAAACAAGAACGGGCTCAAATGATAACCATCCTTTCGAAACATGGAACGTGAGTGGCACTCTCGCTTTTTGCGCCCTCGGGAACAATATCGCCTTATGTCCCGATTTAGCCGCTTCGATCCACGATCATTTGTGCTAATCGTTTTTTTTTTTTCAGTTGCAGCTGTACTTGCTCTCAGTATTACAATAAAGTGCCGGTGTTGCTTCTAATTTATTTAATGCTATTCGAGGTGCTACGTTTTGTTTGAATGGTTTAAACTAATTAAACAACGTTATATTTCAGGCACTCCTTATATGAAATATCTGCGATTTGCAATGCACCAGCAGACGTACGAGATGTTTGATAATAATTTTAATCGGGTCTCACCTCCGGCCCGATACAGTCTTAAATCGGGACAACTTTATAACCTCCGAGGAATTCTGGCACAAAGATTGAATACCCTTCTTGCTGTGAATGACCATTTGAGCGATGTCTTCGATGCTGCTTTGAGAGCAGTTAAAAAGCCCGCGGGCTTGAGTGGTTAATGATATTGTTTCTCACTTTAGATACGTTCATACTCCTAACCAACCTTGAAGATCACTAAGTTTTGTACAATCGAAATAAATACGCAATGTTTTATTACAGAATTCTCAAATCGCTTCATTCTGTTGTCGCGGCGAATATGAAATACCGAATGCGACTCAGTTAACAAAAAGAAACCACCGGGATCTTTCATTGTTTGTGCACAGCTATAAAAAAGATGATTAATGCGATACATCGTCTGTGATGGTGCTCACGAAATGTCTGCCGTCCGGCAGATGCTTCGTGAGCATCGTCTGTGAGTGCTGCATACCCCTAGCGGCTTCCCGCGTTTCGATGGCTGAATCGTACAGCTTAAAGCGAGTGTTCTGCGCTGACTATCCCAACACGGACAAGAAAAAAAATTGAATATCAAAAACACTTTGGTAGCGTGAAGGATTTGGACATCGCTTTATTAAAGGAGCATATGCCAGAAGCAGCTTACCCCGTCCGAGGTGCCGACGTGTTGTGTGAGAACTGCTTGAGCCGCTGGAAGAAACTCGCCATGGAATCTCCAGAGGCATCTGAGCCTGGCGAAATTTTTGTTCCTCGGGAAGCAGCTGCCGAAGATCTCAACAGATTCATTTAGTCAACAGAAGTATCACCTCAGAAATCACGGACTGAGTTGAAATCGCATTGTCCGAAGCCTTACTCAATACGGAAACAGAGGGAGATCAAGAGCGTTTCCGTTAAGAAAAGTTTATCAAGCCTCACTGCAGCATATAAAGTCACGGAGGAGCCTGAAGCCTCGGTGCAGAGCTGCAAAATCTGTTCGGAGTTGTTCAGCAACCTGAGGGATGCGTTCGATTCTTCTGATTCGTACCAAGAACGATGCCGTCTCCCGACCTTGCTCCCGAGGAATCTCTCCCAACAACAGATACAAAATTTGTTCCTTCAGCAACTCGCCGCCTGGTCTTTTTTTTTAAAAGCAAGAAAGAACTACGAGACAGTCGGAGTGAGGTCAATTCCTGACAGCTACACAAGAATGAGGCTCAGCCAAGGATACGTTCAGGTGGCACTGAATTACTACACCAAAGATGAACTCAACTACTCCAGCAAAGCCCGAAGAAGAATGACGTTATTGGCATAATTTCAAAGGAACAAACAAAATGCGTGTCGAAATGTTTTATGACTACGTGTATTCGTGAAACTTTCCGGTTGTTTAGGGTGGCTCACGCTGACACGGCCATTGGGCTCACCATGTTCTACTCATTGAGGCCAAACGGGGTGCAGTGTACATCTTGGCACAAAGTTTTCGTGTGCACGTACTGCGCTAACATTAAGCTCAGTGTTTGTGCCTTAGAAAAGTCACTGGGAAACTGAACTGACTATATCGACCCTCCATCTAGGAAGTGTTTCCTCAGCCAGGGCAGCTTATGCCCAGCAGCTGAAACTTTTACTGCGCCTGGACTCCAAGATGTCCAAGATGGTGATAAAGTGCTATACTCAGCCTGGGAGGAAGGAGAGCTTACAAGAAAATAATTGAGTCCTGTTATGTTTGTGGAACACCTTCAAGAGTGATTGAGAAAATAAGTGCTCAAATAAAAAAATGCTCAAATAAAAAATAGTCAATATTTCTTCATTCATGCTTATTTTATGGTGTGCGGAAATTGATTTCAGATATGCAGATAACGGATATTTCGAAACATTTGGGGGGCGGGGGGGGGGGGGGGGGGGGGGGTGAGGGTTGGCATATTCAAGGCAAAGTATAACAAACTATCGTCACTGAAATACATAGTTAAATCAAAATGAATTGGGCATAATAACACGCACACATGGTGATTATATGAAACAATGTCAGTGTTGTAAGGAATATTGAAAAAAATTGTAAAAACAATTGCACTCTAAGCAACGGGTGACGCGGCGCTCACGCACGCATTGTGTACTGATCAGAATTACGTGCTTTCGACTAGAAATTACCGCTAATAAAAAAGTAACTGTGACTTCTTATTTATTTATGCCATTTTATTTATGCCAAGCGCCCACACATTAAGAGGCAGTCGCCTGCGGTCACAGCAAGAATATCCGTGGATGTCCACCGCTTGAGCTTCAATTTTGCGTTGAGCATTCAAAAGCTCTAGACCGAGCAGTCGCTTATTCAAAGTGGACGCTCTCAGGTATGTTTTCAAACGTCGTAGTGAAGAGAACGAGCGCTCAGCTTGTGCCGTTACACGAAGGGTCGCTATGATCTTGAGGAGTCGATAAACGTTTGAGAAGAGGTCCTTCGGAAAGAAGGCGACCGCCTGTGCCGCAGACGTAACGAGCGTTTCAGGTTTCTCACTTTTTCATTGGAAGCCTAAAAGTTCCTTATTATTGGCGAAGTTTTTCTCACTTCGTGAAATTTCCCTCCATCAAGACGAGCGTCTCGGTAGTCGCTCACGGATGCGATGAAATCTGTCTTGCTGTCTGCTTTTCATGTCGAGGTGGCATCCCATGCAATTCGTTATTAGATTAATCTTTTCGTTGCACGGAACATCAGAAACTCCGAAGAGCCTTCATATTTTCACTACACATATGCGCAAGGGTACTCAAGTTAAATTTCACGTTCGGCGTGTTGTTTGCGTGAAATTTGTGTGTGGTGTGTGAGGTCATTTCTCCGAGGGACGAAATGACGAGTTCGGACTGACGACTTCTCACCCGCCCCCCCCCCCCCCGAGGATATACCGCTGCTGCCTTTGAACCACACTGCAAGATAAAGCGGCCTAGCAAAAATAAGACTCTCTTTCCCTTTCCTTCGGCATCTTGTTCTGTAGCACGAAATGTATTAACAGATAATAGATTTTGGTTTTGTGATTGTTCTGGATTACCATCGCCCTATATACGGGCACCTATACACGAACTCATCTCTGTGACGTCACAGCGCGGTGGTGGCGCGTCGGTCGCACTTCCGGTCTGGGGCTGTAGGCAGAAGTCCCCATGCCAGACGTGTATTCCTGCGTTGTTTTGAAAGGAACCAGACAAAAACCTGCCTTCTCGTCAAAACGCCGCGACTGGGGCCGTACCAAAAGTGTCGAGAAAAGTTTGAAGGTCAGTTTTCACATGCTCGGTTCGTCCGAGAATCTGGATATGTGCCGTGAAAAGGGAAAAGCAGACGCCGTCGGACAACGATTGCTTGGGTGGGAAGCACTTTGGGTTGAATTCACGAATACTTGGGGTCATCAGATTTATTTGTTTTGTTCCAACATGAACGCCACAAAAATGTCAAGTTGTGCGGACCACCTGTGGAGTACGTTCAGTGCGACTTCAATTCAAACGGTCGCCTGATCGTTCGAACTGTCGTCTGCTCTTTCAAACGTTTCTGCTTGTTGTCTGCTCTCTTAGACGACGCCGGTCCGTAGACCAAATGTTGGCCCGGTACTTGCGATAAGAAGTGAGTGCAGGCCTCAAAAGACGTAAATTTGAAGGTTGGTAAGCAGGCTCGATGTAAACAGTAGATACAAGGAGATGCTGGTCATTGTTACCAGTGACCAACACCGACTTGTTGTTATGCCTAATTCAGTCGGTCCGATTCTGCTTGCGATTTTCAGTATCGTCGTCGACCATCTCAGCTACGGTTCACGCTTTTGCAGCCCGAGCGGCGTCGCGACTGAAAATTCCGAGCGAAATCTCATGCGAATCAGGCTTTAGCGTACAATCTGCGGCGTCCTCGCGGAATGAATCGCCGCATGTCACATTATTCACGCGAAGTTTTGCGGTGTAACGATCCTCGGTAATTCCGCTGACGCCGCTCAAGATAGTCAGACATCGCCAGGAAGACGTAGAACCAACAATTCGAACGCGAAAAAGGGCAGGGGGACTCACACCGACGCCGACAACATCGCATTTCAATGGTTTGTTTATGGGCGACGGCGAGTTCTTGCCCACACCCCCATCGCGCATGCGCGGCGCCGGTGGCGTCCGCTAGGGGCGCTCCGGGCGCTCCGGTTTGTTTGTAAGCATGAGCTGGTGTATAGTGTTTGTGCGAGGATGGTTGCTCTGATTTTTCAGCGTCGATATTTTTTTTGTATTGGTTTTTGCTGCTTAATTTTTTTGTGACACTATAGCCTCCCGGTAACAGCCAGGCGGCGCCAGTAGACTGAGAACCCAAGGTTATACCCTGCCTCGGTGTAACTTGGCAGAGGGTGAACGATAAGCCCCCCATCGCGTGCCGACGGCTTCGATATCCGCTACGTATACGAGCGCAACGCACAGATATTGGATCATGACGCAGCGTAAAGCCTGAAACTTCTTCGCAGCAAAGGCGCACTCCGATGATACTCACGCTCCGACTGGCCTGCCGGGCCGCAGCGTCCGCCGCACTTGCATGTTCTGCGATCACGGCTTCCTGGCCTACCCAGTATTTCTTGCTTCAGGCACTAGGCTATAGCTGCGCCACCAGAGTAATAGCTTACGTTTGAATAAAGCAGCTGCCACTCCCAGGCATGCCCAATGTTTCTTGCTTCAGTCGCTAGATAGCTCCACACCAAACAACATTGCAGGGGACCTAGACACCAGTGTCCAAGATCCTAGCCTCCAGCGATAAAATTGTGAAATGATCTGAAGCGCAGGCCTTTGTGAAAAGAGCGGCTGCGCATAAAACAAGCTTTTTCTCTTTATAACACTTTTGGCAATGGCGTTGGTCTTGGAGCTTCGTGACATTGCCTTTCCGACGTTCTTGCACTACGATATGTGCAAAATCTTCTAAAAAAAGAAAAACGGAGTTTGGCAAAAAGCGCAGCCTCCCTCCCCCCCTTTTTTTTACTGTGATCGTGTCAGCATAAACAAACATGGCGGTGCCCATGGAACAGAGCAGACACTGGTCTATGGCTATCCTTGTGTTTCGTCTGGCCTTCACGCTTTGGTAATGCAGTGCTATCTCAAAACGCGAGGTGTGTGCTGTGAAAAAGCTTTTGAAGTTGGTGGGCCGCAACAACGCGGCAGTAGAACTGTGAGCCCCACGCCCGTATTGCTGCAAATGAAGCCTGCTTCGTTTTCAAAAATGACAATGCAGCTTTACCGTTTTAGCTTAACAGCGCCTCGCTGATCGTTGCGTGAGCGTCCGTACTGCTGCTGAGCTCACATTGCTTCGTCATTGGGGGGGGGGGGGGATTCATGCCATTGGATCCCCCCCCCTCCCCTTTCCTGAAATAAAATCCGGGCTACGCCACTGCCGGAAACCCTTCAATATTTATCTTCTCTTCGCGTTTTACGGCCTGTGGGTACGTGTTCAAAGCTAAGGACGATAAACGCAGTCCACCTCTGTGATGTGAAACGGTTCTGAGTTTTTATTATTCGTCTGAAGGCGGACTGGCTCACGGTGGGAAGAAACCTGACCCTCGGGTCCGGACGGCCGCGCCCCGCTGTTTACACCAACGCACACCGGACAGCCAGGTGGAGCGCGTTAGGGCGCTTCGACGTCTTTTTGTTTAGTGTTACGCCATCCTTTGTAATATACGATGCCTACAGCACGCGCTCACAGTAAAAATACAAAGAAATCGCCGAAAAGAAGATGCCGTCAATGTCAAGAGCTCGTACAGGGAAGGGAGACGCTGTTTCTTGCGTTCCAGAACAAAACAAATATACACAAAAGCGTCGGGAACAAACTGGTCAGTTGTCATCATACTATGCAAAGCGCATACTTAGTGTGGTGCGCGCTGTCTGCCGCTCGCCTCAGGGACGCCTGCCGGGAGGTTCGGTCGCGTTCCGCAGGCACACCGCGGCAGCGGCTCCAATGCCGTGAGGAGGAGCGCCGGTTCCGCCACGCACTTTCATGTTATCGCCAAGAAAAGGCTGAGACAAACATGTATTAAAGGGACCATGAAACGATTCTGAAATCGAATTTCATCCACCGATCGTCGTAAAAGCTGTGAAAAGCAACACAAAAATAGGGAGCCAAAAATATTCTTCGCTATAGAAGTTTTAAAAGAAAACTGGCCTCTTTTGCGCCTTCTTTCCTTCGAAAGCTCTCTGCCTCTTCACTGCGATGCATCCGCGGAACCGCAGCATGTCAGCCGAATCCACGTCGCCTATTGGGTAAACGCCTATCTCACCAGCACCGCGATCATAAACAATAAATAGGCGGCGAATGTTTCCTAAAAGTTTTGTTAAATATTATTCAGATCCACATTTTGTACCATAATAGACCGATCTCACCAAGCGTTCCACGCATGCGTGACGCCGCCATAACTGTAGTTCGTAGGAGGCAGACGCCACGTCACGAGAGATCGCATGCCGCCTCGTGCTCTGCTCGCGTAGACCTCCAGCAGGGTTGTCGCGCGTGCAGAAAGACTACAGCTCCCACGATACATGTGGGCAGCGGTGGCGTACTCAACCTTGCTGTGAGGTCGGTCGATTAGAGATGTGACGAAAATTGCGAAATTTGATAATGCTGAGAGCCAAGCGCCATCTATCGTGTGGTAAACGAAGGAACTACTGCGCTTGCGCAGTAGGGCCGACAGCGTCGCTCAGTTACTTGGTCGCAACGTTTGACTACGTGTTCTTCTCGCGCGTCCCGACTTGAAGCAGAAAGACAAAAGCACTTGAAACAGACCACGACGAACAAGAACGCTGGATCCACAAACACCCGAGAAAAGTTACTACGGCCACGAATCCATCGACCCCGACCAAGCGAGCTCGGCCGCTCGGAAGCCATGACTTCATATGCTGCAGTGAGGCTTGATGATATTTTCTCAAAGAGAATTAGCGCTCTCGGTCTCTCTCTGTCTCATTTTTACCTAAGGCTTCCGACTATGCGATTTCAACTGTCTATAATTTCAGAGGTGATATTTCTGTTGACTGAACGAATCTGTTGAGATCCTCGATGGATGCTTCGTTGTTGCGCCATGCGACGCGGGACGCGTTGGCTGCTAAAATGTCCTCCCCCCCCCCCCCCCTCCCCTCCGGATGCAGGAGCTGTGAGAGAAGAGGTTGAAACGCACGCGGGAAATAGGGAATAACTAACTAGGTACAAATCGACTTGCTTCGCGTCCAAGCAGGAAAACAGTTGCCGAACAGCCGGATCCGACAGTTCTTGCCCCATGGGATCTCCAGCGCCCGCCATGCTCGCATTAGTTCCATACGCCATTTTTCAAACGATGGGGAGGACGTGGGGATTGCGACGGCCATTAGGGGGTTGGGAAGCGTGGGGAGGCTCACGGGAAGACAGGTTTTCCGTTTCCGGCTTACGTTCGGGGCGCTCCAAAAATGCGAGAGGATCTGCCGCTGGTAAATTTGGAGCGTGTCCCATGGAGCGGATTTTCTGCTCTCTCGCGCATTTTAAAAACCGATACGGATCTACCACTGGAATTCACCATCAGTGGCTTGTCTGGAGCATACGAGTCGCGAAACGGCGACCCATGTTAATCGGATAGGCTCATAGGTCACAAAATTGTCTTCGGTGTCTAATCGTTGAGAACTATCGTCGGGGTAGAGCAATTTGTGCCTCCTTCGTGCCTGCCCCGTGAGGCACGAGAATAGGTGGGCCGGCGGGGACTTTGCGACAGCACCGGGAGAACGTCTCCGTCTTGATGATTCTGCCCTTGGTCCAGGGACTTTGTGGACCTTCCTCCTCACCCGGGCCAGCCATCAGAAGGCTTTTCTGGGGAACAGTGCGGCCCAGCTCGGGCGGCTCGGCACCCGTGCTACGACCGTCCAGTTGGCAGCACCACGAGCGCTATGACACCCGATCAAGAAGACAGTCGGCAGCAGCGTGGAGACTGGCGACCAAGGTCGGCCTCTCGGGGACGGTCTGACGCTCCCGGGATCCGGCCGTCCCGGAGAAGGTTCATGGGCCTGCGGTCCGAGCGTTGCCGCCGCGGCCTCGCTCGGACCGAGGTTACCGCCGCGGTCTGAGCGGCGGTCATGGTGAGTCACGGACCAAAGGGTCGCCGAGGGCGGCCAAGTCGTCCAGGATCATCACTACCTGGTCGTCGCAATTTGTGGTACGTCTGACTCTTCTGTACGAGCTACGCTGTGCAGCAAACGAACGGACCCGCCGCGGCGGTTGATACGTGAGTACGCTGCGTGGTGGGAGTTGGAACACGGGGCTTTCTGTGAGCCCGACTGGTAGCTGGAATCCCCACAATTTGACGCCCAACGTGCAACGTAAGCCGAGCAACACCACCGAGCATTGGCGTTCCCAGTGAGTGGCGCTCTGTGTCGCGGAAGAACCGCCTGTCGCACCCTTTGATCGCCCGACATCGGGGGACTTTCCTCGACTTCGTTCGACGGCATTCAGAGCGCATCGCGAGCCAGTGCGTCGTGAACTCCGATATGCTGAACATTTACGGCAGCGGTTCCGGGGGCTGCCGGGGTCCCTGACTCAAGATGTTTGCATCTGTGAGCACGACTGGCATCCGTGCTGTCAGCGTGAAGGTCTCGTGATTTGGGGGTTTGAGAGCCGGCGCCCCTTTCCCTGAATGGGTGCCAAATGTTTTAGGAGGAGGGAAACCTGTGGAAACCATTGGCTTCCCTCCCCCGAGAAGGCGCAAGCAGCGGACGTTCCAGCTGAAGTCGTCTGGCTTCGAGCCTGCTCGTTCCGTATCGTGTCGTGTAGAGTGCAGCACACTGCTGGCCAACTCTCTCGCACTCCTCCGCGCGACTCGTTTTCGAAGGACCCGCGACAAATCGCGCTGGACAGTGGGGCGTCCCCTCCTTCGAGTGGACGGCCGCCTGGCGAGGAGTCCTGGATTGGGCTCCAGGCGGCGTATTTCTAGCGCGCAGGCGGACGTTGCACGCGCCCCGACAGTACGTTCCCCTGCTTTTGAGCGCGCCGCGCGCCTCGAACGCGCGGCGCGCTCAAAAGCAGGGGAACGTACTGTCGGGGCGCGTGCAACGTCTACTTTCCTGCAAGGCACTTGATCCGGCTCCTCACGTGATAGCGCAACTCTGGCTCCCGTAGGGAGCCTATGCAGGAGCTCTACCCACCCCCTTCCCGCTGCGCCACCTGCTGTTAGGCTGGCTCCTTGAAACTACGACGCCGTTGCTATGGTGCCACATGACGCTTCGCAGCCAATGGGAATTTAGGTGTCGTTTTTCGCTGGTACAGACAACGCCGGCTTCGCTCCATAGGACATTTAATGGCTTCGCCTCATCGTGGCGGACTTGTGCTGAGAAAACAAAAGAGAAGAGAATACTGTAAAACCCTTTATTTTCGCGGCCTATGTTTCGCCCGACTCGGTCACGGAGAGGACATATTCGTGGCCATTAAATTTCGCTAATTCCAGACGCCTGCATTGAAACTCTTAAGGCGGCGGTCCCACGGCCCCAACCATGATACCGGTGGCAGCTGTGCTAACGCTCCCACCTGCGGTGCAAATGTGGTGTCTGTGCGCGTGCCACGTATTTCGTGTTTTTTTTTTGTTTTTTTACAAATAAATTTTTAATTTGTCATCACTGTTTTAGTGCAAAATGTGATTTACATTTTTCAGAACGTAACGCACAATAAAAAAACAAAAAGTGCAAGTTTTGATATTTTAAAAGACGTATGCATTTCATGTTTCTAGACTTGTAATGCATCCAAGCAGCATTATTGTTTGATTTAATAGATGAAGAACTCGTCTAGTTTTGTGTAAACGTCTTTTTCTTAATTAGAACACTCACAGTTTTTAATACTTACTTAAAAATAGCCTTTTTTTTATGCGATTTTGAAGTCTCGTAACCCAGTTTCACGTCATAACGCAGCAACGACATTTAAGGGCATGCCCCTGGAAAACATGGGAACTCAGCATACAAAATATTATAAGTGCAACACCAGCAGTTTTTTTGCAAACACAACTTGATTGTGATAAAATTTCAAAGAATTCCCTTCACGCGTTCTTGGTTTTCTCAGGCAGCATTCTGGCATCTGATGAAATGTTCTTTAATTGTATGCTGGACGAACAGAGGTGGTTCACTGTAAGCGGGATTTTTTTTTTTTTGTATTCTTATTCATATTTGTTTAAAATAATTTTAAATCATGAGACTATTTTGAATCTCGACGTTGTATGCAAGAAACCGGTTTCATAAAAGAGGACAATTATTTAAACAACGATTCTTTAATTAGAGCTATTCTTGTTTTAATTGAAATTACTTTCTATAATTGTAATTTTTAAAGCATACTAATTGTCCTAAATAATAAAAAAGAACCTATGTTGTAGCAGACGACGCGCTCTTGTGCCATCTTTTGAAAGGTGGCTGAAATTCGAGGTTAAGAAGTTCAGGAAAAGTGGCGATGATTCTGTCCCTGACGCAGAGGATTCTTCTCTCAAATATTTCCTCGCGCTGGTTCCTCGTTCTTGCAATGAGTCACAGTTAATCTCGCAAAAAAGAAAAAAAAACGAGAATCGCGTCACAAGAATTACGAGGGTCACGAGGAAGTTCTCGAAAACACCTAGTTCCTAAAAATAAGCTATTCAATGCCGCCCGCCATGTTCCGACACCATGAAAGGTGTCGGAACAGAATAAACGAGAACTTTCTAGAGGTTCGTGATCGAGCGTTGCTTTCTCAGCCCTGCGCGCGGTTATATTGAGCTACACATGATGGCGACTGCGAAAGGGAATTTCATTCCCTTCACTCCAATAATTTTAACAGACTTTTTTTTTCTTTAAGGTTTCAGCTTTTTATCTGCGCTGGTTCTGTTTTTTTCCCCATCGTGCAGGGATTTGAGATTTTAAGTTTTAACGACAGGGCCTCACGGTAAGGATACAAATAGCCAGTCATCGTGGTTCAAATCTGATGCTAAGGAAAAGGGTCTAACACCCTTTCCATGAAGTGCCCCATGTGCGAAACCCATACTAGGTCGTCTTTCTTTGGATTAATTTTTATTTTATTTATTCAAATAAGAATAATATCAGACGATCAACTTTCTCGGTGTTGGTTTAATAATGCAGCGACCCCAAGCTTCCACTTTGCGCTTTACACCAACCATGACTCCTGCCCTTTGCAACTAAGGATAAGCTGCCAGATCCGCCTTGCTCGAAAGAGCGTCTCACCTGAGTGTGTGGGAAAGAAAGCAAATGCCAAAGGCCAGAGGGACTCAAGCCATGTCTCCAGACAGTCGCGCGGCTCACCCCTTTGCACTGCTTTCATTCACTCAGTCTCAGCTGAGACGCTGTTCTAGCAAGCCGGCTCAGGATCACAACTCGTGAAGTTTCCTCGCGCTTCTCTTTAGTTGTTCAGAGTCCTCGCAATGAGTGCATCGAAATGAAATCAAGCGAGATGCTCAGTGCTGCCCTGCCATGTTCTTTCATGACCAGGCTGAGAGAGGTTTCCTTGTGGCCTCTACTCTCGCCGTGTAGCAACGGAACCTCTTTTGCCGCGTAGGGGTACGACCTCACTGTGGTATGAAATGACCTGCCACCTACTGAGCAGCACGCCTACCTGCTGGTGGTAGACGACGAGATTAAAGACTCTTATACGTGGCACTCTGGCCTGCGATAGCATCTCGTTCTTTCTCCGCCAACCTAACATGATGTCAGAAGTGGGATCACGGCCGGAAATCAAGAACCGCTACCAGCACTGACTTCCGAGGCACCCAAGGAAGCGACCCTGCGCTGGAAGAAATGGCAACCACCGCAGCGGGCACATCGTTCGTGATACAGCCACCGGAGCCATTTTCTTTCTCGTCTCCGAACGAATGGCCGAAATGGAAGAAGCGCTTCCAACGCTTCCATACTGCTTCGGGACTCAGCACAAAGCCTGGAGAACACCAAATCGACGCTCTCCTTTACATTATGGGGGATCAAGCCGAGGACATCTTCAGCACGTTCCAGCTAACCGAAGCAGAAGCTAAGAAGTTCGATACCATCATGGGCCACTTCGACGCGTATTTCATACCGCGAACAAACGTCATTTTTGAGTGAGCTCGATCCAACTCCCGGGTCCAACAAGAAGGCGAGTCCATCGAAGAGTTTGCCACGTCACTGCACACCTTGTCCAAGTACTGCGACTACGGCCCAATGCAAGACCAGTTCGTACGAGATCGGCTAGTCGTTGGCATCCGTGACAAAAAGCTCTCCGCAAAACTCCAGCTTGACGCCGACTTAACACTTCAAAAGGCCCTAGAGTCAGCGAGGCAAGTTGAAAACGTCCGTCAGCAGCAAGTCGAGCTGAACCAAGACATCAAAGCCGGCAGCAGCGTCAACAAGCTTGACATAAGGAGAACTTCAATTAGCCGCTTCTCTGGATCTAGCACCAAATCACCAGGCAGGCTAGAACACAAAGAGTCTGTTCATCCAAGAGAAACAGCCAAGAATGACCTTGGTGTGGACGAGCACGCCATCCCAGAAAGTCCTGTCCAGCTCGACACGAGACTTGTAAGAGTTGCCATAAGAAAGGTCATTTCTCCGGAGTCTGCCTTTCCAAGAAAGTCCGCTTCGTTGGACCATCTCAAGACGAGGATGACGAGGTTGGCTTTATTGGAGGAGTGGCACATCCTCAAGCTGACAAGTGGGAAGTGACGGTGATGCTTCAAGGGGAAACCGTAAAGTTTAAATTGGACACGGGCGCCGACGAAACAGTCATCTCGCCCTCCATCTTCCGGAAGCTCTCCCCACGACCGCGCCTGGTAGCACCACCTCGTCAGCTTCACGGACCAGACGGAACCCTTTTGGCAACACAGGGGGCAGCTCGGCTCAACATCACGTACAGAGACCGCACTTCGGTGCAAGACGTTTACATCTTGGAAGACCTCCCTACGCCATTACTAGGAAAGCCTGCTATACAAGCTTTGCAATTGGTATCGGTGGTCAACGAGGTCAGCCCAAGCTCCCATATTCTTGACGGATCTAAAGTCGACGCAAGAGCAGAGTTCCCTGCGCTCTTCAAAGGGCACGGCAAGCTCCCTGAAGCATACCCCGTGCAACTCCAAGACGGCGCCAAACCGTTCGCACTAACTTCTCCACGGCGAATGCCGATCCCGCTCTACGAAAAGACGAAAGCAGAGCTTCAAAGAATGGAGAGAATGGGAGTAATATCACCCGTCGAGGAGCCAACTCCTTGGTGTGCGCCGATGGTAGTTGTTCCAAAGCCAAGCGGTGCAGTGAGAATATGCGTTGATTTCACAGAACTCAATCGCTACGTACTCAGAGAAAGGCACCCTATACCGTCCGTCGAACATACCTTAGGACTCCTTCAAAATGCAAAGTACTTATCAAAACTCGATGCAAACTCCGGTTTTTGGCAAATTCCACTAAGCGGAGACAGCAAGCAGCTCACGACTTTCATTTCGCCGTTTGGACGGTTTTGCTTCAACCGGCTCCCTTTCGGAATTTCTTCAGCTCCGGAGCACTTCCAGAAACAGCTCTCGAGTATCCTACAGGGAGCAAGTGGTGTCGTAGGCCATATGGATGACATTCTCATCTGGGGCTCCACTCCCGCAGGACATAACACCAGACTCCGCACCGTTTTGCAGCGACTCTGCAACGCAGGTCTGACGCTCAACGAGGACGAATGCTCCTTCAACGTCCAAGAATTAACGTTCCTGGGCCACAAAAACAACGAGCATGGCATCCGTCCAGACGATTCCAAGGTTGAAGCCGTCAAGGCCATGGACCCGCCTACCTCTAAGCCAGAGCTGCAGAGGGTGCTGGGAATGGCACGTACCTGGCTAGAATTGTTCCGAATCTAGCAACCATCCTTCAACCACTCAACTCTATGCTTAGCACTAAGCAAGAGTTTGTTTGGGGATTCGCTCAACAAGACGCGTTTGACAAGTGGAAGGCGATTTTATCGTCACATCCAGTCCTTGGAGTCTACGACCCTAGAAAAGAGACTGTAGTGACAGCCGATGCGTCTTCTTACGGAGTAGGCGCCGTATTGAGACAAAAGCAAGAGGGAAACACATATAAAGTCATCACGTACGCTTCCAGACTGCTGAGCAACACCGAAAAAAGGTACGCTCAAATTGAAAAAGAGGGTCTAGCGCTCGTCTGGGCTTGTGAGAAGTTCAGCGATTACCTAGTCGGCAAGTTCTTCAACCTCGAGACTGACCACAAGCCTCTGGTGCCGCTTTTCTCAAGCAAGGCTCTAGACGACCTCACTCCGAAACTGCAGCGTTTGCGCATGCGTATGATGAGGTACAACTACAACATCACATACGTACCAGGAAAAGAACTTCTCGCCGCAGACATGCTATCAAGGGCACCTCTCAGAAACACTTTCCCTCTAGACCTAGAGAGAGACGTTGGCACTTTTGTCCAACCTATCAGGTCCACATTGACATTCAAAGACACATGTCTTCAGTGGATTATTGACCACCGAAAAACAGACCTAGTCTGCCAAGCCTTGAGGAAATACTCTCAACGAACTTGGCCCTGCCGGCGAGACCTTGACAACGACGTGAAGCCCTACTATCAATATCGGCATCAATTCACTGTTGAGGAGGACCTACTTCTCTACGCCTCAAGGGCAGTGATCCCAGTAAAGTGCCGACCCAAACTCCTGAGACTTCTGCATGAAGGTCACTTCGGCATTGTAAAGACTCAAGCCAGAGCGGCAGGCTCTGTATGGTGGCCAGGTCTACAAAAGGGTGTGGAAAACACAGTAAAAACATGCCATCCCTGCATTGAAAAGTCAAAGAACAGGAAAATACCTCTGCTTCCGACTGAATTTCCCGACAGACCATGGCAGAGGGTGGCAATGGACCTCTTTTACCATGAAGGTCACTGTTGGTTAATTGTGACCGATTATTTTTCTCGGTACCCAGAAATCGCACGACTACAAAGTCTGACTACACAGGCAGTTGTCACACACTGCAAGTCAATATTTTCCCGACTCGGTACACCAGAGGTCGTTGTTTCCGACAACGGACCCCAGTTTTCTCGTGTAGCGACGTCTGCGTTTTCTACATTTGCAAGATAAAATGGATTTAAACATGTGACATCCAGCCCTCGCTATCCACAAAGCAATGGGTTAGCGGAGGCTGCAGTTAAAATAATCAAAACTTCGATGTCAAAAACGGGAGACCCCTACAAGACACTTCTCTCGTACCGAACGACACCTCTAAAGAACGGATATAGCCCTCCGGAACTCCTCATGGGAAGGTGGCTTCGAACAAACGTGCCTACAGCTACCAAGATGTTACTTCCCGTCAGCCCCGACATTAATCGACTAAAGAAGTTTGAGAAAGAAATTCGGGAACAACAAAAGGCATACAATCGCCGCCACGGAGTTCGCGACCTGGTGGACATCGTGGATGGTACCGATGTCTGGGTTGTAGACCTCAAAAGAAGAGGTACTGTACAGCAGCCAGCCCAGGAGCCAAGGTCCTTCATCTTAGAAACGGATGAAGGCACCGTTCGGAGGAACAGGACCCATCTTGTTCCCTACACCGATCAAACCCCGGCGCCCGACTCCTCACACGAATGCCAAGAGTGGCCGCTGCCTAAAACAACCTAGGCGGTACTCTCCTTAAGAAAGGGAGATGTGGTATGAAATGACCTGCCACGTACTGAGCAGCACGCCTACCTGCTGGTGGTACACGACGAGATTAAAGATTCTTATACGTGGCACTCTGGCTTGCGGTAGCATCTCGTTCTTTCTCCGCCAACCTAACACTCACAACCATGCCCAACTCCGCCTGAGCCATACTGAACAACTGTTAGCCGACCACAGCGGTTGAAAATGTGTGCAATTATACTTGCTTGAAATAACTGTAGGGAGGCGATTGAAATACGTTTCGGCTTACAATAATTAAATGCTTGCCTATACAAACTTAGTAAAACATATAAAATAGCGCAAAAAAGACAAGGACAAGAAGTGTATAGGACATGCACACGACAGGCAAAGCAGCACCACGTAAAAGTTTATTAATGTTTTACCCGATCATTCAAAAACGGAAATGTATTACTATGAAGTACAATAGAAGTGTCGCTGACACATGCCGTCTCGTATGTATGTATGTATGTATTTCTAGCGGCAATTGCCCTTTTTAACGAGCGTCTATAAAATAGACATGCCATTAAAGAAAAGAAGATAAAGAGAAAGATAATGAAAAGGAACTAGAAAAGTCTGAGAAATGGTTCGTAGGCACTCTGAAGTATCACGAGTGGACTTTCCACCATGCCTCGAGCCTTCTCTTTGAGCACATCACATGTTTGTTCTCCTCCGTAAAACCGAGGGCCTGCTCAATGCGGGTGCCGACGTCTGTCGCAGGTACGATTGCCGGACACTCAAGGAGCAAATGTTGGATAGTTTCTTCTACCTCACCACATGCACTGCACACGGTTTCGGTCACGTTCACATCGTACCGATGCCTGTAGATGCGGGTGCGTAAGGCACCACCGCGGGCCTCGGCAAGGAGTCGGCTGCCCAGTGTGTTTCCACACCAGCGGACGGCAGCGATGTTGGTCTTGAAAGTCGCGTATAGGTGCATGCTGGAATGTTCTTCCATGTCGGCTCTCCACCGATTCGTTTCGGCGGTGTTAATTTGTCCTCTCACCTTCGCAACCCAATCTTTCTTTGTAGAGGGCTCGTCGCTCATCGAGAAGGCGCCGTACTTTGTCCCAAGTCGATTGGTACGCCTCCCCCTTTCTTGTTTTTGATAAAGAATGCTTCCAGTAGCTCTCGAGCGACCGCATCTCGGCTTGTCTCCAGTATCCTTATCTGCCGAAGTCGCGGAACACAGCCACACGTGTTGCAATGCAATGGCAAATGCGAGCCATATTATTTTTTTTTACTGAAAATGGGTGCTCCCGTGCTCGGTTATTGATGCACCGCCCCGTCCCCTGGCCGATGTATACCTTTCCACAACTCAGTGGGATTTCGTAGGCCACACCAACTGTGCAGTCCACGTTAGGGGTGACGTGTTTCTTATCACATGGTGCTTTTGCCTTCTCATCAGAAATGCGGGAGCACAACCCAGCCAACGTCTTTGGGTCAGAGAACACAACGGGAACATCGAACTTGCTTGCAACTTTGTTCAGATTGTGGGCAACCTTGGGGATGTACGGAATAACTTCTGGTCTTTTTCTTCTCTGCCTCGTTGGGACCTTTCTTTTCAACCCCTTAATTTTTTGTAGGGCGGTCTCCGCCACAGAGACCAAGACCGAACACAGCCAATTCCAGTCTAGAAATCTTATATTTAAAACTAGCATCCGCCTGATGGTCACAAGACCAGCAATGCAGACTGCAGGCACGAAGTTGCAATAGCTTTCTTAACCGTCTTCGAATGAGCTGAATCAAAAGGAAGTAACTCTTTACGCGCGCGAGGTCGATACATCTAACACGCACGTCGCTTGCTGATGTGATATATATATCTAAAAACTGCAAATGGTTATTATCAGGGAGCTCATGAATAAAACGTAAACCTTTCCCATGTTGTTCAATACCTGACAGAACACTTTGTACTGTATCAAAGTGTGTCACAGAGGTGTTAGTTTTTAAAAGTACAAGAAAATCGTCCACGTATCTAATACCTTAAGAACATTGTCGGCGTTTAAAACACGATTCAATTAACGATCAATCGCGGACAAAAAAAAAATGTTACAAATCAACGGTGTGACGCAGGACCCAATACAAATGCCCTTGTGCTGTATAAACAGCTTGTCATCGAACGACACAAACGTGTTACCTAGATAAAATTACAGTAATGTCATGAAGCTGTCCAGAGGAATACCAAAAGCATTCTGGAAAGCCACCACGCCACTTGCTTCGATACACCCGATGACAGAACGGTACATTTCTTCATGCGGCATACAGGACTAGCGCCTGTCCGGTATACTTCTTGCCCCTGTCTTTTTTGCGCTGTTTTATGTTTTACTAAGATGAACCAACTAGCCCAACAACGTACCCTACGAAACTATAGAAACGTGTTTCTTAAGGAAGCTGTGCAACGATTTTAACGTTGAAAGAATTAGAATCTTCTGCTTTTGATATTGTTCACCTTGTCACAAATGACAGCAAACACACCTCCTTTCATCGAAATGTTACGATTCCGCCGCGTAATAGCGAGGTAAAACTTAGAATATTCCCCGACCTGCAGCCCCGAGCGGCGGCCATGAGAAACACGCGGCATGACGTCAATGGGGAATCTTGTAGAAAGATAGCAAGTTGTGCGAATACCTGCTCGATAAAAGGTAACTTTTCTATAAATCTTGTCGTCCCAACATATATATAAATGCGTCAAAAACCTGGTATCATCAACAAAACTTTTATTATACGGAGTTTTAGTGGCGCCATCTATCCTAGGTCCACAAAACCGTCAGCTCTCTTTGCTACCGCGAACAGACGCCAGAAGTCAATGGGGAAGAGGGACAGGGCCGGACGGGTATGGCCGGACCCGGATGAGACTTTCCTCCTTTCGCCACATTGTTTGCGCGGCGCCCGCCAGCACGTGGTCACGCGGTCGAGAGCGGATGAGTTCTCGCTCCTCGGCTGCGTATTTTCGGCACCGATTTGAAGTGCAGGGGGCGCGGGCAATGACGTCACAGACGTCCAATATATATTTGGAGTTCTTTGACATAAACACGTTTTATTTTGGATTCCGCCGACTGCATTTTGAAACGTCGGTTGGCCGGCGAGTGTGTGCGCGTGGTCGGGTGCTCGGCGACACGGCGGTGTACTCGCTGGTGTGTGTCGACGTGCCGTCTGTGCTCGTCGCGTATCGATTTCCGACATCCAGAAACAGTGTTTTTCATTTTCGCTCGCCCCGGGCCGTCGGTCACTTCTGTTGCAAACGAAGATTCGAAGTGACTACAGTACCGTGACCGTCCGACGGCACTTTTGCAGAGCGTTCAAGTGACCTCCGACGATACTCCACCGACGGTACATACTTCGCGTTAAAAGTCCCGTATAAAATGAATTGTCAAAACGGCTTTTTCGAACAGTGTAGCTTAGGGGAGTTCGCTTCCGGCTTTCGACGAGAGCGGACGGACGATGATTCGCTCCGATAACGGCGCGTTATCGGCCCACGCGGGCCGAGGAAGCATCGACGCTGCAGCCAGCAGTAGCGATGAGTATCGTGTGGTGTTGCCCCGTTTCCCAGATGGAAAAATGTGTCTGAATTCCGTGTTTTTGCACGCGGACCTGATGGGAAGACCGTACCGTGCTGTGGATTTTCGAGACGGACTGAAGGACATCGTGGACATGACGGACGTGGTTTCAATTGGACAATTCCAAATGAGCCACATATGGATGATCACTCTCGCAAGCATGGCTGCCACAGAAAAGATGAAAAGGATTGGACAACTCACGGTCAAGGGGCGGAAGTGTCTGGTGCTGGACCCCAACGCAAAGGACATTAGGGTAAGGCTACTTTGGCTCCCAACGTATCTGGAAGACAGACGTGTGGTGGAAGCTCTCGAGCCTTACGGTAAAGTTCGTAACATCGTTAGGGAGAAATGGCGAGTCCCGGGAATGGAACACTTGGAAACCATGAACAGAGAAGTCAGCATGACGCTGCATGACGCCGTCAGCTCTTCCGACCTGCCCCATATGATCAGGGTATATGGGGTGCAATCCCTTGTCATTGTGCCTGGAAGACCACCGCTTTGCCTACGATGCAAAAAAGTAGGCCATATCCGGAAACAGTGCCGTGCACCAAAATGTACCAAGTGCAACAAATTTGGTCACGAAGACAACGAGTGCTACGCGACCTACGCCACGGTGCTGAGGCGCGGGGACGAGGATGCCGAATCGAATCTCGACCAGTTCATGGACGTGTCCGAAGTAGTGGGAGCCAACGGCGAAGTGGGGGCGTCCACGGGCGGCCCTGCAAACAGTCTTCCCTCCGTACCAGGCGAGACCGGCGCCATCAACGACCACCAGCCACAAGACCCAGGAGCCATACCTGTGTCCTCGCAGACTGGGGATGATCCTTCCATGGAGCAAGGCAGTAACTGCGGCAGTGCTGCTACACCTTCGGAGCTGGACGACCGAGACCAAGGTGAAACCAAGCAAGCAGGTCCCTTTCCCGAGGGTCAAGGGAACGGAGTGGACACAAACTCTGCTCTGGGAACTGGTGTCAGTGACGTCAAGCGAAAGAAATTGGAACCGGGGGCCACATACGCAAGTAAGCGCATAAACGTGTCGAAGCCGCTTGCGCGGCAAGCCCAGGAAAAGCCACCCCCTTAAGCAGCGATGGGCGGTTTCCGCTTCGCCAGCTTAAATGTACGCGGTTTTCATTCGAGGAAAAAGCAGAATCAGCTACACCGTCTACTCGAAGAAAAGGAGATTGACTTTTTAGCAGTACAAGAGACAAAGCTAGAGAATGAGGAAGAGGTTGACCGCGCTTTACCACTTTTTTTGAGAAAATACGAGGTATGTGTCAGCCATGCTGCCGGTCTTTCGGGAGGGTGTTTCTTGTTTATAAAAAAGTCAGTTCAGTTAAGCGAACTAGCTCTGACGGTTGACTTGCAGGGCCGCTTTGTTATGTGTGATTTCCGGGTGCAGGAATGCAAGTGGCGGGTGATTTGTGTGTATGCACCAAACGATGTGAATTCTCGAGTTCAGTTTTTCAATCACTTGCGCTCATACTTGGTGTGTGATAGACTAGTTGTACTCCTTGGAGACTTCAATTGTGTTTGCGACTTAAATGACCGAACGCCGACCAGGCCCCATCTTGATAGAAGTGAACAACTATTGCTCGAAGTAGTCGAAGAGGGAGGCTTGTTAGACGTAGCCAACTTTCAAACAGGAACCAAACTCATACAGTTCACGCACTTTCAACGGGCGTCGCATGCCCGACTAGACAGGTTGTATTGTTCTATTGAACTAATACAACTTTTAAATGCTTATACTGTGGAACCTGTGTTATTCACAGATCACTGCATGGTTGCGATAACGATTGGACAAAAACGGAGGAAGCATAAGCGCATCAATTGGAAACTTTGGAAGCTAAATTCTCAGCTACTTAAAGATGAGTTTTTCGTGTCCGAAACGCGAAAATTACTTAGACAAGCAGGTCAAAACGGGGAAAACATTTTTGCGAGGTGGGAAACCTTTAAGCAAGACGCAAAACAATTGGCAATCGAAAGAGCAAGCACGCTTAATTATTACAAGCACGAAAAAGAAAAGCAACTCCAGCGTGACTTGCATCTTTTATACGAGCTGGAATGCAAAAATCCTGGCTACGGAACAAAAGACATAGAGTACATAAAAGCTCAGCTTGACAGTCTTTATCAGGAACGGTACGCGGGCGCGGTCGTGCGGTCGAGGGCAGAAAAGTTTCTCTTGGGAGAGCAACCCACAAAGAAGGCGTTGGAAGACGAAAAGAGGCACGCACTGAGTAAGGAAATACTAGAGATAGAGCACAGAAACAGAATCGTCACTGATAAGGAGGAGATCGAACGCGTCTTTCTTGATCACTATCGAGCACTGCTGAGCTGTCCCGCATTCGCAGACGATACCAAGGGTCTTGCAAAATTGATAACGTCACTACCGCGACTGAGTGAAGACTTTGCTGAAACCCTTGAAGAACCGATTAGTGTGCAAGAAATTGTAAATGCTGTGGACGCTCTCCCACAGGGAAAAACACCGGGACCCGACGGGATAATCGCTGAGTTTTATAAAGTGCACAAGAACGAGATTTGTCTCGTGCTGCATGAAGTTTTTCAAGAGGCCTACAAGGCAAACGCGCTCCCGCCTTCGTTTCTACGGGCACACACGGTGTTTATTCCAAAAGAAATGGACAACAACCAACGACGCTGCGTGAAAGGGTACCGCCCGATAACATTGTGTAATGTGGACTACAAGATATTCGCAAAAGTACTGGCAAACAGAATGCAATCTATTATTTGTGAAGTAGTCGGGGAACATCAAACATGTGGGATAAGGGGTAGAGCAATCCAGAGCAATATTCACGTGGCCCGAAGTGTGTTAGATTGTGTGTCTGGAAGAGGCGACCAAGTTGCAATGTTGCAAATTGATTTAGAGAAAGCGTTTGACCGCGTTCAGCATGATGTCCTTTTCAAAATACTGGCGCATGTAGGCGTTGGGAAGATAATATTACAAGGCGTTAAGATGTCGTACACCAACTGCTATACGAGTTTGGTGCTTAACAATAACGTGACGGAAAGTATACCAGTCCATTCTTCTGTGAGGCAAGGGTGCCCGCTGTCCCCCTTACTTTTTTCTTTGTACCTCGAACCACTGTGTCAGAGCATAATCCAAAGTTCAAATGTCCGAGGATATATCCTGCACAGCGTTGAAACCAAAGTCTTGGCTTATGCGGATGACGTTGCGTTTTTCTGCACCGATAAAACGAGTGTAAGCCACGCCCTGCGGTTGACGCACACTTTCTGCAAAGCCACGGGTGCCTCGGTGAACCTGCAAAAGTGCAGGGGCTTCTGGCACGGAACGTGGGCGAGCACGCCCGAAGTTTTCGAGGACATCCATTGGAGCTGCACTCCATGCAACTACCTCGGTGTGCCACTGGAGAGCCACAGAAACAGCACGACCTATTGGTCAACTGTAGCAGCAGATATCGACAAGCGCTCCAAGCGCTGGATCCACCGAGATCTGTCGATTTTTACGAGAGCAACTATATGCAACGTTTTTTTGATTGCCAAGCTTTGGTATGTGCTACAAGTTCTACACTGTGCAAGGAGCAATATACAAAAGTTTCACCGTGTCTTTGCGGTTTTCATATGGACTTCAACTTGGGAGCCTATGCGACGGGAAAACCTTTTCCGTAGTGTCGCAGACGGGGGTGTGGGCCTGCCCCACTTATTCGTTAGACAGTTGGTATCACGATTTCTTTTTTTAAGAGACCAGGAAGTCCCTTTTATTCGCGAAGTCATCCAAAACCAGCTGGCATCCTTTATCCCCACTTTTGTTGTGTCAACCGTTGAATATCACCCGCCAAGACTGGTGGGATACCTGAAAGAGGTTGTTGACGCCTTTAATTTTCTAGCAGTCCGTTTTTCTCGGGAGTACCTCGCAACTGTCTCGAGGAAAAAACTAACACGGGATCTTGTTGATATTCTCTTCCCAACGCCAATATACCGAGTCTTGTACAAAAATCACCCTGGGCAGGATGTGCTGTGTCGTGTAAAAAAGATGGGAATTCCTCCTAGGATCAAAACATTCTTTTTCAAATTACATTGTTCTATTTTACCCACCAAGGTATGGTTGCAGGAGAAGGGTATCTTTGTTCCATGGACTGTAAACTGCTTATTGTGTAAGGAGCCCGAAACTGTTGAGCACATTTTTATCAACTGCTGGGACGCAAATTTTTTTTGGGACGTGTTGCAGCGAACTTTGCGCAAAAGCCTAGATATTACACCGCATTCCATTCGTTTTCTGCCCGTAACGCCAGGGGACACCGTTCCGTATGACCTCATTATGCTCCTTAGTTTATACAGCATGTGGAATTCCCGAATGGACGTGCGAAATGCCGTTCAGACCCCGAAGTCTGTGCATTGTTATTTCATTCAACTGGTAGCACAAGTCACCAGTGTGTACGAAGGTCGCGACACAAAGCCCGATTGGGTACCATTGTTTAACAAATTGTTACAGATGAAAGAACTGTAGTGATAAATGAGGGACCTATTTTTGTAGTGCGATATTTTTGTGTGCTCTGACTCTCCGTTTTTGTTTCCCATGAAATAAAGAAAAAAAAAAAACAGTGTAGCTTAGTAGTTAAGACGTCTGCTTCCTACGCAAGCGGTCGTGGGTTCGATCCGCGGTGGCGGTATAGTTTTTTTTTTTTTTTCGAACATTTTGTTTTGTTGGGGCATTTGGCGATATTTACATTTCTTTTTTACGATTAACACTGAAAAGAAAAAAATGTTGTCGACGGCAGTGCTAAAAACGCGAGCTATACTCTGTTTCACCTTGTGTTGTACCGCAGGAAAGGCTACAAGCACGAGGTCCTTGCTCTAGGGCACATCTCCGCGGCACAAGCTCTCGTGCACCAAGGGCAGCTGCCAACGCTATGAGCTCGCGCTTCTAGCCTTCGCTGCGGTACAACATAAGGTGAAACGGAGTATAGTTCCTTTAGATCACACGGCACGAGCGCTCCTACAGCGGGTACAATCATGCCAGCCAAGGCTACTCGCTCGCCGCTTGCACGGCCTTCGTAGCCCTGTTGGAAAATCTCGATGTTGGAAAGATGACCGAAAAGGCTCATACAAGCATAACCGTAATATGGGACATCCTATACAAGCGAAAAGCGGCTCCAGTACAGTGGATTAAGGCGGAACGATACAGGTGGGCGGAACCATACAAGCGTGTCGTATTATGCGACATCCTATACCAGCGTAGTGGATTACGGCGGAACTAAGGCGGACGGAACCATACATGCATAACGTAATATGGGACATCCTATACCAGCGAAAAGGCGATACCAGCATGGTGGAGCCATATGGCTCTACCAAGTATGGTATCGCCTTTCCATTGTTGTAGAGGGCGATTTAGATTTAAGCTTTACATATATGTTTAGAAAGGTCGTGAAAGCTAAATTAATGTGGTTTGTGCAGGCGAGTTGTACGGCCAGGGGTACGTAGTATAGGGACCTAACCGTAACAATCAGTCGGATAATTAAATACAATTTGTTAATTAACTCCTTAATTACTAAAAACGAACAGATGGTTTCAATTGGAAACTTGCCGAGAGTCATCGAAAACCACTAAATCAACTCTTTTTAGAAGGATATAACGCAGGGGTAGCATTTTATGCGTTCTGTAAAAACGATTTATTTGAATTCGTTTTTAGGTTTTGGTTTCTTATCGGAGGGCATCTCTGTGCCCACGGTCCTGTTCTCCAAGAGTTTAGTTGTGCAACACACGTGCGCCTTGCTTCCCTCCATCCTACGAGGGAGGCGAGGGTGTGGCTTTGCACTGCGGCCAACGGGCAGCAGGATCGCAGGCGCAAAGATGCGCTCTGGTAAGAAATCGACATCTGGAAACGCGTCCAAATTGACTATTTTTTTAAAACGCCGTAAAATGCTGCTCTTGTCTTATATCTTCACAAATAAAGTTGATTTTGTGTGTTTTGATGATACTTAGCAAGTTTCTAATTGAAACCTTGAATCTATTTTCACAAATTGAAATTTTAAGAAACATATTATACTTAAAGGGAAGCTGAAGCGGTTTTTCATTTGAGGAAACACATTAAAATATTCCTTTTGACCTCCAGGATATCAAATATCAAAATTATTTCTCAATTTGGTTAATCGAGGCTGCATAGAATCATTTTTAAAGTACTGCTGGAGGCACTTCCCTGGAGAGCGACGTCACAAAAGCAGCTTTCGAAATCTTTGCTCACGCATCTTCAGCGCCTATCAAAGCTATGCACGCACATCTATTTTTTTAAAATGGCAGAAAAATATGTCACGACTGGTGCCAGTGCAGGAGAAAATACCTAGAAAACTTGCGACTGGACGCGCGGCCCTTAAGCGACACACACTTGGTGGCTGAAAGGTCTTCTTACGATGTCACTATTGGTAGGATGTTTTTTTGTGTTTTCTCACGTTTAGTTATATCTTTGTGGAAAACAAACAAGATATTCAGATTCGCGGGATAAAACTACGCTAGAATGAACCTCCATCTAGTTTTCTGAAAGAAGTTTGGCACTTCTCTGTAATAAGCCGACTGATCATTACGAATCAAAATTAACTGTTGGGCTAGTTGGCTACACATTGTATAAAAATTCAAAAGCGCAAACACCAAGGAAAAGAAGAGGGGGCAGGACAGAGCGCTCTGTCCTGTCCCCTCTTCTTTTCCTTGGTGTTTGCACTTTTGAATTTTTATACAATGATCATTACGAATTAGCCTTTTATACTATATGCTGCCCTGGCCATATAACTCACGTGCACAGATCCCGTAAATGTAGATTTAATGGCTTTTTTAAAAAAAAATCTGTAAAACATACAAAAAAACACCCTGTAGAATGTCCCCCAATACGATACGATTGTATGGTTCCTTCCCCGCTTGTATCGTTCAAGAAGGACTTGCAGACATCCAGCCTTTTATTGGAATGCTGGATGTCAGCGAGTCTCTACACCAGTGAATGGTTTCAAACAAGCATGATGTTTGCACACTAGTAAGCTCTTATCCGAGGCCCTCCAGGAGCACTAAAAGCAGAGGCGAAATGTAGTGAACTGGTAAATTTGGTTGCAGGTATTTATTTTTAGAAGAATTGCATGCAGCAAAGTTTAAGTTTGCTCAAAAGGAGATAATTATAAATTCAATACTGAACAATGGTGTCCCTTGAGCTGTCAGACCGAACTCCCACTCTTGCCACTCAGGAGTTCCTAACTTGTGCGTAGAGGATCAGCACAACCCAGATTTGTGCTGCGAGCGCACCTGCAATATAAAAGTTCAATAAACATGAGATGAAAAATGAGACGTTTACAATTCTCTCTAATGTGAAATTAGAGCACAGATCTTGAAAAGGAAGATGGGAGGGTATGGCCCCTCCTCGCCCTCTCCTCCTCCTCTTCTGCTCCCTCCCATTTAGCGGGAAAATTTCCCCACTAAATTTAGCGGGTTAAGTTTCCCACTAAATTTAGCGCGGAAATTGATGTCACGTGACCTCAACACCAATGTAGTTTTCCCGCTAAAAGTAGCGGGGAAAATGACGTCGCATGATCGTGTCACGTCATCCATAAAACAATTCAGTTTCTCAGCTAGACTTAGCGGAAATATTAACGTCACATGACCTCAACATTAATTCAATTTCCTGCCAAGTTTAGAGGGGAGGGCGGTTACACCGACAGCGACGCCGCGAAATGCAAAAACAGGTGCCTAAGAGCTGCGCTCAAAAAAACTAAATGCCTCAGGTGAAATAAAGCAAAAATTAGAGACAAGACAAAGAAAAGAGAATCTAAGATGCCGTTCTCAGATCCTTCCTTTTGTCCGTTCTCAAATGTTTTGATTTCAAGAAATGTTTATCTCTTTATTCATACCCAGGAAACCTCTCCCAGTTTCAGGATGAATGCAATAAATCAATGCAGACTAGACCTTGTGAACTATAATGCACATGAAAATGAATGTTTGCCACGTAGTCATGCATGAGTCGGTGGCTCAGATCTCTAAGTACATTTGTAGTGAGGAACATTCTTGAATAAAACTTCTAACCTTCGAATTCAACAGTTTGAACTTCCATAAGCGACACTGTATGGCAGATTTTTTTTTTTGTGACACATCAGAAACGGTACAGCATTCTCATCCTTGCATACCTAACAAGAATTTGCATTTTTCAGCATGGCATGTGCTATTCTAATACCCATACAGCCCCATTTAAAAAAAATTCCTTCGTAGAACTTTTTATTGGTTCTTACTTAACTCGCACAACAGATTCGGTACCTTGAATTCTCACTCGGCATCAACAGTTTTATATATAGATGTAATAGCGAAAGGCAAGATGTATGAGCTTGAGTACGGCTGAACAAGCACAGCTGTTTGAAAAAAAGTACTGTCGAAAACTGAAATGTCAAAATAAAAATTAGGTAGAATGTGGATACAATTATGGATATGGTCATGAATACAGTTAGCAGATTCAATATGAAGAATATGTGTTAGACGCACGCTCAAAGAAACCTGTTGCATCTATATTCATTCAAATTACTTCGCAGAACCCAGAGCTGTAGTCTCAGGTGGGAGTTCGCTGAATAAGTCTACCGAAAATGAGTGTAGACGGAAAGAGCAGTTTGATCTGCGACAATGAGCATTACATAAGTGACATGTCATTATTACTGTTACAGTGCCGAATGCTTCAAACTGTCAGTCGCATCATTCTGTGAGTTCCCTCCGTACATTACAGGGTTTGGCCCTCTCGAATGCTTTGCGAGAAAAATGATGAACTGGAAATATCTAGAGTAGTTCTAGAAAAACTATTTCCAGAATCTTATCTCAGCATCGTAAATAATATAAAAAGTTTCTAAAGACAAGGTTAGTGCAGGAGTTGAATAAACTAAATACTTCGTTTTGCGAAACCATCTTGCCGTAGTAAACGTATAAGGTTCCCCTAGGTAGAGCTAGTCATTACAAATGATTGTGCCGATTGCGTACCATAAAAATTTAATTTGCGACCTACACTATTTACAGACTCAACCAACTCTGAATAAGTGGACCACTTGGCATTAAAGATTGGCCTCACCATGACTGTCTGCCAACATCTATACATAATAATTTTCATGAACCTATGTATTCCCAGAAAATATTTGGTGCGAGCTCCTTAAAACACAAAAGCACTTTTTAACAAGTGCTGTTGTTGGACAAGTTGGTATGGTACATTAGAAAACATGATTGCGCTTTGAAGACGGGGACATAGGAAGGACAGACACCACAAAGTGCTAACTTGAAACTGATTTAATTCAAGAACCTCAGCGTAGAAACACACTGTGTCACCGCACCACATCTCAACCAATCCGTGGCGCTGCAACGGGCCGCAAGTACGCCAACTCCTTATCCGCCAAATCAATTGACTCCACACTGACACAACACGTGCCGAAACTATTTATAGCGTCAGCCTCCATAATCTCTCTAACAGTCCTATCCTTGTGCCTAGCAAGAACAGTAGACGAAGCAAATAATGGTTTGCACCCGCAGTCATGATCTGTCGAGTCACTGTCATGACTGCGGGTGCAAAACATTATTTGCTTCGTCTACTGTTCTTGCTAGGCACAAAGATAGGACTGTTAGCGAGATTATGGAGGCTGACGCTATAAATAGTTCCGGCACGTGTTTTGTCAGTGTGGCGTCAATTGACTCGGCGGATAAGGAGTTAGCGTACTTGCGGTCCGTGGCAAGAACTATTAAGACAACAGCTAAAAAAAAAAAGGTAAAACCAACAATCGAATTCACCTGCTCTCCAGTAGCAGAACATCTATGGCAGGCAGACCTGCAGAATGAGCAAGCAGTTTAAAAAAACAGAGTATGTCCTATGTATATATTTTTTTCATGCTGCAAAGCAAGCGCTGGAAGGAGGTTTCACAACATTAACGAAATTTCTTGCAATCAGTTGAGAACAAGTTAGAGCAGTGAACTTGTCCTTGTCCCTGGCATAACGTTTTAGTGTTGAAACTCATATAAATTTGTAAATAAAAACAAAAAAAGACTAACCTTCATAAAAAAAATCTGTAACTTTGGCAAAGAAAAGTTAACTTGAACAAAATATGTGCGATACAGTTGTACAGCGTCCATTTAAAGTGCTTAACCAATTTCGAGGCAAATCGGCGACAATGAAAACAAGACGTTTGAGTACAATTAAGGGAAAGACAAAAAGGATGCATACCCACTGCAAAAAAAAAATTTAGAACGACCACGGGCAGGGAACTCTGGTGAGGCTCTCGGAGCGACTCCCTGCAATGGGCCTGCGCAGACCAGAGAACAAGATCGGTCAGAGCTTGCAGCCATAAGGTGCTTCATACCATGAAGTTACAGAAGCGGGTGCAATTGGAAGCAAAGTACATTTCATTTCTCTGCAGAACGAAGTTTAGTAGCTAGTGTGCATTCATAAGGTGATACACCCTGTTGGAAAATATCGATGATGGAAAGATGATGGAAAAGGCTCATACAAGCGTAACCGTAATATGGGACATCCTATACAAGCGAAAAGGCAGCTCCAGTATAGTGGATTACGGCGGAACGATACAGGTAGGCGGAACCATACAAGCGTGTCGTATTATGGGACGTCCTATACCGGCACAGTGGATTATGGCGGAACCACGTAGGCGGACGGAACCATACATGGATAACGTAATATGGGACATCCTATACCAGCGAAAAGGCGATACCGGCGTGTTGGAGCCATATGGCTCCAACATGGTGGTTTCGCCTTTTCACTGTTGTACACGGCAATTTAGTTTTAAGCTTTACATATATGTTTAGAAAGGTCGTGAAAGCTAAATTAATGCGATTTGTGCAGGCGAGTTATATGGCCAGGCGTACGTAGTATAGGGACCTAGTTGTAACGATCAGTCAGATAATTAAATACAATTTGTTAATCAACTTTTTAATTAGTGAAAATGAAACTATGGTTTCTATTGGAAACTTGCTGAGTCACTGAAAACCACAAAATCAACTCTTTTTAGAAGGATATAATGCAGGGGTAGCATTTTACGCGTTCTGTAAAAATGCTTTATTTGGACGAGTTTCTAGGTTTCAGTTTCTTATCAGAGCTCATCTTTGCGCCCACGGTCCTGTTCCCCAGGGGCTTAGACGAGCAACACACGTGCGCCTTGCTTCCCTCCATCCTACGAGGGAGGCGAGGGGGCGGCTTCGCACTGCGGCCACCGGGCAGCAGGACCGTAGGTGCAAAGATGCGCTCTGGTAAGAAACCGAAGTCTGGAAACGCGTCCAAGTTGACCATTTTTTTAGAACACCATAAAATGCTGCTCTTGTCTTATATCTTCACAAAGAAAATTGATTTAGTGTGTTTTGATGATGCTTAGAAGTTTCTAATTGGAACCATGGGTCTATTTTCACTGATTAAAAATTTCAGGAACATACTATACTTAGAGAGAGGCTGAAGCGGTTTTGTATTTGAGAAAACACTTTTAAATCTTCTTCATTTGACCTCCAGAATCTCAAATATCAAAATTATTTGCCAATTTAATTAATCGAGGCTGCATAGAGTCATTTTTAAAGCGCTTTGAAAGCACTTCCCTAGAGAGCGACGTCACAAGAGCAGCTTTTAAAATCTTTGTTCACGCATCTTCAGCGCCTATGAAAGCTATGCACGCACATGCTATTTTTTAAAGGGGCAGAAAAATGTGTCACGACTGGTGCCAATGCGGGAGAATATACCTAGAAAACTTGCGACTGGACACGCGGCCCTTAAGCGACACACACTTGGCGGCTGAAAGGTCTTCTTACGATGTCACTATTGGTAGGATGTTTTTTTTGTGTTTTCTCACGTTCTTTGTGGAAAACGAACGGGATATTCAGATTCGCGGGATAAAACCACGCGAGAATGAACCTCCATTTAGTTTTCTGAAAGAAGTCTGGCACATCTCTGTAATAAGCCGACTGATCATTACAAATTAGCCTTTTATACCATGCCGCCCTGGCCATATAACTCACATGTACAGACTGCGTAAATGTAGCTTTTACAGCTTTTTTTTTTTAAATCTGTAAAATATACAAAAAAAAACACTCTGTAGAATGTCCCCCAATACAATATGATTGTATGCTTCCTTTCTTGCTTGCATTGTTCAAGAAAGACTTGTGGATATCCAGCGTTTCATTGGAATGCCGGATGTCAATGAGTCTCTACATCAGTGAGTGGTTTCAAACAATTATGATGTTTGCACACCAGTAAGCTCTTATCTGAGGCTCACCAGGAGCACTAAGAGCAGAGGCAAAATGTCGTGACCTGGTAAATTTGGTTGCAGGTATTTATTTTTAGAAGAACTGCATGCAGCAAAGCTTAACTTTGCTCAAAAGAAGATAATTAAAAATTCAATACTGAACAATGGTGTCCCTTGAGCTGTCAGACCAAACTCCCACTCTTGTCACTCAGGAGTTCCTAACTTGTGCGTAGAGGATCAGCACAACCCAGATTTGTGCTGCAAGAGCACCTGCAATATAAAGGTTG
Source organism: Ixodes scapularis (assembly GCF_016920785.2). Taxonomy (NCBI): domain Eukaryota; kingdom Metazoa; phylum Arthropoda; class Arachnida; order Ixodida; family Ixodidae; genus Ixodes; species Ixodes scapularis. The sequence goes on along the minus strand of NW_024610018.1, from coordinate 970,269 downwards.
AAAAAACATGAGATGAAATATGAGACGTTTACAATTCTCTGTAATGAGAAAATACAGTACAGCTCTCGAAGAGGAAGATGGGAGGGTATGCCCCTCCTTCCCCTCCCCTCCTCCTCTTCTGCTCCCTCCGATTTAGGGGAAAATTTCCCCACTAAATTTAGCGGGTTAAGTTTCCCAATAAATTTAGCGCGGAAATTGATGTCACATAACCTCAACACAAATGCAGTTTTTCCGCTAAAAGTAGCGGGGAAAATGACGTCGCATGACCGTGTCACGTCATCCATAAAAACATTCAGTTTCTCAACTAGACTTAGCGGAAATATTAACGTCACATCACCACAACATTAATTCAATTTCCTGCCAAGTTTAGTTAAACGGTTACGCCGACAGCGACGCCGCGAAACGCGGAAACGGGTGCTAACAGCTGCGCTAAAAACTAAATGCATCAGGTGAAATAAAGTGAACATTAGATATACTGTAAGAAAAAGAAGAGAATCTAAGATACCGTTCTCAGGTCCTTCCTTTTGTCCGTTCTCAAATGTTTTGATATCAAGAAATGTTTATCTCTTTATTCATACCCAGAGAACCCGTCCCAGTTTCAGCATGAATGCAATAAATCAATGCAGACTAGACCTAGTAAACTATAATGCACATAAAAATGAATGTTTGCCACATAGTCATGTATCAGTCAGTGGCTCAGATCTCAAAATACATTTGTATTGAGGAACATTCTTGAATAAAACTTCTGGGCTTCGAATTCAACAGTTTGTACTTCCATAAGGAACACTGTATGGCACTGTAGGAACACTGTATGGCACTATGACACATCAGAAACAGGACAACACTGTCATCCTTGCATACCTAACAAGAATTTGTATTTTTTTTTTAGCATGGCATGTGCTATTCTAATGCCCATACAGCCTCCTTTAACAAAATTTCCTTTGTATAGCTTTTTATTGGTTCTTATTTAGCTCGCACGACAGATTCGGTACCTTGAATTCTCACTCGGCATCAACAGTTTTATATATTAATGTAATAGCGAAAGACAAGATGTATGGACTTGAGTACGGTTCAACAAGCACAGATGTTGAGAAAAGTACTGAGGAAAACTCAAATGTCAAAATAAAAATAAGCTGGAATGTGGATACAATTATGGACATGGTCATGAATACAGTTAGCAGATTCAATATAAAGAATATGTGTTAGACGCACGCTCAAAGAAACCTGTTGCATCATTATTCATTCAAATTACTTTGCAGAACCCAGCGCTGCAGTCTCAGGTGGAAGTTCGCTGGATGAGTCTACTGAAAATGAGTGTAGACGGAAAAAGCAGTTTGATCTGCGATAATGAGCATTACATAAGTGACATGTCATTATTACTGTTACAGTGCCGAATGTTCCAAACTGTCAGTCGCATCATTCTGTGAATTCCCTCCGTACATTACAGGGTTTGGCTCTTTCGAATGCTTTGCGAGAAAAATGATGAACTGGAAATATCTAGAGTAGTTCTAGAAAAACTATTTCCAGAATCTTATCTCAGCATCGCAAAGAATATAAAAGGTTTCTAAAGACAAGGTTAGTGCAGGAGTTGAATAAACTAAATACTTTGTTTTTCGAAACCATCTTGCCGTAGTAAACGTATGAAGTTCCCCTAGGTAGAGCTAATCATTACGGATGATTGTGCCCATTGCATACCATAAAAATTTAATTTGCGACCTACAATATTTACAAACTCAATTAACTCTGAATAAGTGGACCACTTGGCATTAAAGATTGGCCTCACCATGACTGTCTGCCAACATCTACATAATAATTTTCATGAACCTATGTATTTCAAGAAAATATTTGGTGCGAGCTGCTTAAAACACAATAGCACTTTTTAACGAGTGCTGATTGTTGGGCAAGTTGGTACGGTACGTTAGAAAACATAATTGCGCTTTGAAGACGGGGACATAGGAAGGACAGACACCACCGAGTGCTAACTTTCAACTGATTTAATTCAAGAACCTCAGCGTAAAAACACACTGCGTCACCGCACCACATCTCAACCAATCCGTGGCCCTGCCACGGACCGCAAGTACGCCAACTCCTTATCCGCCAAGTCAATTGACGCCACACTGACACAACACGTGCCAGAACTATTTATAGCATCAGCGTCCATAATCTCTCTAACAGTCATATCTCTGTGCCTAGCAAGAACAGTAGACAAAGCAAATAATGGTTTGCACTCGCAGTGATGATCTGTCGTGTCACTGTCATGACTGAGGGTGCAAACAATTATTTGCTTCGTCTACTGTTCTTGAGAGGCACAAAGATAGGACTGTTAGCGAGATTATGGAGGCTGACACTATAAATAGTTCCGGCACAAGTTGTGTCAGTATGGCGTCAATTGACTTGGCGGATAAGGAGTTGGCATACTTGCGGTCCGTGGCAGAACGGATTGGTTGAGATGTGGTGCGGTGACAAAGTTCGTTTCTACGCTGAGGTTCTTGAATTAAATCAGTTGAATGTTAGCGCTCTGTTGTGTCTGTCCTTCCTATGTCCCCATCTTCCAAGCGCAATCATGTTTTCTATCACACTTTTTAACACTAATAGAAAGCCTGTAGTGGGCCACAACTTAAGCAGTTTTCACTTCATTATGAAGAGCAATTACACATATGTGAACCATGAATATAGGCCTGCACTGAATTTTTTTCTTAAGCTGAACGTGCAAGTTCCTGTTTTTTTATATTTCACATGTCCCGACTGCTGGGGGTGGTAGGGACATAAGATTGATGACACCAACGAAACACAATGATTATTTTAAGAATTTGTTTGGGTAAAGCACGAACAAGGCGATCTGCGGGAAGTTATTTCTGTGACACCGTCGAACCTACATCCGCGGGCTTTAAGTTCACATGTTAATCATGTCTGCAGACTCCTTTTTGTAATTGGAACTCCATCCAACCCAATATTTGAATATGTTTTTTTGCATTTTAGGCTTAGTAGTGCTTTTGCTGTTCTAGTAATAGGTAAGAAAAATGCTTATTTCAAGTGGCATACCTAACACCTGGTGGCACGAGGACTCCCCTGTCGTGACGCTGATCGAAAGTCATAGGCAGGGAGATACTGCGATGCTCTTGTTGCTGGGATTATCTCCCCCATGGTCCTGGCCAGACCACAGAAAAAGATTGAGTCCAAGCTTGTGGCCACTAGGATCTCCAGATCTTGAGGCACCCAAGTAGCTGAAAATAAAAACAAATCACAATCAAGTACTTGGCAGAGCTACATTAGAATGGCTAGCATATTCTTTCGTGATCAGCACATAGATCCTCTTATTTTAGTCACAGTCACCCCCCAGGACAAGGCCACGTAGGCGTTAAAATGATGGGCACCGAATTAAGGCGAATGATCAAATGCATTCATTTAACCCTCTTTCGCCCCAACCTGAGAGACTTCTGTCAAATATTCACATTAAACTGTAAAGACTACAAATAAAACTACTACTGCAATGCAGAGCCGTATAGTCTGTTCTCAAATGTTTTGATTTTAAGAAATGTTTATATCTTTATTCATACCCAGAGAACCCCTCCCAGTTTCAGCATGAATGCAATAAATCAATGCAGACTAGACCTTGTAAACTATAATGCACATGAAAATGAATGTTCGCCACATAGTCATGTATGAGTCAGTGGCTCAGATCTCTAAATACATTTGTATTGAGGAACATTCTTGAATAAAACTTCTGGGCTTTGAATTCGACAGTTTGTACTTCCATAAGGAACACTGTATGGCACTGATTTTTTTTGTGACACATCAGAAACAGCACAGCAGTGTCATCCTTGCATACCTAACAAGAATTTGTATTTTTTTTTTTAGCATGGCATGTGCTATTTTAATGCTTATACAGCCTCCTTTAACAAAATTTCCTTTGTAGAGCTTTCTATTGGTTCTTATTTAACTCGCACGACAGATTCGGTACCTTGAATTCTCACTCGGCATCAACAGTTTTATATATTAATGTAATAGGGAAAGACAAGATGTATGGTCTTGAGTACGGCTCAACAAGCACAGATGTTGAGAAAAGTACTGAAGAAAACTCAAACGTCAAAATAAAAATAAGCTGGAATGTGGATACATTTAAGGACACGGTCATAAATACAGTAGCAGATTCAATGTGAAGAATACGTGTTAGACGCACACTCAAAGAAACCTGTTGCATCTATATTCATTCAAATTACTTCGCAGAACCCAGCGCTGCAGTCTCGGGTGCGAGTTCGCTGAATGAGTCCACTGAAAATGAGTGCAGACGGAAAAAGCAGTTTGATCTGCGAAAATGAGCATTACATAGGCAAGTGACATGGCATTATTACTGTTACAGTGCTGAATGTTTCAAACTGCCAGTCGCATCATTCTGGAACTCCATCCGTATATTATAGGGTTTGGCTCTCTCGAATGCTTTGCGAGAAAAATTATCAACTGGAAATGTCTAGCGTAGTTCTAGAAAAACTACTTCCAGAATCCTAACTCAGCATCGTAAAGAATATAAAACGTTTCTAGAGATAAGGTTAGTGCAGGAGTTGAATAAACTAAATACTTAGTTTTGCGAAACCATCTTGCCGTAGTAAACGTATAAAGTTCCCCTAGGTAGAGCTAGTCATTACGTATGATTGTGCCCATTGCATACCATAAAAATTTAATTTGCGACCTACTATATTTACAGACTCAACCAACTCTGAATAAGTGGAACACTTGGCACTAAAGATTGGTCTCACCATGACTGTCTGCAAACATCCACATAATAATTTCCATAAACCTATGCATTTCTAGAAAATATTTGGAGCGAGCTGTTTAAACTGCCATAACACTTTTTAACACTAATAGAAAGCCTGTAGTGGGCCACAACTTCAGCAGTTCTTACTTCATTATGAAGGGCAGTAACAAATATGTGAACCTTAAAACTAGGCCTGCACTGAATTGCTTTCTTAAGTTGAACGTGCTATGCTCGGTTCAATATATTATCTTTGCAGAGCTGACAATGTGCAAGTTCCCATTTTTTTATATTTAAATCTCCCGACTGCTGGGTGGGGTAGGTACATAAGATTGATGACACCAACGTAACACAATGATTATTTTAAGAATTTGTTTGGGTATAGCACTAGCGAAGCCATCTGCGGGAAGTTATTTCTGTGACTCCGTCGAACCTACATCCGTGGGCTTTAAGTTCACATGTGAATCATGTCTGCAGACGCCTTTTTGTAATTGGAACTCCATCCAACCCGAGATTTGAATGTTCTTTGCATTTTAGGCTTAGCAGTGCTTTTGCTGTTTCACTTCAAGAATAGGTAAGAATGCTTATTTCGAGTAGCATACCTAACACTTGGTGGCATGAGCACGCCCTTGTCGTGATGCTAATCGAAAGTCACAGGCAGGGAGATACTGTGATGCTCTTGTTGCTGGGATTACCTCCCCCATGGTCCTGGCCGGACCACAGAAGAAGATTGAGTCCAAGCTTGTGGCCACTAGGATCCCCAGATCTTGAGGCAACCAAGTAGCTGGAAATAAAAACAAATCACAATCAAGTACTTGGCAGAGCTACATTAGAATGGCTAGCATATTCTTTCGTGATCAGCACATAGATCCTTTTGCTTTTATACTTTGTACTTGTACCTATTAAAAAACTGCTCCTTCACAGCCACGGTCATAGACACACCCCAGGACAAGGCCACACAGGCCTTGAAATGATGGGTACTGAATTAAGGCGAATGATCAAATGCATTCATTTAACCCTCTTTCACCCCAACCTGGGAGATTTCTGTCAAATATTCACATTTAACTCTAAAGACTATAAAAAAAAACTACTATTGCAATGCAGAGCCGTATAGTGGGAGAGTTTAGCCAGTGGGTGTGGTGACAAAGGTGGCGGAAAGGAGGAAAGGGAGGAGAGCGCCGAAGGAGGGAGAGAGAAGGCAGCAAAAAGGAGACGACCACTATTTTGACGCAACGCTGTTGGCGCGGAGCACTGTTGAGGCTATGTGTTGTCTGCTACTGGCTTAATTCATTTTTGCCTTTATAAAACTTTGCGTTTAAACATGGAGAAACTTCTTTCTTTAGGTTTTTAAGCCACCGAGGAATAACACTATATTATTTTATTGCCAGAGCCTGCCAAATAAAAGCAAAGGGCAGGTGTCTGGATAGAAAGAGTTTAGTTGGCGCACCAAGAGGCTAACCAATAAAAATGGGTACCACTCTGCGCAAAATGCCTAAAAAGCGTGCATCTCAACTTGACACTAACAGCGGCATACACTATCTATTTTACTGACTAAAGGGTACTAGATCATTATTTCCAGCTAACTAGTCAAACTAGATATTCTTGCCGACTTGATTTTTAGGAAAATTTTTAAATTTACAAGAACTATTAAGACAACAGCTAAAAAAAAGCAATGGCAAAACCAACAATCGAATTCGCCTGCTCTCCAGTAGCACGACATCTATAGAAGGCAGACCTGCAGAATGAGCAAGCAGTCTAAAAAAGAGTATGTCCCATGTATAATTTGTTTCCATGCTGCAAAGCAAGTGCTGGAAAGAGGTTTCACGACATTAACAAAATTTCTTGCAATCAGTTGAGAACAAGTTAGAGCAGCGAACTTGTCCTTGCCCTTGGCATAACGTCTTAGTGTTGCCCATGGAAACTCAAATAAATTTGTAAATAAAAACAAAAAAAACAAACCTTCATAAAAAAAGCAAAGAAAAGTTATCTTGAACAAAATATGCGGGATACGGTTGTACAGCATCCATTTCTGTGCTGAACCAATTTTGAGGCAAATCTGCGACAATGAAAAGAAAACGCCCGAGTACATTAGGGAAAGACAGAAAGGATGCATACCTACAAGAAAAAAATTTAGAACGACCACGGGCAGGAACCTCTGGTGAGGCTCTCGGAGTGACTCCCTGCAATGGGCCTGCGCAGACCAGAGAACAAGATCGGTCAGAGCTTGCAGCCATAAGGTGCTTCATACCATGAAGTTCCAGAAGTAGCTGCAATTGGAAGCAAAGTGCATTTCATTTCTCTGCAGAGTGGAGAGTTTAATAGCTAGTATGCATTCATAAGGTGATACAGTCACGAATGCAGATTTTTCAATGCAGCACTATATCACCAAATTGTTAACCGTGCCGGGCAACACTAAAAACCGAGAGCATTATTCCAAACTATCTCAGTTTAAAGTTAACCACGGCAGAAGCTGCAAGCCATGTGACCTTCAAGTTGGACGCCATGGTACGTCGAGCTTATAATCATGTGTCACACTGTTTTTGCTGCAATGGCTTGTAGTGTAAAAAGTGGTCCAGCTTAAAGAGATGCAAAGTATAGACGTTTGTGAGTGGGGCCCTGACCTAGTCTTGAGCTACATTGCGAGGAAGGACGTTTCAACCGGGATGTTTGCTGCCTGTATCCACACAACCAGCTTGTGGACAGCGATTGCTCGAGCCGAGTACATGTCCTCGACAGTGCCATTATTTGACAAGCAGTTTTATGAATGTTAAACATGACTGGCTTACAGAGAGACTGCATCTCAACGACTAATGACTTGGGATACCTAGCTGAATACTGATATATTAACTGAATGCAAAACAAATTACCTGGCAGGCATTAAATTTATCAACAAGGTGGATCGACTCCGCATTAAGTTGGAGTCGATGCGTCAGGCACGTAGCCAGGATTTTGTTTCGGGGGGGGCCCACTCATAACAAAATGCTGTATGAGGGGGAGGGGGGACAGGAGGACCCATGCAAAATGGAAGATATCGGGGGGGGGGGGGGGGGGGCGGGCCTCATAAGCCTCCCCCTGGCTACGTGCCTGCGATACGTAATAGGACAATACAAACAAAGATATGCCTTACAATTCCTCTTGCACCCCCAAAATGATGTGTTTTTGAAGGTAAGATACACAATGTTCTTGATTCAGAAAGTGCCTCAGCTGTACAAACGCATATGCAGTAAGGGCACTCGCCAAGCCTATTCTCCTCAGCTCTGTGCAGGTTAAGCTAAGTAAGAGTATAGAGGTACACGCTCACTGACAGCATGAGGAAGGCAGGGAGAAGTCTCCGTTGTTCCACCACCAGCCCGTCTGCTACCTTCGATGACGTTTCAGCGCCTCATGAGCCTGGAGCGAGCACATCTGTCCAAAGTGGGGTAAAAAGCACAAGCACGTGCTGGAGGACGCCCAGCCATTCTCTTTTTGTCATCCATCGGCTATTCTACATATTTTAGTATGACATATTTTTAAGTGAGAAAAAGTATTGCAAATATGCAGTCCAACTTTGACCATAATACAGAAGTCTGATAAAGATAACAGTTGCCATTCACCATTTTCCAAATAAGTGGTCCCATGTATTGGAACATCTACACATGTGGTGCGTGAGTGGGTTCAGGACTGAGACGCTAGAAAACGAAGCGCTCACAAGGCTTGTCTGGCCCTTCCAACCATGCGGGTACATTCATCGCAAAATCCCCGATTTTTAGACAAAATGATTTAGAATGAGCAAATCTTGTCTACGCCCGAGGTAGAACATTGAATTGTGATTCCCCCATATTGTGCCAACCATCCTTCAACCTGCGGTACCACCTGCAAATGAACTATGTTGCGCTGCGGCACGCGTCCATGCTGCCTACTTCAGGGAAAACCACTGCTCGTGTTGAAGACGACATCCCACAGTGTACAGGCAACAATGTTTAACGAACTAAAACAAAATTGATATCATTCAATAGACACAGATAGGCTCACAAAGTGTCGACACCATGATTGTTGTTGTTGGTTTTACTCTTGCATACAAACAAAAGTGACTTCCTCTTTCCTCCGATGTACAGTAAAACCCCCTTATCTTCGTGGCCCCTATTTCTTCTCGAATCGGTCACAGAGCACATAATCGCAGCCACTGAATTCTGCAAAATTAAAGGCCGCGAAAATTAAAGGTTCGCCAACATTAAAGAGTTTACTGTTCTTCCGTGTGTCACATGATGTTAACATTTCAAGGAGGCTGAAGGTATTGGTTTAAGAAAAAATTGACTTATAAAAAAAATGCCCTTCTCCAGGTTAGGCACGCGAGGTTCTTTTGCACTACCTATAAGGCGGCAAGTTTGTTTCGGCAGAGCTTTTGGTTAAACGGAGTCACAAAAGTAGCTATACTTGGAGTCAACTATTTTGTGCTGCATTATAAAGCTAGAGTAAATTCCACTGTGCTTCTGCACAGCACTGCTTGTTGCGAGAGCATATGTGGTTTAGTGTTGCATCCCATTTGCATGATCTAGAGAAACTAGCACTAGCAGAGTTGGAGCACTCAAAAAAAAAAAAAAAACACACAGCCGACTGTGGAAACATTGAGAGATGCACACATGCGAACTGTGCATTTCTTAAAAGTGGATTCCAGCAAAGGTAAAGACAATATGTATACTTACGGCGGCCATACTTGCCTTTCCCAGGCATGACCACTTTTCCCTCGGTAGCACCATCCAGTAAGCAACAGCAACACGCCCATGAGACGCCGCCGACTCATGGATTGAATGACGACCCGCCTGAGGTCTTGGAAGGAGATCCGGAACACTGCTTTAGGCCAGATGTGGTATCTGGAGGGGGCAGGGACTAAAAGTAAAAATTAACAAATTTATCTGAAGCGCTACATTCCTATAGCATAAACTCTAGGATAGCAGTATCATTTTTTTTGAGGTCAGTGATGCATTTTAATTAAACACAAATGGTTGGTTTATATGATGAACCAGCAGCCCATATTTTCCTTAAGTGTAACGGAGTGTCTAACGTTACGTCCGACGGAACCCGAAATAAAAATTAAAGTTACGCCCAACGTAACTGTCAAGCATTCGAGTTGCGTCCGACGTAAACCAAAATAAAAATTAAAGTTACCGTATTTACTCGAAAATAGGTCGAACCCTATTTACTGGGTCCATAGAGAATAAAAAAAAAGTAATTCAAATATAGGTCGACTTTTTTTTACTTTTAAGAACAGGGGAAATTTTGGGCAAAAGAAAGAAACAAACCTTTATTTACATCACTCTCAGCTAAATCACGGCGCGATGCCAAAAACTTCATCACCGTCAGAACTTCTGGACATGTCATCGTCGTCCGAAGCTTCTTCAGCTGGGTAGACATCCTCGCGTATTCGCAGCAATACTTCACTGACACCGTTGTAAAATGACGACAGGAAACGAAAGAAGGTGCGAAGCGACGGAAGACAAACTACAAAGACGCAAGCAAAGCCGCCGTGTCGCCATGAGCAACACGCGAGCCGAGCCGCCTCAAGCAACTAACAAAAGTAACTTTTTTTTTTTTTTTTTTTTTTTGTGTGCGCGTTTGCAATGATGGAGGGTAAAGTGCGTGGCGCATCGCGTTCCTCTCCTTCCCCGTTGCCCAGCAAGGGGAACGCTAGAGGCGCGATGTCGACATCCGACGCCCGAGGAGCGGCACGGGCCACCGCGGGCGGCGAGCCATTTCGGTTACCAAAAGCTTTTTGAAACAAGAAGCGGCGCGGCTCTACGGCAACGCCGGCTCGGTGACTCCATAGCTTCATGCCTCCGGTAGGGTCGCAAAATTTGGTCGCGAATACAGGTGTCGAAATTCTTTAGTCACAATTTCCGAAAAAAAAAAAAAAGAAAAAAAAAAGGTCGACTTATATTCGAATAAACACGGCCGCGCGACGACACACACATTATGAAAGCGATTGGTGCGAGCGACCAAGGCGATGAGCGACGTTTTCTAGAAGCCCAAGAACCGAGCGGCGCAAGCAGCGGGAGTGAGAAATCTTCGTCGCTCGGCGCCGGCACTCGTAGCTTCTCGCCGTCGCTCGTCTCGTTGATCGCTATATTGCTTACATGCCGTTCAGAAAGGCGCTCTAAGTGCTTAACATTGCATTGGGACCAGCCTCGCATCCAACCGTAACCAGTCTTGACTTTCTTTAAAGCCGCACAGGTAGAAGTTAACATCGTACATACATCGTTTTCAAGCATGGCTCCTCGTTCATTGCTCGATTTACTCCTCGTTCATTGCTCGATTTACATTTGCGGTAAATGACAAACCGCAATGAAGCACAATTATTCTAGTTCAAAATTGTCACGAACACTTGGCACGCATGCTTACACAGTAGCGCACCAAACGTAATTTAAAAGCAGAACGAAAACGGGACGAGATTCGCTTACCGTTTCACGGAGACAGACGCCTTCGGATCCCAGGCCTAAAGAACTCGGAAGTCGCCGGCGGTCCGGAGATCGGACGAGGCGAGCCGACCGCGCTGACCCAGGCCGACCACACCTGGTTGAACTATGAGAGGCGCCGTCGAGTTTAAAACCAGAGACGCAGTAGAAACGGACCGCAAAACATCTGTCCCGTAACCGTAAACGAGCCAACGAACCACATCGCACTATCTTCGCCATTGTTCGCCATCTCCGCGACGACCGGAAGTGGAAGCCGCGAACTTAGAAAAGCCGCGGCAGCGGAAGCACCGAAGCCACTGGGCGGAAGCTTTAAGTTTCGGTTTCGGTTTCGGTTTTCTCCAACGCCGGCTACGGTCGCTACGGTTGCGGGCTGGTGAGTTTGTGGCTGGTTGCGAGGACGCGAGGGGCCACGAAAAGACGCCGAGTTTGCCGAGTACGAGCAACGGGCCGTTTGCCGCTGTCGACCGGCGATACGGTATCCGCGGCTTGGTGTTACGATCGGTTTCTTGCCGTGCACGTTAACTCAAAGCTCGAAGTTCCGCAGTTCCGTTCCGGCACCAGCCGCACCACGTTTTCCGGTACATCGCACGTGGAGTCCTTTCGACGCATTCAGTGAAAGTAAAGATCGTGTCCGCTGTCTTCGGTGCTGTGGAAGAAGTTGCGAGACGGAAGAAGCATCAAAACCAAGGCGTTTAGGACTCCAGGCCGGGCCGCCGGTTCACTCTGAACGAGAGGCGACGTGTGTGCCCACGCTTTGAGGAAGCCTCCGCGTTTCGCCGCGCCAGACCTCGCCGATCGCGACAGGACCAACCGGACCCCGAGTCCGAGAGGCTCTTGCGCAGCCAGGTACGGCACCGAAGTAGGAGCTGCTCGTTCTGCGCTACCATGCAGTGCTCTACAGTGCTCGGAGCTCTCGGGTGTCATTCGTGCTTGCACTGAAGCCATTGTGACCCCTTCGGACGCGCAAGTCGTACTTCGCAAAGGTTTGGACGGGGCCGCCCTCACCGAGCAGCTCCGCTATATTCCGCTTACTTATGATCGCAACAAAAGCTTGCGTTTGTTCTTGGGAAAAAAAATTGCGGGACGGCTCTCCGCGCCGCTGACGAGGTTGGCCGCCGCCATGTTCTCAGCTGTTCACTCGCTCCTGCAGCGAGCGCCTTGCGATTATCCTTCCCGTTCCAAAATGCGATGCGCTTTGCGCATTATGCCGTTTACATGATCATATATTGAATGCGGCAACTAGATTCAATGCGACTAAGTCGCATTCATGTAAACGCGGCTTATGTTCGTTTTCGACATACATGGTGTATGTACGATACCGGTGGTGAACGATGGACGTTTTTGGTGGAAGATGGCGGTCGTCTTTCTGCATGTATGATTTAGTTATACCGGTGGTCCTGTGGTGTAAGCGTTTTGTTGGAAAAAAGGCGGTCGCCTACGTCATCGGACGCAAAATCATACCAGCCACACGGAATCATATCGGCAAGCAAACTGGCTGCCAGTATAGACAGACCCGGAGCCATAGCGGTGCCGGTATCTCCAGTTATGCAGAACGCCAAACCAAACTAGCTGCATACATAATACCAAGAAATTATGGTGGTGTCATACCAGAATTGTAAAAGCGGCAGGTTTGTTTCTTGTACGTTTTTCCAATAGGGCAGTCATGAATGCACAGACTTTTCAATGCAGCACTATATCACCAACTTGTTAACCATGCCGGGCAACACTAAAAGCCGAGAGCATTATTCCAAAGTATCTCAGCTTAAAGTTAACCACGACAGAAGCTTCAAGCCATCCTTGCAAATTCAGTGCACAAAGCAAGCCATGTGACCTTCAAGTTGGAAGCCATGGTACGTCGAGCTTATAATCATGTGTCATGCTGTTTTTGCTACAATGGCTTGTAGTGTGAAAAGTGGTCCAGCCTAAAGAGACGCAAAGTATAGACGTTTCTGAGTGGGGCCCTCACCTAGTCTGCAGCTACATTGCAAAATAGGACGTTCCAACCGGGATGTTTGCTGCCTGTAACCACACGACCAGCTTGTGCCGAGCAATTGTTCGAGCTGAGTACATGTCCTCGACAGTGCTATTATTTGACAAGCATTTTTAAGAATGTTAAACATAACTGACTTACAGGGAGACTCCACCTACACGACTAATGACCTGGGATACCTAACTGAATATTGATATATCAACTAAATGCAAAACAATTACCTGGCAGGCATTAAATTTTTCAAGAGGCTGGGTCGACTCCGCATTAAGTTGAAGGAGTCGATCCGTAATAGGACAATACAAACAAAAATATGCCTTAGATTTCCTTTTGCACCCCCAAAATGATGTGTTTTTGAAGGTAAGGTACACAATGTTCTTGATTCAGAAAGTGCCTCAACTGTACAAATGCATACGCAATAAGGGCACTTGCCAAGGCTATTCTACTCAGCTCTGTGCAGGTTAAGCTAAGTTAGAGTATAGAAGTACACGCTCACTGACACCATGAGAAAGGCTGGCTGGGAGAAGTCTCCGCTGTTCGACCTCCAGCCCGTCTGCTACCTTCGATGACGTTTCAGCGCCTGATGAGCCTGGAGTGAGCACATCCGTCCAAAGCGGGGTGAAAAGCACAAGCACGTGCTCGAGGATACCCAGCCCTTCGCTTTTTGTCATCGGCTATACTACATATTTTTTGTAAGACATATTTTTAAGTGAGAAAAAGTATTGCAAATACGCAGTCCACCTTAAAGATAACAACAGTTGCCATTCACCATTTTCCAAATAAGTGTTCCCACCTATCGGAACATCTACACATGTGGTGCGTGAGTGGGTTCAGGACTGAGAGGCTAGAAAACGAAGCGCTCACAAGGCTTGTCTGGCCCTTCCAACCATGCGGGAAAATTCGTCGCAAATCCCCGATTTCTAGACAAAATGATTTAGAATGAGGAAATCTTGTCTACGCTTGAGGTAGAACATTGAATTGTGATTCCCCCATACTGTGCGAACCATCCTTCAAACTGCGGTACCACCGGTAAATAAACTTTGTGCTGCGGCACGCGTCCATGCTGCCTGCTTCAGAGGAAAACCACTGCTCGTGTTGAAGAAGCCATCCGACAATGTACAGACAACAATGTTTAACAAATTAAAATAAAATTTATAACACTCAATAGACACAGATAGGCTCACAAAGTGTCGACACCATGATTGTTGTTGGTTTTACTCTTGCATACAAACAAAGGTGACTTCCTCTTTCCTCCGATGTACAGTAAAACCCCCTTATCTTCGTGGCCCCTATTTCTTCTCGAATCGGTCACAGAGGACATAATCGCAGCCACTGAACTCGGCAAAATTAAAGGCTGCGAAAATTAAAGGTTCGCCAACATTAAGGGGTTTACTGTTATTCCGTGTGTAACATGATGTTAACATTTCAAGGAGGCTGAAGGTATTGGTTTAAGAAAAAAATTTACCTACGAAAAAAATGCCCTCCTCCAGGCTAGGCACGCGAGGTCCTTTTGACCAACCTATAAGTTGGTAAGTTTGTTTCGGCAGAGCTTTCGGTAAAACGGAGTCACAAAAGCAGCTATACTTGGCGTCAACTATTTTGTGCTGCATTATAAAGCTAGAGTAGATTCCACAGTGCTTCAGCACAGCACTGTTTGTTGCGAGAGCATATGTGGTTTAGTGTTGCATCCCATTTGCATGATCCAGAGAAACTGGTGCTGACAGTGTTGGAGCACTCCAAATAATAACAGCCGACTGTAGAAGCATTGAGAGATGCACACATGCGAACTGTGCATTTCTTAAAAGTGGATTCGAGCAAAGGTAAAAACAATATGTATACTTACGACGGCCATACTTGCCTTTCTGAAGCACGACCACTTTTCCCTCGGTAGCACCATCCAGTAAGAAGCACCAGCAAAACGCCCATGAGACGCCGCCGCCTCCTGGATAGAATGACGACCCGCCTGAGGTCTTGGAAGGAGATCCGGAATACTGCTTTAGGCCAGATGTTGTATCTGGTGGGGCAGGGACTAAAAGTAAAAATTAACAAATTTATCTGAAGCGCTACATTCCTATAGGATAGCAGTATTTTTTTTAGGCCAGTGATGCGTTTTAATTAAACAGAAATGGTTGGTTTATATGATGAACCAGCAGCCCCTATTTTGCTTAAGTGTAACGCAGTGTCTAACGTTACGTCCGACGAAACCCGAAATAAAAATTAGTTACACCCAACGTAACTGTCAAGCATTCGAGTTACGTCCGACGTAACCCGAAATAAAAATTAAAGTTATCGTATTTACTCGAAAATAGGTCGAACCCTATTTGTTGGACCCCCCGAAAAAAAAAAATAATAATAATAATTGAAATATAGGTCGACCTTTTTTTTATTTTTAAGAACAGGAGAAATTTTGGGCAAAAGAAACAAACCTTTATTTACATCACTCTCAACTAAATCACGGGGCGATGCCAAAAACTTCATCACCGTCAGAACTTCTGGACGTGTCATCGTCGTCCGAAGCTTCGTCAGCTTGGTAGACATCCTCGCAAATTCGCAACAATACTTCACTGACACCGTTGTAAAATGACGACAAGAAGAAACGAAAGAAGGTGCCAAGCGACGAAAGACAAACCGCAGAGACGCAAGCAGAGCCGCCGTTTCGCCATGAGCAACACGCGAGCCGAGCCGCCTCAAGCAACTAACAAAAGTAACTTTTTTTTTTTTTTTTTTTTTGTGTGCGCGTTTGCAATGATGGAGGGTAAAGTGCGTGGCGCATCGCGTTCCTCTCCTTCCCCGTTGCCCAGCAAGGGGAACGCTAGAGGCGCGATGTCGACATCCGACGCCCGAGGAGCGGCACGGGCCACCGCGGGCGGCGAGCCATTTCGGTTACCAAAAGCTTTTTGAAACAAGAAGCGGCGCGGCTCTACGGCAACGCCGGCTCGGTGACTCCATAGCTTCATGCCTCCGGTAGGGTCGCAAAATTTGGTCGCGAATACAGGTGTCGAAATTCTTTAGTCACAATTTCCGAAAAAAAAAAAAAAGAAAAAAAAAAGGTCGACTTATATTCGAATAAACACGGCCGCGCGACGACACACACATTATGAAAGCGATTGGTGCGAGCGACCAAGGCGATGAGCGACGTTTTCTAGAAGCCCAAGAACCGAGCGGCGCAAGCAGCGGGAGTGAGAAATCTTCGTCGCTCGGCGCCGGCACTCGTAGCTTCTCGCCGTCGCTCGTCTCGTTGATCGCTATATTGCTTACATGCCGTTCAGAAAGGCGCTCTAAGTGCTTAACATTGCATTGGGACCAGCCTCGCATCCAACCGTAACCAGTCTTGACTTTCTTTAAAGCCGCACAGGTAGAAGTTAACATCGTACATACATCGTTTTCAAGCATGGCTCCTCGTTCATTGCTCGATTTACTCCTCGTTCATTGCTCGATTTACATTTGCGGTAAATGACAAACCGCAATGAAGCACAATTATTCTAGTTCAAAATTGTCACGAACACTTGGCACGCAGGCTTACACAGTAGCGCACCAAACGTAATTTAAAAGCAGAACGAAAACGGGACGAGATTCGCTTACCGTTTCACGGAGACAGACGCCTTCGGATCCCAGGCCTAAAGAACTCGGAAGTCGCCGGCGGTCCGGAGATCGGACGAGGCGAGCCGACCGCGCTGACCCAGGCCGACCACACCTGGTTGAACTATGAGAGGCGCCGTCGAGTTTAAAACCAGAGACGCAGTAGAAACGGACCGCAAAACATCTGTCCCGTAACCGTAAACGAGCCAACGAACCACATCGCACTATCTTCGCCATTGTTCGCCATCTCCGCGACGACCGGAAGTGGAAGCCGCGAACTTAGAAAAGCCGCGGCAGCGGAAGCACCGAAGCCACTGGGCGGAAGCTTTAAGTTTCGGTTTCGGTTTCGGTTTTCTCCAACGCCGGCTACGGTCGCTACGGTTGCGGGCTGGTGAGTTTGTGGCTGGTTGCGAGGACGCGAGGGGCCACGAAAAGACGCCGAGTTTGCCGAGTACGAGCAACGGGCCGTTTGCCGCTGTCGACCGGCGATACGGTATCCGCGGCTTGGTGTTACGATCGGTTTCTTGCCGTGCACGTTAACTCAAAGCTCGAAGTTCCGCAGTTCCGTTCCGGCACCAGCCGCACCACGTTTTCCGGTGCATCGCACGTGGAGTCCTTTCGACGCATTCAGTGAAAGTAAAGATCGTGTCCGCTGTCTTCGGTGCTGTGGAAGAAGTTGCGAGACGGAAGAAGCATCAAAACCAAGGCGTTTAGGACTCCAGGCCGGGCCGCCGGTTCACTCTGAACGAGAGGCGACGTGTGTGCCCACGCTTTGAGGAAGCCTCCGCGTTTCGCCGCGCCAGACCTCGCCGATCGCGACAGGACCAACCGGACCCCGAGTCCGAGAGGCTCTTGCGCAGCCAGGTACGGCACCGAAGTAGGAGCTGCTCGTTCTGCGCTACCATGCAGTGCTCTACAGTGCTCGGAGCTCTCGGGGGTCATTCGTGCTTGCACTGAAGCCATTGTGACCCCTTCGGACGCGCAAGTCGTACTTCGCAAAGGTTTGGACGGGGCCGCCCTCACCGAGCAGCTCCGCTATATTCCGCTTACTTATGATCGCAACAAAAGCTTGCGTTTGTTCTTGGGAAAAAAAATTGCGGGACGGCTCTCCGCGCCGCTGACGAGGTTGGCCGCCGCCATGTTCTCAGCTGTTCACTCGCTCCTGCAGCGAGCGCCTTGCGATTATCCTTCCCGTTCCAAAATGCGATGCGCTTTGCGCATTATGCCGTTTACATGATCATATATTGAATGCGGCAACTAGATTCAATGCGACTAAGTCGCATTCATGTAAACGCGGCTTATGTTCGTTTTCGACATACATGGTGTATGTACGATACCGGTGGTGAACGATGGACGTTTTTGGTGGAAGATGGCGGTCGTCTTTCTGCATGTATGATTTAGTTATACCGGTGGTCCTGTGGTGTAAGCGTTTTGTTGGAAAAAAGGCGGTCGCCTACGTCATCGGACGCAAAATCATACCAGCCACACGGAATCATATCGGCAAGCAAACTGGCTGCCAGTATAGACAGACCCGGAGCCATAGCGGTGCCGGTATCTCCAGTTATGCAGAACGCCAAACCAAACTAGCTGCATACATAATACCAAGAAATTATGGTGGTGTCATACCAGAATTGTAAAAGCGGCAGGTTTGTTTCTTGTACGTTTTTCCAATAGGGCAGTCATGAATGCACAGACTTTTCAATGCAGCACTATATCACCAACTTGTTAACCATGCCGGGCAACACTAAAAGCCGAGAGCATTATTCCAAAGTATCTCAGCTTAAAGTTAACCACGACAGAAGCTTCAAGCCATCCTTGCAAATTCAGTGCACAAAGCAAGCCATGTGACCTTCAAGTTGGAAGCCATGGTACGTCGAGCTTATAATCATGTGTCATGCTGTTTTTGCTACAATGGCTTGTAGTGTGAAAAGTGGTCCAGCCTAAAGAGACGCAAAGTATAGACGTTTCTGAGTGGGGCCCTCACCTAGTCTGCAGCTACATTGCAAAATAGGACGTTCCAACCGGGATGTTTGCTGCCTGTAACCACACGACCAGCTTGTGCCGAGCAATTGTTCGCTCGGCCGCACGGCACGGCCACCGCGGTTGTTTTCGGTTGTTTACCAAAAGCTTTTTGAAACAAGAAGCGGCGCGGCTCTACGGCAACGCCGGCTCGGTGAGTCGATAGCTTCATGCCTCCGGTAGGGTCGCAAAATCTGGTCGCGAATGTAGGTCGAAATTCTTTAATCACGACTTCCGGGGAAAAAAAAAAG
Organism: Ixodes scapularis; assembly: GCF_016920785.2. Lineage (NCBI taxonomy): Eukaryota > Metazoa > Arthropoda > Arachnida > Ixodida > Ixodidae > Ixodes > Ixodes scapularis. The sequence goes on along the minus strand of NW_024610018.1, from coordinate 951,234 downwards.
AAAAAAAAGGTCGACTTATATTCGAATAAACACGGTAGTCAGCCGCGCTACGAGACAAACATTATGAAAGCGATTGGTGCGAGCGACCAAGGCGATGAGCGACGTTTTCTAGAAGCCCAAGAACCGAGCGGCGCAAGCAGCGAGAGTGAGAAATCGTCGCTCGGCGCAGGCACTCGTAGCTTCTCGCCGTCGCTCGTCTCGTTGATCGCTATATTGCTTACATGCCGCTCAGAAAAGCGCTCTAAGTGCTTACCATTGCATTGGGACCAGCCTCGCATCCAACAGTAACCAGTCTTGACTTTTTTTAAGCCGCCCAGGTAGAAGTTAACATCGTACATACATCGTTTTCAAGCATGGCTCCTCGTTCATTGCTCGATTTACTTTTTCGTAAATGACAGACCGCGATGAAGCACAATTATTCTAGTTCAAGGGGGGATCGGTGGCCGAGTGGTCTAGCGCACACCAGCTCGGAGCACGTGGAGCGAAAGCTCGCGCTGCAGAACCCAGGGATCCTGGGCTCGAGCCCCACCCCTGCCCGTTTCGATCTGGATGAGCATCGTACCGGCGTGCGGTCGTGTATCACTACTGTGTGGTGCACGTTAAAGACCCCAGGCTAGCGGCTGTACCGCACTGGCTAAATTTCTCATCTACAGCTGGGAGACTCGTCGCCCCTGTGAGGCAGACCAAGCTCTAGGCTGTATAAACACACACACAACCCAATTTCTAGTTCAAAATTGTCACGAACACTTGGCACGCATGCTTACACTGTAGCGCACCTAACGTAATTTAAAAGTAGAACGAAAACTGGACGAGATTCGCTTACCGCTTCACGGAGACAGAGGCCTTCGGATCCTAGGCCTAACGGCCGAATTTGGAAGTCGCCTGCGGTCCGGCGATCGGACGAGTCGAGCCGGCCGCGCTGTGCTGACCCCGGCTGACCACGCCTGGTTGAACTATGAGAGGCGTCGTCGAGTTGAGAACCAGAGACGTAGTAGAAACGCACCGTAAAACATCTGTCCCGTAAGACGCAGAAGGAGCCAGCGACGCGAAAACCGCTACGTCGCCATCTCCGCGACGACCGGAAGCGTGGAAGCCGGGACTGGCCGGGAAGTTAGAAAAGGCGCGGCAGCGGAAGCCACTGGGCGGAAGCTTTACGTTTCGGTTTCGCTTTTCTCCGACGCCGGCCACGGTCGCGGGCTGGTGGGTTTGCGGCTATTTGCGACGACGCGAGGGGCCACGAAAAGACGCCGGGTTGGCCGAGTACGAGTCACGGCCCACGATACGAGCAATGGGCCGTTTGCCGCTGTCGACCGGCGATGCGGTATCCGCGGCTTAGTGTCACGATCGGTTTGTTGCCGTGCACGTTGACTCAAAGCTCTAAGTTATCCGTTTCCGTCAGTTCCGTTCCGGCACCAGCCGCACCACTTTTTCCGGTGCATCGCACGTGGAGGCCTTTCGACGCATTCAGTCAACGCAAAGATCGTGCCCGCTGTCTTCGGTGCTGTGTTAGAAGTTGGAAGACGGAAGAAGCATCAAAACCAAGGCGTTTAGGACTCCAGTCCGGGCCGCCGGTCCACTCTGAACGAGAGGCGACGTGTGTGTACACGCTTTGAGGAAGCCTCCTCATTTCGCCGCGCCAGACCTCGCCGATCGCGAGCGGACCAACCGGACCCCGAGTGCGAGAGGCTCTTGCGCAGCCAGGAACGGCACCGAGATAGGAGCTGCTCGTTCTGCGCTACCATGCAGTGCTCTACAGTGCTCGGAGCTCTCGGTGTCATTCGTGCTTGCACCGAAGCCTTCGTGACCCCTTCGGACGCGCAAGTCGTACTTCGCAAAGGTTTGGACGGGGCCGCCCTCACCGAGCAGCTCCGCTATATTCCGCTTACTTATGATCGCAATAAAAGCTTGCGTTTGTTCTCGGGAAAAAAAAATTGCGGGACCGCTCTCCGCGCCGCCGACGAGGTTGGCCGCCGCCATGTTCTCATCTGTTCACTCGCTCCCTCAGCGAGCGCCTACCGATAATCCTCCCCGTTCCAAAATGCGATGCGATCTTCGTTTACATGGGCTGAATGAATGCGCACTCGCTATCTCGATCCACCTCTGTCTAGCGACTTTAATGCGATGCGCTTTGCGCATTATGCCGTTTACATGACCGCATATTGAATGCGGCAACTGGATTCAATGCGACTAAGTCGCATTCATGTAAACGCGGCTTATGTTCTTTTTCGACATGAATGTTGTATGTAACGATACCTGCGGTAAACGATGGACGTTTAAGTTGGAAGATGGCGGTCGTCTTTGTGCATTTATGGTTTGGTTCAGGGTGTAAGATAGACAGGTGGTAAAACGAGAGCCAAATGAGCGACCGATTTGTGTCCCCATCGGTTTTCTCTTTTTCTGTGGCGCCATCTATGTGGAGCACCGCGAACTTTCACTCCGCGTGGGCGAACGCTGGCGACCGGTTAAAATGACGGAGAAGGTTTCTCGTGGATTTTCAATAGAGGACTGTCGTGCTCTCAGTTTATTTTGCGCACTCGCCCATAAAGTTCCATTCAAATTCGATTCCAATTTTTTTCTTCTCGCCGCAGCGCCATCTGTCGCAAATCGGAAGTACCCGCAAGCCACCCGCAAGCAGACGAGTACACAATCGGGTCACGGCGCTGCGGTAGGTTTCTATGGACCGTTTCCCCACCTGTCTATCTTACACCCTGGTTTGGTTATACCGGTGGTCTTGTGGTATAAGCATTTTGTTGGAAAGATGTCGGTCGCCTACGTCATCGGACGCAAAATCATACCAGCCATACCGAATCATATCGGCGAGCAAACCGGCTGCCAGTATAGACAGACCCGGAGCCATAGCGGTGCCGGTATCTCCAGTTATGGAGAGCGCCAAACCAAACTAGCTGCATGTATAATAACAAGAAATTACGGTGGTGTCATACCAGAACTGTATAAGCAGCAGGTTTGTTTCTTGTACGTTTTTTCATGGAAGGGTGATAATCCGTCGTATTAAGGCCGGTTCAGGCGTTTGAATGCGTTTGACAGCGTTGCGTCGAGAACCGAAAGCGAGTCACCGGCAGATCTGTGCTTCGTATGAAGCGTGGAATCCAATTCAAGGAATCATCTTGGCACGCGATATAAGCAGCAGGGATGTCCTGGTTTCTCGATGCCGCAACGCAGTCAGACGAAGTCAAACGCAACTGTCTGAATCAGGCTTTATACACAGGTACAACTCCAGAAAAACGCGTACGAAATTACTGCGGCTGGGCTCTGTCGCCTCCGGTACACGTAATCTTCATTTGCAACAGGAGTGACCAACGGCACCGGGCGAAGTTTGAGAATGGAGAACGCTTATTTTGATGTTCCTGAGAACGCGACGACTACAGGCGGCAACGTCGACAACACGCACCAGCTCGGACACCGCCGAGCCCCCGACTACACACACGCCGAGCGGCCGACATTTCAAAACGAAGTCAGCGGCATCCAAAGAAAACGTTTGTTCACGTCAAAATAACTAAAATGTAAAAATAAAAACGTTTATTTTGACGTCCGTCACGTCATTGGCCACGCCCCCTGCACTTCAAATTAATGCCGAATATACGCAGCCTCGCTGCTCACGGATGGCTCTAAAGAGAGAACCTTTCCGGAACCCCGCGCCTACCCCCTCAACGTGGCTGCGCACGTGACCCGGAAGACGACGTACGAGTTGAGAGGCGGCAAAAACCTGGATCTTTTTCATTTTTTTTTAAATAAAAACTAGGGTATCCAGGCAAAATCTGTTTTCTGTAGTTCACTTCAGAAGTGTCAGGCATCAACTTTCTCAATAATTTAAGCAAAGCTCTGAAATTGTTGCACAGCTCCTTTAAGGACATGAAGAGAAACACTTGTTCCGCATAAGTCCCTGAAGGCAGCCAGCCTCGTGACCTGTGGGTCTAATTACTCTAGAAACTTGTCCAACTCAACCTCAGAGCAAAACGGACGATACGGCGAGGAGGACGTGCCTCTCAGAAGGAATTAAACGCTGTAGGAGCGGTAGGGTTACAGCGACCCCTCCAAGCTGCCGCCGCAGGAAGCAACTATTCCCGGTGCAAAGGCCGTAAGAGATCGCGCCTGTTCACTCTATCCTGGCCATTGTTCTTCAAACTCCTGGGCCCGTTTGCTCGAAGCTGGTTAATTCTAACCGCGGTTAAAAGTTAACCGAGTTTCCCTACCTAGGTACCTCCGAGTACCTAGCCGCGTTCGACAAAAACTCGATGCACAATTTCTCCGTGCTTTATTATTATGCGGTAGCTCCCGCCACCTGCCGGTCGAAGCAAACAAATAACATTTTTGGAAACTTTTTCGCTAGTTTTGTCTTTATTAAAAAATATAAAACCGACATCTTATCGTAGTGTTTCTTTTTTTGCATAATATATATATATATATATATACTTCAAAATATCATAAATATTTTGATGCATGTATTGTTTCGCCAAACACAGCATAAGTTTACAGCGTTGATTTCGGTTCTGGCAACGGTCTTTATAGATTTGTTGTTTTGTTCACGTATCTTGCAACGCACGTTTTCCGCGCTTTAGTTATCAGCTGATTTTCACTGTTTGTCTTCTCTGCCGTTTTCCCAACCGACCCGCCGACTCGCCCGCCGACTGACTGACAACTGATTTGCGGACGGATTGGCGAAGATAAGGGACGCAATGTCGACCGTGACGCGACGCCGACATCGAAGAGAGCGCGTGTTCGCCCAGTACGCTGTTGTGGTGAGGGGACGGCAGCGTGTGTTCCGTGACCGCTTGAACCCTTTGGAGGGGTTCGACGAGGACGAACTGCAGGAGCGCTTTCGATTCGGTCGCGCGGGCATTGTGTTCCTCGCCGACCCACTGCGCCCGGACTTGGAGCGGCCGACGCCTCGCAGCCGCGTCCTCTCTGCAGAGCAGCAGGTCATTGTCGCCCTGTAGTTCTACGCCACGGAGAACTTCCTCATCACCGCAGGGGACTACATCCCCGTGCATGTCTCAACTGCTTCGCGGACTGTGAGGCAGGAGACTCTGGCCTTGTCACGTCGTGCCCGAGACTTCATAGGGTAAGTGGTTTGGAGCATCTCCTGGCGCGTCCCCATACTAGGCGCATGTGCATGTCAGTTTTCCAAGAAGAAAGCCTGGGCCTAGATTGCTCGATGAACAATCACCATTATTGCAGAAACCGTTTGTTTAGAAATTTTGGTGCGTGAATACCTGAGTTCGTTGAAAATGGTCTTCTTAGCACACATATTCTGTAATTTATTTACGGCGCACCACCTGTGCAATGACCCTTCAGTTTTTGTTTCTTAAGCTGTAGACTTGCTAGCATGAATATCTGCCAGCGTATCGGTCCCCCCGTATACTGGTACCTCCTTAAAGGAACATTAATAGTGTTGCTTCAGCACTCGATATTTGTTTTTTGGTTATGAGCGTGACATGCAGACCAGTCAACTGAGCAGTAAAATTACACGAACCAACTGGAGTGTACAAAATGACTCCCTTAGTACCTATTATTGTTGCAGGTGCAAATGCAACGAAACTACAAATAAAGTAGGAGTGCACATATTTATAAACAGCATGGTTTCTACACTCCCCACTATGCACTTGGTGCTACTGAGCTAATCTTGCGGCTACTGAGTACTGTCATTGTGCGGACAGGGTTTTTATTGCCCGCTATTGATGAGGATGAATGATAGGTGTGTTATTTCTAAGCATGTGATCACAACGACGATACCATCGCTTTTAATGTCATAGTGCTACAGACTGACTCAAATTCATCTACAATGCAGGTGACCAGGTGAAGCTGAGGGTCATGCCTTGCAACAGGCCTTCTTTGAGGTCGGTGGGCTTCCTTCGGTCGTGGGTGCTGTTGATGCCTGGAAGCACCCACGACTCTAGGATATTCACAGAGGGCTCGGTGTCAGGCAAGCTGGCCGATGGCGTTTACGATGGTCTACTGCTTGGAGATAGCGGCTGCACCTGGCAAGCTATGGTTGATGACGCCCTTCTTCTCTCCATCATCAGCAGTGGAGGTTGCCTACAATGCGTCACATAGCACAACGAGGAGCATCGTGGAACGGTAAAGCCAGGCTATGCGTCCTTGTTCGACGCTTCAGGGTTTCGGCACCTTGAGGCACCTAAACTTTTTCATATGGTTGTGCCTGCACTTTACATTTGTTACCATTTTTATGTTCTTGCATAGAAGGCTACGGCTGCTCAGAAGCAAGGAAAGGAAGGCGTATCTCTACTCCACCTTATTTATACTACTGGCTATAACCTACTTCCATAGCCTGTATTGTTTATTCTAAGGTTCAACCATTTGTCAGCTAACTCTATATGTCACATTAATTGTTCTATTTCATTCACTCTTTTCTGTTTGTATTCCAGAATAGAAGTTCTCTGAAACATATCCTTCCTGTTGGTGCTGTATGACTGGGTTTATTAACCTACAAGTTTTTACTAGAAGTTCATACTTTAAAAAAAATAGCAGTTGTTAGAAATGCCTAAATGTAAAGCAATTCATAGAAAAAAAGAGCAATTTTTACAATATGAAAAACAAATTACACATTGGCTTATGAAGGTCTTGTTTTTGGACAGTTTGAGTACAGACATATTCAAACATATCCTCTTAAATACTTCTTATCTCAAACTGCATTTTCCTTGCAGGTTTTTGCGAAGAACGTTTTCATTATATCAGTGATGCGATTGCTGCGCCATTTGCCCCGAACTGATTACCCTGCTACCTTCTGCTATATTTAACCAAAATGTGAGGAATTTGCTGCAACATACTGCCAAAACTTAATGTCACTTTAATAATACTGAAAATATAATAGCTTGGGCCTCGCTGCCCGGCCGGACCGTTATGATACGCTTACGCAAGTGTTCAGGTTTTCAAAACTTTTGATTATCGTCTCAAATACCATACTATTCGATCACATTTTGTATGACTGACAGACAGTATCTGGAAGTTTCGTAATAATTTTCATTTTAGTCGTCTGTTTATTCTGGAGGGTTAGCTAGTGTCGTTGAGTGCGCTTTTCACCGCGCTCTGGTGTACTGCAGAGAAGCAAACACCACGGAGTAGGCATCGCGATTTTGCATGTCCTGCTTCGCCGCAGCGCACCTCCGTGTTAAGCGGAAAGTACTCCTCCAAAGCGAGACGCAACACAATTCCTGAATACAACTTCAGCTCGTAAATATGATAGATTGTGAGATCCTAGCGGTACCTTTTTCGAATTCAAGATTTAGTAAGGGTACTTCGGTATTGCAAGAACATTTATATGTGCTCTTTTGTATGTTTATTTATTTATGCCAACTCATTTGTTTAGCTATCAATTTTCTATAGGTGTGAGTAGATTAGAACTAAATTGACAGGAGCAGTGGATGGAATCTCGGGAAGAACCTGAATGAGTTCGGCGGGATTGTTTTTAAGTTTCGTTCACGTGCCGTTTTTGCTACGAAGTTCGACAGATAAAATGTAATTTATGTTGATAATCAAATGACAAGTGCTTTGCTTTTTATCTGAATTATAAATTGTAGTTTTATTACAACCTCTAGAGCTTGAAGGAAGCTTCAGTTTATGTGATCAATGTCATTGTACTATTTCAGTGGCATTCAGTACCTAAAATAACCATTCAAAGCAGTTTGTGTTGTCCTTTATCACTCACCTTCTTGTCACCTTGTCATGGTGCTTCTCTATGCAACTAAACACTATAGTTTTGTGATTGAGGGACTCCTGCTGTGCAGTTGATGCTAACAAAGGTTTGAATGTATGTGAGAAGGCAATGTAGACGTTGACTTTTAGTTGGACAGGCCGAAAAATTAAGCTTGACATAATGCTTGCATTGGTATGAATAAAAATTAATGTGTGCTTATGCTACAGAAGTTCTTTTTGTTGCTCCAAAATTGACTTTTGACTGCTCCAAGAGCTGCGCCAAAATGACTCGGACCAATCACATCACTGGTATCTTAACGAAATTTGCATATCATTACTATGTTAAAGTAGTCCAGCAAAAATATAAAATATTAGGCATAATACCATGTTTTCAATGGGCTGGAGCGATGATAGACATCACATGCCGACCCCATTAGATGCTCTTGTTAAACTGCTTCGAAAGGATAACAGATCTTGCTCTATTTATACACTGTGCAGGACGATAGGCCAGCTCAAGCGTAGGTTCCACTGCCTCTATGCTGAGTTGAGGATGCAGCAGAGAGATGCTGTGACATCACTGTTGCCTGCTGTGTCCTGCACAACCTGGCCAAGACATACCCTTGCAGCATGCCAAGGACTGTCCTCCCCGAAGACGTTCCCGTCGAGCCCGTGGCAGCGGGTCGTGACGAAAGCAATGAAACTTGGTACGCCATCATTAGCCAGTTCATCGGTTGAGCGTAAGTATACTAATATATTGCGCATGCTGCTTCGCATGGTCTTGAGTGCCAGTGCACTGTGCTGGCAAGGTACTCCCAATGATGTAAAGTCGTCAGACATACCTTTTAGAACTTATCCTCTGTAATACAATGTTGATATATAAAATTTTTAATACACTGTACATGCTTTAGTTATATTTCAACTCACCCAACGAAGGACTAGGGCCCATAGCAAATATACCACATGGTTTCAAACAGGCTCGTGATTGGACCCGGCGGCCTGTAGCATTGGGCAGTCCATCGTAGGACGAGACGGAGTATAGCAGATCTGAATTCAGAAATCTATCGACAGTTGCAAGTAAAATGAATTTTATTTCTCAGCAGCTGTGTTGGCTTTGTCATATGTAAACAAATACATTCAAATTGCAAATTAGAAACAGCATAATATGTCAACGTTTACTCTTCTCCTAATTGTTTTTTTAACAATTTGATTTGCAATTCTGCACGCTGTGTTCCCAGTCCAATTAAAGATTTTTATAGTTTTTTCGTTCCTCTAGTAATTTTTTGACTGATGATAGAACTCCTCTGCAGCAGTTGCTGCTGCGATCGTGGCCGTGGCAGCTTGTTTAACCCTTTCTGTGCACCCCTTCTCCAGCAGGAGATTCGCTCCCTCCAGCTGCTGCTGCCTCTCTGTCTCCTGCAGGAACCGCTGTGAAGCCTCCCTGCACCAACGTCAGCTGTACGGCACATTCGTTGGAGCCCGCTGCACCGCCTCCTGTGACAGACTCTCGTACAGCACTTCCGCTCCCAGAGGGACCAGGCTGTGGATCTATTCCCTTGGAGCTGCGACAAATGCATGTGTAAAAAGTGGTCAGGTTTTGTTCTTGTCAGTATGGGTAAAGAGAACACACTGTGCATAGTTTGTAACCCTGATAAAGATGCCGATGCTGGGCCAAAATGTATTTATACGTGTTGGTGCAGAGGACAAAGTTTGCTAGCTAAGTTGGTTTATATACTGACATGCGGGCTTGAGGTCAGAGCACTGTGTCGTTACTTCTTGTACAATTGCCTAATACATGGTGTGGGAAAATGCGCATTTGGTCGTGAAGAGTATTTGCAGGCATGTGTTCATACACTTTCACTGCTAAAGGTTCGAATGCAGCTGTGTAGTTATGTGATTAACAGTTAATAAAATTAGTGGTCACATTTCCAGTCAAATCTCGTTGCACTGTGCACATTGATAGGACAACTTTAAACATTACAGCACATAGTTTCACTGGCATTGATTTTACTCGCACAGGTTACCATCATGGGAGTCATTAACTTCACAACTGGAATGAAGGTAGTGTTTGAGTCAATTTTCCTAAGTTGGTAAAACTAGCAACAGGATGGTTGCACTGTGTATGATATTTTAATTTACATATTGAAAACCTGTTATGTTTAGCATAAAAAAAGCCATTTCCACTTTGTTGCATTTAATTTTTATTAGATTATGGTAAACAGCTTTACCTCCTGATTTTTCATTGCGTGCCGTCCTATTTCATAAATTTGTAGCTTCGGTAAAACTCTCAGCCTTGCTGAAAATAATGAGAAATTTGGTAGCGCTTTGTCTTGTCAAATCTTGGAGTGTACTCTGGAAGACGGTTTCGTGACTTATACTTCGACCCGCCTTTGAACTTTTGTGGTTGAAATAAAACTGAAGCCAGATTCCCGAAACTTTCTTATGACAAAAGGGCTTGTAAATTTATCTTACGACAAAGTTACAAACTTTTGAGTATTCCCGAAGCAAAATGTTCGCAAGTTTGGCGCAAGTTACAGAGTTCGTCGAAATGTGCGCAAAACTTAAAAACATTTTGCTTCGGGAATACTCAAAAGTTTGTAACTTTGTCGCAAGATAAATTTGCTAACTTTTTTTGCCGTAAGAATGTTTCGGGAATCTGGCCTCTGGTCTTTATATAAAAGTACTCGGCAGTAATGCTATTCAAATGGCAACATCTTGTTATCAACATTTCTCCTCGTCTTTTAGAGCTTCGCCTGGAGCAACAGTTCTGCTTTACTATGACCGGTTCCTTAGCACCATTTACTCGTCACACAATCGGGTCTAGAAACCAGTCACCTACTCTTCAGTGTCACCTATCGTGGCAACCAAACCCGCACAGATTGGGAAAGTCCTCGCCGATCGTCTCAAGGACGGCTTCGACGAGGGGCGTCAAGACATGGGGGTTTGGCCCAGCACCTATGAATTAAGGCATAGTAATTTCCTCTCGTCTACTACTTACTCGAGTCATGAGCAAAAACAAAGGAGGTGGGGTTCACTGTTCAACCAAGTATGTAAATGAAACTTTCATGGGAAAATCAAAATAAACAAATACTGCATGAGGCATTCTTTTAAACATTCAGTAACTGTGACATAACATTGCTGAAACTGTGGACTATGTAATCACGAAATTTTTACTTTACAGTTTGGCCTGTCGGCCTCGGTTGGCCTAGACCATTGTGCTCTAAAAGTGTGTGTTAATACTGTGTCCAAAGTTTTGGGTCTTCCACTAGAACGATTTTACGAGTTCCAGACAGCCTGTGCCGAACTTGTACATAAACTGCAATAAATGGTCTTCTGATGCTGTAACACTGCTTTTACTGCTGTTCTTAGAAGACGACAAGTCGACTCCCAGCAGAGGGCAAAGGTGCACGAATATACAAATGTCCACATGCATGTTGCTAGGTCTGATTGTCCATATATTATCACTAAAGCAATGCAATAATTTTTTAACTTAAGAACACAATGAACTTACCTGTGCACTGTTCGTGCTTGTATAAGCTGTACAGCAATCTAGTCTTTAAAAGGTTCTTCGAACACTGCTGTAATTGGTCTGGGGTGCGCAAACAGTTCATGCCTGTCTTTCTGTTTGGGTCGTGATCGCAGCACTGAACTTCCCTATAATTTGATATTTTCGCTTGCCCACTACCCAAATTAGTTGTAATTGTTCATCCAATGTCCAATTCCTCCGCCGTTTCATGCTGATGCTTGATGTCGCCTGACTCATTTTCGATTTTAGATTGGTTGTGATCGTCTGCTACGTAATTATGTCTCCTTATAATCCCAATACAAAATAAATTGACGAAAGACAGGCGCCAGTGAAAACATGGACACTTTTTTATGATAGAAGCTTTGTTTATTTCCCAGTTGTACAAGTCCGGCATCCGTGCCGGCAGTTTATATTGAGGTAACGGATATTTGCTTCTGAGGAAAGTTTTTAGTCTACATCTTGCCTTCGTTGAACCGTCTCCCGCTGCAAGGGGGTCGTCGGTGCTGTGGATGCGCTGCAAATACAATACACGGCGAACTGTACTATAAACCAGACTCCGCGATTAGAGGCAGTTTTTCGGAGGGTTTTGTTTCACTACCATGCGACTGCGGCTCAAGGTAGGTTTCAAAAGTGAAAAAAAAAAAAAAGGAAGCTGGACGTTGATTACAACGCAAGATCTGCGGACATGACATTTTGATAGCGGTACGATCTCGTAACTTTCTCGTGAAACATCGCGGCACTCACCTAGGTAATATATTTTGAAGATCCCGCTGACTGTACCATTCGTTGAAACATGTCCACGGGCGATGCGTGAACTCGAACTTGACGTGACCAGTCAAGCGTAGCCCTGCTTCCACAGCATGCTCGCCGTCCGGCGGTGGGCGAGCTGCCGTCGACTTCGACTGTAGACTCTGTGTTGACATGTTCCTTTCGTGGCACGAGGATGACGCATCTTCGTAAAAATAAATGTTCCCATGCGTGACGAGCAACCGTAGCAGCCATATTGTCTGATGCTAGGTACTATTTGACTCCGGCGTCCCTACTCTGCAGGTCACGTGACCTAAAATTCCCCCTCGTAGGGAAATCCGGTTAACCGCGGTTAGTTAACCAGCTTCGAGCAAACGGGCCCTGAACGAGGCAAGGTCCACTCACACAGGGGCGTTTGCTTATGTTTTCCTACCGTTACGTTATAACTAGGTCTGAGCACTTGATCTAATAACCTACCAATGAATCAATTAATGCTTCAATCGCGGTTAAATAGTTAATCGCTTAAACTTTTACAAACGAATAAGTAAAAATTAAGCGCTTCACCACGCAGACACGTGCGAGTCGTGCGAGTTTGACCTAAAGTAAACTGGGGGGGCGAGATGTGTGACTCGAAAGAAGTGGAGAAGCTTATGTGTGCCCAAGCCACTGCAATGCCGTGCGATTGTTCATTTAGTACAGCTGAGCCTATAGACCTATTGCTAAATTACCCAACCATCAAGGAGAATGCAGGGAATGGTGTTCCACGCGCAGCACGTGCTGGCGTCTGCAGCAGTAACTGTCCTAAAAAAAAAAAGCCAAAAATAAATGACATCTTGCACTCGCGTTCGTCAATGCTTTATTTTGGTTATTTACTTCGAAACTTTCATACCAGGAAGGCGTGCGCGTGCGGCGCGGGGAACACCATTCCCTGCATTCTCCTTGATGCTTGGGTAATTTAGCAATAGGTCTATTAGCGGTGAGATGTTTTGGTGGCGCTTTCCTACGGTTCCCCTTTGTGACGTCATTACCTTGCAAACAACAAGTTCGATGGTGTTTGTAAATAGCATGGTGGAAGCCTGAAATCATTGCGCTCTCAAAGGAACACTGCCAACACCGTCAAAATTAAAGTTCTTTCATTCCTCTTATTTCCGTCGATGATAAATCCTTTGCTGACGTCATAGTCAGCGTTCGGCCAATCGTGAAAGCCGACCACAGCAACGCTTTCGGTCGCGCAAGTCGCCAATTGCGAACAATCAAAGGAGTTCCCTATTGCTGGAAAATATTAACGAACCTCTTTGAGTCTGCGGCTGAAGTAAACATTTGTGAATGTGGCTGGCTTTCGACTGTTCTTAAATGCACATCAAAGTTCATGTAAAATCCGAAATTGTGCATTTTGCCGTTTACCACGAATATAACAAAGGCAAAAAAAACCTGTCATTTTGACTTCTTTTAAGCTATGATGCATGGGAATGTACGAATCCTGTTAATGTGCCTATGGGAGGTGTTCACTGGACGCCATCATTGAGGGCGATGTTTAGAGCGCATGCTCAGAACGAGCTCACATTAATAGCCTGCTACGACCGGCAACCTTGATATTGCTAAATGCACTCTCCAAAAGGACTGCGGAAGCTCCCCGTCAGCTCGCCGTCAGCACGGGCGAGCAGCAGACAGGAGGAAATTAAGAGAAGAGGAGGAACATCACTGCCACGAGCTATTTTTCTGGCCACACTAAAGTCCCTTGATAAAAGCGTTTTTTACAAGTACCGCCAACCATTGTTGTGGAGGCGCGCGAGACACGTGGCATGAGCGGGTGCTCCGCCGCCATTCGCTTCCAAGGCCCGCTCATTTCAGTGCTGCGCCGCCATTTGCTTCCAATGGCCGCTCGAGACATGGGCCTCGTGCACTCGCGCATTTGACGCTACTTGCAAGACAAGCGCAAACACATCGAGGGGCTTTAGGCCACACGGGTGAGTGCCGCCATCTAGTGGTTGAACTAATTGCTTGTTCAAGATGGTCGCAATGGGACCGCCGACTTATGAACCGAAATTTTCGAGTGCCCTTAAATTTCGTGAATTTTTCAATTCGCGAAAATTAAGGGCTCGCGAACATTAAGGTTTTACAGTAACAGAACATAGCAGGGCGGCGTCGCGGGCGTCGAGTGTTGGCGTGAGCGCAGAGTCGAGCGCTGGCGAAAGACTGGCTACGTATGGTGCAGCGCGGCCCATTTTGAGCCTACCCTGGGAACCGAGAACATTCTACCTCGTTCGTTCTGGAAGTATATATTCTAAGAATGAGCAAGCTACCCGTCTCTCCAACGTTCTAGAATCTTTTACTTACACAAAGAAAGAACAAACAACAATCAGTGGCGGGATTTGAATCTCGGCCTGTCACGAGGTTCGTTAGTTCGTGTTAAATTGGGATGGTAAGATAATCAAAGGCGAGACAAAATCGAATTTTAGCAATTTGTAACCATAAAAAAAGAAGCTAATCATAGAACATAACATTATATTAAAAAAAAAAAAGTATTTACAGAAGTAGCGGCAGTGTTCAGTTTGGTTTCTTCCGGTGTTGGTGTTAATCTTTACACCTCAGTCTTCGAGTTTCTGTGTGCGGAAAGAGAGTGAAGTATGGAGGGCTCACGTTGCAATGTCGGCTATCCTGGGTTTATTTTACAACTTCAGTTCAAACTTCGTTCGAATTGCTGAGCGGATGTGTAGGCGACTCTCGGGCTTTCTCCTCTATAGTCCGCTGCCCTGGAGACTTCATCCGGCGGGTTCCTGGTTGCCAGCGACTTGCAACCAGACTTGTGCTCGTTACTTGAAAAGTGTTATGGACAACAATTACAAATTACCGAGCCTCAAATGTAATGAATTGCCGTTACAAATTACTTTCGCTGAAAAGTAACGAATTACTTAACTCGTTACGTTACAAATTACTTTCACGTTACTTTTTCCGTACACTTATCCAGAAAACAAAAGAAACAATTTTGATATTTTTCAAAAATGTTCTGCAACACTACTTTTCATTTCTCGTAAGCCCGTATTATGGCAGTCCATGTAAAAATAAAACATTATATTTAAGAAAAAGAGTCTAGGTGCGCTCCGTTCACCTGTAAGCTGACGAGGCACCGAAAGCAGCAACCACACCCGCCATCCCGTTAGCTTACGGCCTCCGGAAATGATCCCTGGAATCGCGCAAACGAAGCTAGCGGTGTGCATGCTTAGTAGCAGCGTCTATCTCCGCTACGAGATTCAGAGCTAAAGAAGCGATCTACGAAAGCTCCCTTTTGACTCGGGTGTTTCGCCTGTTATTCACAAGAAAAAAAAAAGAATTTGGTTTTAACGTTACAATGTATAGCCAATGCAGAATGCAGGTGTCCCAGCTTACCTTGATATGTTTCCGTATATTAGAGTTTGTTGTTCTTGCTGATTACATTGTGTTTCTTTTTTTTTTTTTTGGCAAGCAAAGTACGCACTGAAACTCTAGGTTTCCGTTTTCCTTAATGCGCTGAATTTTGAACATCTCATAAACAGATGGCCATGGAGACGACGGACACTTTATGACCAAAAAATCGACCAGTAAAAAATGGTGGTTACGGTTATCGATCGTTCATCGGTTCTCACTCTCATAACAATGTTCGGGGAGGCCAAGGGAGGGGAGGGCATAGAGAGTGGGAGAAGTGGTGGCCATCGGTTGCACCAAACAATAGAGGATCGTACGACTTCTACGCGTTCTCTCTCTCTCTCTGGCAGCGCTTCTTAAATGGCCGAATCCCACCGCTGTAAAGTGAGCAGTGGACCCGACCACCATGACCAGGCAAGCAAACCAAAAGAAGTATCGTCCCTACCCTCGAAGACGATGCTCTTAGCCTCGCGCCGCGCGCTTTTCAGCCGTGCTTCAAGAGCGTGCTAGAATGCAGTAGCGCACATCAAAGACAAAGATAATTCGACCCCCTCGTGCGACGCTACATCTTCTCTTACGCGAGTTGTGAACTCGCGAATCGAGGGGTACAGACCCGTATTTGGTGCCTGTGCAGATGGCGGGAGACGTCGAAGAAGTCAGAAAAAGTGGAACGGTGTAAAAGACAATAAAATATAAATAAACACGAAGAGCCTTCTCCTGCCCGGGAGAAGAAGAAACATACGATGGGAAGACGACGGAGAGTCTAATCGGCGTTGTCTTACTTGATATTTGTATTTCGTCTTTTTGTACTCCCTTTCCCGTTTTCCTAGTGGTTCTAACGACCGGTCATGCAAACAATCATGTTTTCGTTTCGGCTATTCTCCCCTTCCTGATGTTTTATATTTTGTTGATCTTGCTCTCTCTGTGCTGCTGAATGTTCTACTCGTATTGCTCCAGTTACATTATTATGCTCATATTTTAAAAAAAAGCAACGAGTAATTAAAGTAATCCGTTACCAATATTGTGTAACGAAATTACATTACAAATTACTTCCGAAAAAAGTAACGTGGCAGTTACAAAATTACTTTAAAAAGTAACGGATTACAAGTAATCCGTTACTTGCAACGAATTACTTCCCACATCTGCTTGCAACCCAGTCCTTGTTCGGGCCCTTTACTCGAGCACTATGGCTACAGTGTTCTAGAGGGGGTTGTAGTGGCAAGAGCGCAGCCGCTTCGTGAAGAGTTTGCGCGTAGACGACACCATGGCGCTGCTGTTCTGTGCCCTAGGAGCGCGCCCCCGTCAGCCCTATCATCAGCGCTGTTCGGCGCTTACTACTGTGGTTTGACTGGAGCTTTTCGCGGTGCGAAACAACTGCTAATGTTGTTTTGTATACTCTGTTTCACCTTATGATGTACCGCAGGAAAGGCTACAAGCACGAGCTCCCTGCTGTATAGGCCCATCTCGGCGGCACAAGCTCTCGTAACTTAAGAGCGGCTGCCAACGCTATGAGCTCACGCTTCTAGCCTTCGCTGCGGTACAACATAAGGTGAAACGAAGTATAGTAAATTGTAGTTCTGCCTTTGGACTAATGCCTCTAGACTGTGTGCTATCCTCTACTTGAAATATTCGCGTGTTTTGAGGGAGATAATTTAATTAATATGAACTCCCCCCCCCCCTCCCCCCAGTACTGACACATCGTTCAGCAACGCTATCACTTGGGCTGCAGGCTTAATAACTGCGAAAGAAGTTCTACGGTGATACATTTTGGAGAAGCGTACCGCGTCACCCTCGTCGTCTTCTTCGTTCATCGCACGCGTGCCATTAATTCTCCTAGGGCACTAGAGTGCCTTCATAGACACGCGCGCTTTTGCTTGAGTGGTGACATCTCAGCCATTTTTCTGCCCAATCGTTCTTTTTATGCATTTTGAAGCGCGCGCAATCTGGTACCACTCAGCTTCAGCGCGTAGCTTTGGCTAATGCATCGTAGCCATTTTACCGCCCAAGTCACGCACCGACTGCGCGAGAGCGTCACGCACTGGCACATTCAGGGCAACAATGGATGTCTTCACCCTGAGACAGACAGACATGTAGGCACCCTATAGGGCGCAGAACTCCAGCGCCACTCGCGGTATCTACGTCGACCGTCTTCGCGCGCTTCATTGTAAGCGGGCGCCGCTCTTGCCACTACACCCTCTAGAACACTGTACTATGGCCTAGCTGTCGGTTGCTGGCTTTCCATCTTTGAATCTCCCGTGCCGTTCCTTTCGTGCTTCTTGCGTCATCTTCCTTTTCTTGCCCGTTCAGCATGAACATCATCACACGGCCCTTTGCGCGAGAGTCAAGCGCGCTGCCTACATGGCTAGGTGCGCTTTTTTTTTTTATTAATACTTGGCTAGCTGCGCATGCGGCAGCATTTTCTTTCACCGCGGGATCCATATTTAACTGTCCTATAGGGAGTATTTACTGGCGGCCATATCCGTGTGCGCTGCTGCTGAGCGCGTGCTGACGGCGAGCTTCCGCAGTCTTTTTGCAGCGTGCATTTAGCACCATCAAGGTTGCCGGTCTTAGCAGGCTTTTTTTGTGAGCCCGCTCTGAGCATGCGCTCTAAACATCGCCCTCAAATATGGCGTCCAGTGAATACCTCCTATAGGAACTATTCATTGGCGGCCATAGCTGTGTGCGCGACTGCTGAGCACGTGCTGATG
Organism: Ixodes scapularis; assembly: GCF_016920785.2. Lineage (NCBI taxonomy): Eukaryota > Metazoa > Arthropoda > Arachnida > Ixodida > Ixodidae > Ixodes > Ixodes scapularis. The sequence goes on along the minus strand of NW_024610018.1, from coordinate 933,183 downwards.
GCTAGCTTCCAGGGTTCTTTTGCAACGTGCATTCCACACCGTCAAAATGGCCGGTCTTAGCAGCCTATTAAAGGGGCTCGTTCTGAGCATGCGCTCTAGACAGCAACCACAAATATGGCGCCCAGTGAATACTCCTTATATTGAATAGTAAGGACATTTCTGCAATTGGCAGGACATCCGGACTCACTAGTTCTAGCAATAACTTTTATTCTGAAAAGCGTATGCAAGATTTCGGATTGGCAACCAAGGTTTCACGGTTTCGGACCAGCCACACTGCGAATCCAATCGATCTGGGCGGAAATCTTTGCAAAGACGGAGGGCTTCCCTGCTTCTGCGCACGTTGTACCCCAGGACGTACTTCCCGCCAGAACGTAGACGCCTCCAAACCACTCGCACTGCAGGGGGCCCCCGGAGTCACCCTGTGGAGAAGGTGTTGTGCCGTCTGCAGAATATTCTCGCAAACATGAAGCAATGAACCTTACTCATACGCACTATTAATAGACGGCTTTAAAAATTCTGACTTGTGTTGTGAAATACCTCCACAACGGCAGACACTAAACAAACTTAATTTAAGTAAAAGTGCAGTCAAAGGCTCGAATACACGAGAACACATGCACCGTAGGGTCTCGTTGGCTCCCGTCCTGTTGACGACCAGAAGCACCTGAACTTTCAATCGGCCACCTCCGTGGAAAAAGCGAGCTGTTGGCGCCGTTGGTGGCAGAGTGCCTCGCACAAGACGTCTGGATGACAATAGCGGAGATGGAAATAGACAACAGGAACGCTATTAGATCAGTAGGATTTTGTGTTTTCGGAATTTACTTTTTGCCAAATTTGGAGAGTGTTTATTGGAGGTTGTTCTTCCTCTATGGAACGTAATCACTGTCGGATGGCTCCAACTCGGCAATTGGATCTAAGCCTGGTGCCGAGTGTCCTTCGACGGCCTGATTGGACACGAAGCTCAGCCGAGAACTAACGCGGGACTCGTATCCAATTTGCGTCTTCGTTCAATTTTACCGTGATGGCGTCAAAATGCCAGTGCACAGGCTTTGAATATCTTAGGTGGTGTTGACTCAACGCCACGATTTGATAAAGTCAATCAAGCAGTGCCAAAAGTGCCTCGTTATGGTAATCGTCGTCTTTGTACGTTTGTTATAACTAGCTAAACCAATCACACACAAATGTACATATTTGGACACTTCATTTGGATTCCATTCGATGTCGTAAAATATCTAGTAACACCGCGGAGATAATAACAAAGAAAAAAAAAAAAGACAAGAGACGCCGGCCGGCTGTAGTTCTTTATATTCATTGTGTTTCCCATAACGTAAAGAGGATAGCATCCAAACTTGACGTTGGGGTAGCACTATCAGCTCCTGACAAACTCAAAAGGCCATGTCCGAAAATAAACGACCAGGGCAGGTTTTCTCGAAGAGATGGTAAACCCATTTTGGTAAACCACGGTGCCTAGGAAGGGAAAAGTACCTAGGTACTGTAATAGACGGCTGGATATAGAACAACGAGAATTATTTTTGATTGGGTAATAAGATGCGCCATCTATAGCTGAAACAAGCCAGTCATTTTGTTTATCCTCCTTTTCCGCTGGTTGTCATCGATCTATTATGGAATTTTAAGTCAAAATATAGCAATGTTGTACTTGAAGACCAATTTATTTGCTTCCGATGGTACGAAGAAATTTTAGCTACTATGCTAGAGTTTGTCGACGAATATTCGAAAATGTAAGAAACATTTCCTTCAATATGTTTCGCCATAAACAACGCATAACTTTCCCGCGTTTCTTCCAGTCTGTCAATGCCGGTGCTGTTGTCTCGTTTTCGTTCCTTGCGACGCACGTTTCTGAGATTCCTGCTGATCTCAACTGTTTGCCCTCTCTTCCGTTTGCCCAACCGATTCACCGGTGACGAGAAGCTAAGCTTCTCGTCACCGTTGAATTGCTGGCCACCGGGGATATGTAGAAACCTCAATGCTGTCGGCATACTGTCGGCGCACTGTGAACAAAAAAAACAAAAAAAAAACAGTACAATGTCTCAGCTGTTCACCCGGAACGAAGACTTTATTGAGGATAACCCCCTTTCTCCGCAAAGTAATCGCTGCTCACGAGTTGGCGTGCATAGTGTAACAAATTAAACGTCTTAGTATAAATATGTACCAACACTCGTTCGCAAAACATTTTATTTTTACTCACCATAAAAACACTTTCAAGGCTTATGTACCGTCATATGTCTTGGATCCCGGACTGCTGAAGAATGATGCGTTCGCGGAATGCTGCCGTCGGTTCCCAGACAACACTTGGACATCCCCAGGATGTCCTCAGGACAACCTTTTGAGGACATTATGATGTCCTGAGGATGTCCTCAGATGATCCTGGAAACATCCTAAAAACGTCCTATTGTCCGGCCTCAGGACATCCTCAGAACGTCCTCAAGAGGGCAGCCAAGGATTTTTCTAGTACATTTTTAGGACAATGCACTGCAGGTGCAGCTGTTCACTGAGCTGTTAGGATGCTTTCATTTTTATTGTTTCTAGGTTTTCTCCAACTGAATTTTGAACCTGAAGATGCCTGCAAGAGCTGCCTGCATAAAACAAGTGCATTGTTGTGCACTATTTTAAAGTGAAATTCACACACTAGCTCTAGATTACTAGTCAGAGAGACTAAGAACATAGGGCAAGGGAAAGGAGGAAGAAAGCTGGCGGAATGCTGAAGAGGAGAGAAAAAAACTTCCCCCCTCCAGCATCCTGTCGGCTTTCTCCTCTGCGTATTTCCTTGCGCTATGTTCTTAGCCTGTAACTATGAGCATGATCGTGCCATTCATTATTGCAAACAAAGGTAACTGTTCAAGAAATACTTTATTCCAGAGTAAATGTTATACATGACTTTTTTCGATGTCTGCACCAGACGTGCAGTCCGGCTTCGCATCTTGGCCAGCACTAGTCCGAATAGCCAGCAGGATCTACAAAAAAAAAAAATTAATTCCATAAGCATTAATAATAAAAACAGGTAATGTGAGGAACTTACCATCATTTCGAGCACCTCCGGCCTTTGAATGCAGCTTTTTCAGTTTCTCTCCAGCGTGGCGCAGCCATACTTTGATGATGGTCTCCACGTCAGCTTTGTTTGCGCACTCAACATTTGATTTCACTGCTCCTAAAACATTGATTTGTGATGAAAGTCACTGCAGAAAGCTTAGATGGTCTAGAAAAAAATCACAATTAATGTTCGTGCGAGGAAGATACCCTTGCTACCGAGTGTACTTTCGCACAGCTGAAAAGCTCGAAGCATTCGTTTACGCGCCGGCATCTTTCCTGCCGAAATTGCCGTTCGTTGCTTTCCACGCTCTCGAAGAAGTACTCCATTTAAAAACACACTAACCTTTGCCACTGCCTTGCATTGCTGCCATCATCATTTGGATGGAACAGTGCGGATATACAGACTCGCAGCGCTTAATATTTCTTCTTCCTCAAATCGTCATCATCTTCTCCTTCGCCGTTAATGAGAACATTTTAAATTTTTAAACACAAGAAACCAAATAGCCAATAAACATTATTAAGTAAATAATAAATAAATAAATGACAGCTAAAAATAAATAAAACTAAGAAAATTAAAAAGAAGTTAAAAAATATTTTTTTAGAAAATAAATTACAATTAAAAAATCAAACTTAAAAATTATTTATTTTAATTTGTAAGTTTTATTTCTTTTTAGTTGTCATTTATTTATATATTTATTATTTATTTATTTATGTTTATTGGCTATTTGGTTTCTGGTGTTTAAAAATATTAAAATGTTCTCATTAACGGCAAAGGAGGAGAAGATGACATAATGAGGAAGAAGAAATATATCACTGAGTTGTTAATCAGCGCTGCGAGTCTGTTTCCTTCTTGTGTGTCTGTGAGTGTGACTGTATCCGCGCTGTTACATCCAAGCATGAATTGCTAACTAGCACAAGCATCCACATTATCTATATTCAACCTCGACGCTATTTCTTTTTCTGTCCTGGCTAGGCTTAGCTTGCTTGTGTCTTTCGGATGGGTGGATAATTGCCTTGTAGCAGGCGGTAGCTTGCGCCACCTAGATTGAATGTTGCCAATATAACAGAATTTCGAAATACTGCGCAAATACAAAACTAATAATAATTGTAGTGCGTCCTGCTTTTATTAAAGAATTGTTTGATCAAAACTATAGTTAAAAGATGTCATAAACTTACGCAACTTATGTAATTATTTGTATGTGAAATTTAGTTGAGTAGTGACCGTGAACTGCGTATACTACCGCCATTTCATTCATTTATTTTTTTAAAAACGCAATCAAATTGAGGACGTATATATTACCTCTAACTTTGTATCCTTCGTCCTCAATAAGTCCTCGGAAGGACGTTTCTAGGATGATCCAGTGACTGACGTTCTTAAGATGTCCTGAGGACGTCTTGAAAACCGTGAAGACGTTTGTACCTTTTGAGGACGTCCTGAGGATGTCGGGTGTTGTCTGGGAATTAGTTTAGTAGTCCCTCTGAACTATCGCTTTGCTTGACGTGCTAATAGGTTGATGGTGAGTCATTAATATAACAGCCAGATCGAAATGAATGTTCAGCAGAACCAAGCAGAACTATTAGCCCTCATTAAGCGACTCCGCGGCCATTTTGCTTCTAGGTACTGCTCCTCCCTCGGCGCCCCTGCTCTCCTAGTCACGTGACGTGAAATTCCTCCTTCTAGGGACAATAGTTAACTTTAAACCACGGTTCGCGTTCGAGAAAACGGTCCCAGGAAGACAAGGTCTGGGATTGCTGTGTGAAACATTATCGCAAGTATGTCGACATCCACAGAGGGGTGGCATACAAGATAACATTGTTGTGAAAAGTCTACGTGGGACACATCGCTCGATGTCTCCATGCAGATTATGGGAATATGCCCTTGCGGTCAAGTCATCACCAGCGGGACCTCTTCTGGTACGTGTAAGGGACTGCCAGTGCACTCCTTCCTTAAATGACACCGAGGTCCGGAAGCGTTCCAGTGACAAAAGAAGTAGATAACTTCTGGAGGCGCAAGTCATTCTATCCAAGGGTGGCGCCTGCATATGCGCTCCGTCGGTGGCCTTATCGAAACAAAGAACTTCACTATCTCTACAGCTATTCCTCTAATCACACTAAGATTGTCATTTTCTTTTATGATTGATTTTTGGCCTTTCAGATTTCTTAATTTTATTTGTGTATATGTTATTTTTATTTCTAATACCTAGTCATAAAAAACACCTCGGTGTATCTATATTTTATATTACTTTCTTTTGCTTCCTATCTTTAATTCTAATTTGTTCCACACTTATTTTGTCTCATTTTACAGTAACAATAAACAGCGAGTTGTATGCTAGCCACTTCTAAAACCCAACCCGAGATAGAGGCTAAAAAGAAGGAACAAGCACAAGACGTATCAAAGTTGAGACGTCTTCTGTTTGTCCCCTTTTTGTAGCCTCCGTCTCGGGGTTTTAGAAATGTTTAACTTTAACCAAATCTCCTGCCTTATTACGTTACCTGTACCTGCAGAACAGGCTAGTACCTGTCCTGTGTCCCACTTGTACTTGTCTTCGTCTTTTTGCTATTTATGTTACAACAATCGCACACAGACGCAAAAACGGAGGAACACGGCGCATTCACTGTGCCTGATTGATTTTGCCGGCGATTGCGAAGGCACAAAAACGACCAGGGCCACGATGATCTGCTTTTGCAGCTGCTAGATTGGCTCCATCAAACCGTAGCGTCGATTGCTGTCGGGATTAGAGCGAAAGGAATTATGCGGACAGAGCATGTTCGTCTGCTTCTTGCACAGGAGTCGCGGTGACGTCAGTACGACGTCGATCTCTGATTGGCTTTGAGTGGCTGGATAGAGGGTTAGATCTCGAGGCAGCTTGCTTTGAGGTTTGCCCACTATCCTTCAACCACAGCCCGTCAGAGCTCGGCGTCTTTCTGACGTTACCACAACTCCTGTGCAAGAAGCAGCAGACAAACTTTCGCTCCGCATAAGTCGGCGAACGATGGTGTCCGGGTATTGCGTGTGAGAAGCTGTCGTGTATTGCACGTCTAACAGCCCGATTGCTCCGAAACTACACCAGATATTGTTTAACTGCCGGAAACGCTTTTAAAAAACCGTACAAATTACTTGTGCAGCTAAGTAAATAATGATGTATTGCAATGGTAGGTCGGTGGTGTTTTAATACCTTAGAGACGATTTCCTGTCGCGAATCCGGTATATAATTGTGGTGTTGTTTTGCGTTTATAAAACTCACGTGCCTCAAAAAGTATAAAAATAATCCACTGTTTATAAGGTGTGAAATTTTCTAATGATATCTAACATGATTTTATACAACATTTTGTTGTATCGAGGGTATTTTCTGTGTATTACGTGTGTAAGAAAATGTAAATTCCTTGTTCTTTTTTTGAAAGAATCGACAGTTTGTGTCGAACTTTCTGAAAATCAGGTTTTCAATTTGTAAATAACGTGCGAAAAACAGAGTTTTTAGGGGAAATGAGAAGGCTATTCAATACTTTCTAAAACTGCGGTTGCTTTTTGTATTCGTTTCAAAGCGGTGGTGCAACGACATTCATTTGTAATGTTTTTCACTTCACAAGTGCTTACTGGCACTAGTGGGGCCCAAGCATACACGCACGCAACGCCGCAGAGTAGGGAACTCCTTTGTTGTGTATTTTCAAGGACAACAGCATCTCCTTTCTTTTTTCAAATTTCTCGTTTACAGAACTTGATGACGTAGATTGGCGATCGCATTATGAACATTGCCCTCCGAGTGACAGTATTTGAACACGTCTCATAGATTGGACCCGGGCATAGCGTAAGTACTCGATTTGGGCTCGTAATTCGATAACTCGACAAGTAATTCGTGTAATTGTACGGGTGCAATCGCTGCAGTGCCAACAGCCGAACCCGAGCAATGTCTGGAACTCAACTCATGTTTGGAGCTACGGGGCATAGCTGAGAAAAACAGAGGCTTATTTTATTGCAGCATGAAATAAAGCACTGTGGAGGGTTGGCGCACGAATATTTAAGATAAGTTTGGCAATGCTTTCTTTTAAATCGACAGACATTCAAACAAGAGCAGATGCGGCGGACTTTTTTTTTTACCATACAAATTGCATTTCTCAAGGAATAATACCACTTTACATTCAAAATTAGTAACAAGATGGTGGTCGCTTTTATATTTCCGTTTTATTCCTTGCCACGAATACCGTTCTCCCGGTGGTCTGGTTAAAACTACACTGATCTCCGACCACTGTTAGCAATAAAACATTTCTCGTGAAATATTTGCTTCTTTACTGTGTATTTTTATTGAGCCAATCCACAAGAAGCCTCAGTTGTGGTTTTTTTTTACGAATAATCTATTTTTATTTACTAGGTTTGTCTACCGAACAAAATGTTACGTCGATATAACATACACATTGGTTTTTATGTGTAAACGAGCCATTTTATGCTTTCTAGAGGTAAAAGAAAAGCAGTAAAAAGCCGAAGACAGGGCAACTTACCAGCACACTCCAATTTGTGGAGCTTATGCTTTTTTTAAGGAATACTTATGTGCCTCTGTATAACGTAAAGCCTTTATTTTTTACTGATATGTATGTTTGTATAATATTTTATCAAAACCCTTCTTTATTTTATCACATACTTTTTACGTAGTTCCTGTTATAATGCATACATTCTACGTATACAGTGAAGGTAACAATGAAAGACAGAAGAACCACCATCATAGAAAAAAAATACAAAGAAACTATTACTTCTCGTCGATTGTAGTCACTCCTGAAGAAAAGATCGATTTAGCCTCGAAACGTTTAAGCATTATTTTATAGGGCTTGGTCGGAAGTTTTCCTTCAAGTCTATAGCTTTTACCAAGCAATACAGATTTTTTTTTCGTCAAATGTGTACGCTGAAATCTTTTTTTTAGGAAACTTTTTTTGTGCCCGCTGTCATGAGTGTGTTTTCAGTGCCTGGGTGCTATGAATGAATATAGCTGAGTTGCAAAGCTTAACCTGCCCACAATTCAGAGTTCTGAGGTAGCCCCAGAGCCATTCATATGTGTATATCTGTCTATCAGGGCCTTTTGAAGTTTCGGCAGGGGGAAGGCAATAGGTGAAAACTGCAAAAAATTTGCAACACAAATATTTTGCACTACTCAATCAACGACGTGGCATAAATTATACAGAGTTTTTACGAAAAAAGAAAACAGCGTTTTTCTTGACTCAAAAGGAAACTACGCGCTGCCGAACGCTCACTCTCCGCCGAAATGCAGCGCTAGCAGTGAGGACCAGATGTCAAAGTTTCAACGCTTACCGTTATTTTATTAAAAAGTTATAAGCGATTATTGGACAGTTGCAGTAAGCAAATGAGGCCCGTTCCATTCAAGAGACACCATTCGTCTCCGTGTATTTGCGGGCTCTGTTGGCCACTATTTCCCCACTGAAAATGTTTGAAAATCTCTAGTACCTTCTTTATTAGACAACGGCCAGTGTTGAAATTTTGGCGTCAGGTCCCAACCATTATCACTATATTTGGGTCGAGGCTGAGCGTCCGGTGATGTGTAGTTTAGATTTGTTTAAAAAAACGCGGTTTTGTGTTTTTTCAAACACTCTGCATTATTCTTGAGCATAGTTTATGTAGTAGCTCTACAATTTTCTGAATCCCTTTTTATACGTTAAAATTACAGTATCTGTTACGGCCGAACGACTCCACCGATCCCCTCCAAGGATCTATCATGTGACCCGTTTTGTGGGGCGTTTCTGTATCATCTGACTGCTTTTCATGAGACGCTTGTGACACTAAATATACAATAAAGACTGGTTCGCTAACTTACGACTGTTTATGTCCCAGTGCATTGCGATTACAAAAGAGGCGACGTTGTATCTATCAAACTGAACTTCAAGCCTATTACACAAACTTCAGTGTACACTTTACTTTCGAAACTGTTGAACGGAACTGGAACCTATTTCGGCGCAAGCTCACCGATCTCATTGCTATATTTATAACAGTCTGCAAGGAATCTGACAGAAATCGTCTCTGGTTTAATAAGGCTCCCAAAACTCTTATTAACAAAAATAAACGACCCTGTAATAAAGCAAAAGATACTGACCGCGTCTAAGATTTGGCAGCATACAAAGAACTCTAAAAAAAATCCAAAAACATTAAACATGCTGACACAAAATTGATTTATTACGACATACCTCTATTCTTCGCACGAATTAAGTTCGATTTTGGCAGTGCCAATCACCAAAGTTTTATTTACGATCGCTAAAACTAACCTAGAGCAATATTTACCTGATCAATGATAGCGACTGTGCGATGGCCTTAAACAACTTCTTTGTCTTTGTTCACGGTTGAAAACCTCGACTGGAATCTTCTCCTTTCTCATTAGAGAGTATTAGCTTACCGCCTACCGGGCGACCGGGGGGTTACCGCGACCGTCACTGCAGAACTGCGCATGCGCCAATTATGCCACGCTACTCGGTTTACCGCGTTTACCGTCAATGGCGACTGCCGGGCATCGGCTCCGACGGCCGGCGTAGACTAATCACTTACTGTTTTGGAATGTCGGGGGAGGCGTCTAGAAACAATCGTCGCACCACATAACATGGGAAAGGGCAAGTGAAGCGGCTCTGGTTGGCCTCTAAAGGCTTTCGCCTACCCGAGGTCCATAGCAAAAATCCGGGCTTCCATGGCCGCCGGACAGGCCGGTTGAATAGATGGATGGTAACTGCTATGCCCCTTGTTTCGGGCGGCAACCTGAGCCACCTAGCCGACATTAGAGACTGGTGCTGATGGCAATGGAGCTGCGAATGCAAACAAGGAGCGTACAGGATGATGCTGTTTGCTTGCATTCGTGGGAGAACGGTGGCCGAGTGGGCTAACGCACCACAGCTCGGAGCACGTGTAGCGAAAGCTCGCGCTGCAGAACTCAGAGCACTGGGTTCAAACCCCCGTCCCTGCCCGGTTCGATCTGGACGAGCATCGTACCGGCTGCTATCTATCACTATCTATCACTATCATCATCATGACTTTTTCCAGCCGTTGGAGAAAGAAGAAACTTCCATAGGCGCGGTCAGGCGCGGTTACGGTATGCTAAAACGTTCTTTACCCGCTACGCTCTCGGTCCGGTACCGGCTCGATGGTCGCGGTCGCGGTAACCCCGGCGGTCGCCCGGTACGCGGTAAGCTAAAACTCTCTATTATCTAGGAAGGTCATGCCGACTGTAATAACATCACCTGCTGGAGTAAGTTCTCTGATTGACAAACTAAACCTAGCATCGTCTGATGAAGCAGATATCAACAACTCAGAAATTCATAAGAGTACTAAAATAGTTGCCGTTCATATATATTTCTTTTCACAACCGCTCTTCACTGGCTGTGGCCGTGAAGATTGGAAAAATGGGAAGCCAGTCGCCGTGTATAAGAATGGTAATCGATCACTTACATCCAATTGCCGTCAGATATCTTTAACTAGCGTTTCATCTAAAGCTTTGCAACTGGTACCAAGATGCAGCATAATTGGTCACCTTAAGTCGATTATTTGTTTTAGCCTCATAATCATGAATTTCAAAAATATTTTCCTTGCGAAACTAAACTTGTCCAATTAATTGACCTATGACTTGTCTGCTAACAAGACGATCAATTATCAAACAGATGCAATATTCTTTGACTTCTCCAAAGCCTTCGACCAAGTTCCATGTAATCGCCTTCTCTTTAAGCTTCCGGCTCTCCGCATTAACATGGTTTACATATTCAGAATTCAAGATTTTTCTTACTTCATGAGTGCAGTTCACCTTAACTGATAACAAAAAAGTCACTCCTTGCTCACGTAACTGGAGGTGTTTTGAAGGGCGCAGGACTTCTCTAGTATTATTTCTTATACACAGAAATGACCTTCTGCATAGCATCAATTAAAAATCAGGCTGTCCACCGACGACTGCGCATTTACCGTCCGGTCACGAAAATTTCCAACCACCTTATCCTAAACAACGGGTGCGATAAATGGCATCTGCCTTTTAACCAGGGCAAACGCAAATTATAAAACTCATGCTGAGAAATTTTTTTTTTCATATTTACGAAGCGGTCTTGTAATAGGCCTTACATAATTATATAAGTACCTTGGTGTTCATTTGGTGCCCCCACTTTCACGAATTTAATATATCGACATCTTTACAGCTGAAGCATCCCAAACCCTCCGACACTTAAACTGAACCAGAAAACAGCACCCTGTCGTCTAAATAAACTGGCCTACAGAATCATTCATGGACCCAAAACTAGAATATGCTTCGTCCATTTGTCATGCTTCACAAGTATACCTGGCCTATAACCTTACTATAATATATAAGTGTGCAGCTCGATCCATTACATATACGTGTTCCTACGACGTCAGTGTAATACTTAAACAGACCCTTCAGCGAAAAAAAAAATGAAAATGAAAAAAAAATATATAATGTACAACTGCACACACCGTCTGAGAACACAGCTACTGATTTAGTCTCATGTCGTCCCTGATACATTCGTCACCCCCTCATGATATCCTTCTAGGGCAGACTTTAGAACTTATATAGTCTAAACTCCCGAATATGTCTCTTACACAGATTTTGCCAGAAAGATACATGCGTATATGACATGGTCATTTTGCTTCATGACAGAACACCATGTCGCCACAGTCACAGTTATTGAATCAAACGTAAACCGTGAAAACACAAGCTTTTAACCCATCAATGTTTCTATAGGGTACTACCATCCCTCTCACGAGTACTATTTTCTCGGGAAGGGAGTTCCTCCTTCCCCGTGGAAATAGTGCTCGTTTCTGACCTATTGTTTTCCGCCAGTCAGACACGTTACGCTTCTGCTAACCTCCCATGTCCTACCAGATTGTAACTCTTACGTGGTTCTAATTACTATTGGTTTTTGTGTGTTTTCAAGTGTTGTATCATATCTCGCTTTATATAATGCCCCACAGGCCCCTAAACAAATACATGAGATAAAATTAAATATGCCATATCTTAGGACGAGAAAACATAGTGGCACTCTGGCGTCATCTGTGAGGCGACACTGGAACCGCATTTCACTAGTTCCCGGAGGCTTTCTAGTAGATGTCTTAACAAAAATTTAGTTTTTTTTTTCTTCGCAGAAATAAACTACCAATCGCCGAACGCTTATTTCCCGCCCAAAATATAGGACTGGCGATTCGAGCTAGATGCCAAATTTTCAGAACTTAGCGTTTTCACATTCAAAGGTGAAACGCCATTTTCTGAATTTTGTATTGGGAAAAGGGTGACCATTTGCCAAAAAAATAGGTGGAAACGGGTCACATTTTCCCATTGAAACTTTCAGAAAATCACATATAACTTTTGAATGAAATACCGGCCAGGGCCGCTAAACTCGTCAAACACGAAGGTTCTTTCTGTTAGGACATAGTGGTGGGAGGAGCCGAAAGATTACCGCGAAGTTTTCTTTTCTTACAAACCCGCGGATCCCTTTATTGCGTGAAGTTTTTCAATTGAAAAGGCGAAAATCCCTACCCCTCCCTAGGCGCCGAACAAGAGCTGCTCGAGGTAGCGCGACCAACATGTTTCATGGCCTCCAAAAAGCACGGCGGTGGATTGGGATAATTGCATTCTAAAATCAACCCCGTCGAAGTTGACAGTGTAATATCGGTCATATTTCCCCCATAAACCAGCTTTTACTAAAACAAAGGTCCCTCCCTTTCTATTCCTTTCTCTCGGCCATTTGAATTTGATCAAAGTGTAGTTCGACGTGGCTAGGTCAGAACCAGCCGAATAGCGCTGTCCGCCTTCGGGTGGATTTTACCTCCGGGCTATTGTTCCCCCGTTGGCGTAAAAAATATATACTGTTTTTTTGTTTTTTTTTCTTGGATGCAGTGACTATGGGCTACGTAGGCCGCCAAAAGCGTCGGTGTGGTCGGATTTCCAAGATTCGCCAGACTTAAGGCCGGTTCAGACACTTGCGTTTGAGTGCGTTTGACTGCGTTGCGTCCAGTACCGAAAGTGAGTCACCGGCACATCTGTGCTCCGTATGAAGCGTGGAATCCTATTCAAGGAATCACCTTGGCACGCGATATAAGCAGCAGGGATGTCCTGGTTTCTCGCTGCCGCAACGCAGTCAAACGCAGTCAAACGCAACTGTCTGAACCAGGCTTGAGATCTATTCTGCTGCAATCAACGGAAATAAGAGTAATTAATATCAGGTCGTTAATATTGACGGTGATGTTTTAAGAACGCGATGACTCCAAGCTTCTATTGTAGAGAATTGAAGTTGTCACCATCAATTTGAATGAGCACCATCGAATTTGTCGTTCACAGACTGATTATCCTCACCCTGACGTCAAGAGTTGGAACTATAAAAGGACGTCACTGAACGCGCCTGCACGCTACGAGCTGTAGCACGAATCTCTCGCTTCAAAGTCTCTCATGGCCGCTCGTGAGTTCATGATATGCGAACCGTTTTAGTTCTAGAACCTCTCGAACCATTATTTCGAAAATTGCACGCAGCGCTATTCCAAGTCATAAAGGGGTAAGGGGAGAAGGCGACCACCCCAGCCCCAAACCATAGCCTCCTATATAGTGCCCAGACATTTCAGAAAGGTATAATAAAAAATTTGGGGGGGGGGGCGAACATTTTGTACGGCACTTTCTTGCCCCTCTTTTTGTTTGTGTTTGTGTTGATCGTACCCCTTTTTTATTTCCCCTTCCTCAGGTTTTTTCTTGGCCAACACCCGTTTCCCCTTCTTCCCTCAAACACAACCGACGTCACTATACACCGACACGCGGAGCGGCTCTGTTTACCAACACGGCCGGAAGGCCGCGCATGCGCGGAAGCTATGTGGCAAACGCGGTCCGGCTCTCTGTGTGTTCGCCACTGCGTTGTGTGTCGTGCGCTCGTTGTTGACGTTGCAGGGACGCTTCTAGCTTCATTTGTGCGTCGTATTTCCTGAAAACGTATGTCGTATGCTATGCCCGACCATTTGAGCTCTCTAAACGAGCCTGAACGGCAGCGGTATCGAAACAAACTGTGCGTGGACGGCGTTGCCTTCGAGGATTCGTACGCCGCAAACAAGGCCTACTGGACTTCCGACGTGAAGTTGCTGCAACCGAAGTCGACGGCTCACGTTGTCATTTATTTAGTTGTTTCGCCAAGATAGTTCACGGCCGACACGGTGCAGGCGTACAAGTCTCTCGAGTCCTACGATTACTTCGAGTCGTATTCCGCACTGCCGGCGCGGGATCAGCAGACTGTGGGTCTGCGGAAGTATATTTATTAATGGATTAAATACACACAGCGTCTTCAAATAAAGGTATGATATTTTTTCCTACCCTCATGACCACAAGACATAACAAGCAGTAAAACTTTGTTCGTTTTGCAGTCTTGGCGCTAACACGTTACAAGTAACGGCGTTACCAGGTACGCTTTACTTTTTTCAGAAACTTAGTAACACACTCGTTACTTTTTCGACACAGTAACGGACAATGTTCTTACGTTACTATTTCAAGTAACCTAGTTACGTTACTCGTTACTACTTACCAAGTCTTAACGAAATTACACTTCAATTTATCCCGTGTTTTTAGGCGCCAAGCTATGTCAATTTCTGAGTTTTCTGCGTTTTTCTTTGCGTTTTTTCTCTTCAGTATTTAGGTAAAACCGTAAAAAGAGATGAAGTAATTATGTTCAGTTTCTGCATGAACATAAGGTGTCAAAACAGTAAACCGTGTTAAATCATAATTTAAAAGGCAACGGAGAATTAACGTGCGTTACTTTCTATCGGTAACGGTAACCCGTTCCTTTCCTTTTGAGGTAACATAGGTCGATAACGCGTACCTTTTATTTGCAAGTAACGAGTTACGTATTTCGTTACATTTTTTCGGGAACACCCACAACACTGCCGTTCTGTCGCCGATCCCCTTCTGCTTGGAAGAACGGGCGTAGCGAGCCTCCGACGAGAGCTTGGCCGGTGCTTTGTGCGTGAACATCATGGGAATAAAATCCCGGTGGTCTCGATTAGACAACGGTTTCCCTGCACATAAGGAAGCCTCGGGACGGAGATTGAAATGGAAGCCGCACTTGCCTTCAAGAAAGTGCTCGCCGGACAAACGGTCGTTCGCGCGAGGCGACCATTCTTTTCGATCCACGGATATTATCCACCTTCTGTGTTTTTCAGAGTCTGTCGGGAACTTGTGGAAACTCACTCCGCTACTTTTTCTGTACCTTTCGGTGCAATTAACGGCAACACAGCTTCGCGGCATGCTGAAATGCTATGACGCCCATGCGAAACGTGCGCGCTTTTGCCCACACCCCCCGGCTCCGGCGCGATCGCAGCGCCGCCGCAGCTCCGTGACGTCAAGCCCGCGTGCCGGTCTATACGCACCGCCTCTGGGTGACCCCGGCGGTGTTGTTGAGAGTTCTGGAAGATGAGCTCTAATGCCGCGTTCGCCGCGCACGGCTCCACAATATCACAAAGTTCAACCTTCGTCTCGACTCCGAAGCGGAAATTTTGGTCTGAAATAACTTAGTCCCAAAGTTGTGAAATGTCACTTTGTCTTCACCACTAACTTCTACAAACGACGATCTTGCGACGTGAAACTTCAGAGTATTCAAAGCCCCGGAAAATCTAGACAGCATCGACTCTAACGCGGCGTAGGGATGTAGGAACACGCGAGCACAACCTCATCAGTGCAGCCGTTCAATCGCCTGGCCCCACGGTGTTGCTGGCGCGCGCTCCGATGAAGCTCGATACGACTGTGATTCACAATCTCTCTGGAATATACCATTTTCTATATTACCCAAGCATCAAGGAGAATGCAGGGATTGGTGTTCCACGCGCTACATGGGCACGCCTTTCCCGTATAAAAGATTTGGAGTAAATAACCAAAATAAAGCGTTGACGAACGCGCGTGCAAGATGCCATTTGTTTTAGGTATTTGCTTTAGAAAAGTTACTACCGCTGAGGTTAGCGCGTGCGGCGCGTGGAACACCAATCCCTGCATTCTCTTTGATGCTTGGGTAATATAGCAATAGGTCTATTGGAGCACAGAGAAAGTTTGGATGATTGACATCTCGTCCCGCGTGACGGCGTCGTCGCGACGATCCAATATGCACGCTCTGCAAAATTCGGCCCATACTTTGCATTTGACGAGTTTAGCGACCCAGTTCTGAAACTTTGGAATCTGGTTCAAAGCGCTAGCGCTATATTTTGGCGGAAAACGAGCGTTCATTGATGCGTATATTTAGCTAATTTTCGCAATAAAAAAAAAAAAAATTATGTTTTTGGTTGTTTCTTTTTTTGGGGGGAGGGGGGGAGGGACACGTTGTATTTGCGAGATGAAATGTAGGTACTATCAACAAGATGTAGTTGTTTATAATATTGTCAAAAGACTTTCAAGACAATCGTAATAAAATAACTCGCGAAAATATAATAAATATACAAAAATCGCCATTCGCCCATGGCTACGCGAGAGATGGCGATAGTGTGTTGTCCCGTTGTAAGAGACCACAAGACTTCACAACTGGGGGTGTCGCGAACCGGTCGAGGTTCGATTTTTCGACCTTCTTGTGAAAAGTTCGGCAAAGGTTCGACTGCTATGCGCATGCGCGGCAGCTTGGCCAATTGGTTTCGGATTGGATGCTGATGGCTAAGGGGTGAACTAAGCGCAGCACTGATTGGTTATTTCAGTTAATACAGTACAAAAAATTAAATTAACTTTTTCAGTGATTAGGATTAGTTTATTTTTAATTGCAACTGTTCATAAAATTGAAAAAAAGCACTTTGCATAAAAAAATTCTCCCAACTTAGGCATGCTTGTATCAAGGTCTGGCCACACTGTCCCCAAAATCGGACCGGTCGAATCTGGTAAAAAGGTCGAATGTTCGTCGAACCGGTTCAACCCAGTCGAACCCCAAAAGTTCGACCTAAAAATCCGGTTCGACAAAGGTTCGCCACACCCCTAGTCACGACGCACTTGGTCGTAAGCAGTCGCAATTGTGTGAACGAGCATTGAGACGCCTTTCAAGCACCGGCATTACACGCTTTATGAAAATGCATACGCTTTAAGCGTCTTATTGAAGACTATTTCACTATTATTTCTAGTTCCCCAACAATAGGAGTTTCTGTAGGTCTTGTTTCTTACCTGACAGGTTGATTTTCCACCTAGCTTGGGATCAGCGCAGATCATGGTGGAGGTATCAACTGGATGATCGTGAAGATAGTCTATCAAACAGGTGTTAATGTCCACAATGGGCAGCTCTACTTTTTGCAGAGTTGGAGATCTGGTCCCTCCCTGCGATCCTGTAAGCCCCAACGAAATCAAATTCACATTATAGGCGAAATCGTTGCTCAGAT
The DNA here is from genome assembly GCF_016920785.2 of Ixodes scapularis. Classification (NCBI taxonomy): domain Eukaryota; kingdom Metazoa; phylum Arthropoda; class Arachnida; order Ixodida; family Ixodidae; genus Ixodes; species Ixodes scapularis. The sequence continues at coordinate 915,794 of NW_024610018.1, read as the reverse complement.
CGTCGTAGAAGTGCGATAGCATTTTTCACCATCTTGTAGTCCGTAAACGTTTGTTTATTCACCCGTGACGATTTTGGAATATTTTTTGCCGACGCAAATAATGTCTTTCGTCACATTTGAAACCAATTCTCAAACTGTTTTTATCAAAATGTGTACTTCCCATGACGCAAGCAACGACTTTTGCTGTAGCATAATTGTAATCCAAATGTTTATCTTGCTGTAGGGATATAAACATATGTTTATGTTCCTATAAATCTTATCCTAACATATGTTTATATAATAAGCCTCTTGGGTATTTGCCGTTTAAAAGCTAATATCTCTCATCACATTCGTCGGGCGCATTACCTCTTTTATGCATAAATGATATAGGTATAATATAGTATGGTTGCGGGCCAGCTGGTGAATGTTAACCATGCTGAATAAACCTGAGACTGGGGCAGAAATGAACATATATGACGAAAATAATTCCTGGAGAAGGGGAACAAGAGGGACAAAGGACAAACACACATCTCCAAACACAGCTAAATGACTGGTGCGCGACCGAAAAATCCGCCTAGTCCGGGTATCGAACCCGGGACCTCTCCATTACAGGTGGAGCGCTCTACCAACTGAGCTAACCAGGGGTTAGACGTCAGTAGAGGAAACAGTTTTTATCAGCCATCACCAGTCTAACTTCAACAAGGGTGAAGCTTGCAATTTAAGGTTATTATTGTAATGCAACTAAATGCAAAGGTGCAAGCGAGCTGGACAAGAATGTTCAGCTCGCTTGCACCTTTGCATTTAGTTACATTATAATAACAAACATATGAGTTGAAAGAGCAGAAAGGGACAGGACGACGTCGTCCTGCCCTTTTCTGTTCCTTCAACTTATACGTTAATTTCTGCCCCAGTCTCAGGTTTATTCAACATGGATGTAGATATATAACTGAGGCGTGCCATCTGTTTTCTTGGTCACAAACCGAGCAATTAAAAAAATTACAGAAGTACACTTAGGACTCCTTACGTGTAGGAAGGCGAGAGCATTACAGTTCCGCGGGAGAAATGTTTTCGAGTAATAGACAGTTTTAGTATAGCGTTGCTTGATGTTACGTACGCAATAAGCAATAGTATAGCGTACGCTAAAAATGACCTGCTCGGACCAAATTTAGTTGTGCGTTACGTTTTCGAGTGAACACCGCGCATGATCTTGGTTAAATTTGCTAGAGCCGTAGAATTCCGCGTGCTTATAGCGCAACCATGCTCCTGGAAAGAAATATTGAAAAAGAGAAAGTGTCCAATCATTTTATTTCAAATATTAATAATAATTGGGTTGTGGGGATATTTATACAGCGTGTAGTTGGTCTGCCATTAAAGTTGCGACGAGTCACACGCTGTAGATGAGCAATTTAGCCAGTGCAGTACAACCGCTAGCCTGGGGCCTTTAACGTGTACCACGCAGTAGTGATACACGACCGCGCGCCAGTACGATGCTCATCCAGATCGAAACGGGCAGGAGTGGCGTTCGAACCCAGGATCCCTCAGAGCCGTTTATACTGAGAGAGTTTGGCCTTCTTAAGGAGAGTTTGACAGTCTGACAACCACAGCAGCGTAGTCTGACAACCGGGGGATGACTACTTCTGTCCGCCATACTGTGGCACTGACTCATAGGAACTCTACGCGATTTCTCAGGAATGAACAAGACAAGGAAGTAACGCCATATTGTGTTATCGCGAAATCCGCTTGTTCTAGCGGCCAACAAGCTCCGCCCATCGGCCAAACTCTCTCAGTATAAACGGCTCTGGGATCCCTGGGTTCTGCAGCGCGAGCTTTCGCTCCACGCGCGTCGAGCTGGGTGTGCGCTTCAGCCCACTCGGCCACCGATCCCCCCCCCCCCCCCCCATTTTTAAATTAAACCAAGCCACAGCTGCCTCGTCAAGCGCGCTTTTCAGCGGGGTACAGAGGCTACAAGTACGAGTGCGTAGCCAAATTCGATCGCGGAGCCTCCGTCAGTCGTCCCGTGGAAACGGCACCTTTTATCAATGCTATCGCGGAATGAAATTTATGACCTGATGTCCAGTGCATAGCGAGACCTTCGGCGATTTCTTTTAGAGTCGTTCGTCCGTCGCCGATGAACTGTGAAAATAGGCATAGCGTTGAGCAGATCGCAGCATCGACGCACACTGCGAACGGCGAACATTTCCACTGTGCACTCCTTCAGCTGCACGGCGATCTGATTCGACCGGGGTAGGTCCCAGAAAGAATCGCCGAGCTGAACACCACGTAATTTCACGTAACACAACTTCGAAAACACCACGTCGCCCTAGCTGCGCAAGTCGAGGCAACCGCCATCTTGAAACTGGCGCTCTCGTTGGGTCCGAGATCTCTCGAGAGCGTCCCGGAAGGCCCGCTAGCCAGCAACGCAAAATTCCCAGCGTTGCGTGCGTACGTAATACGCTAGCCCTTCTATTGCGTTCTGCGCATGTGCACTCACGACCCGCAATCTCCTTGCGTACGCAAAGCTATAGCGTACGGTCCACTAAAACTGTCTAATGTTTCTTTCTATACGTATCAAACTTCAGGAAGACGTATAAGACGACGTCGAGGACGACGTCCTAGAGATCGACACAAAGTGCGGCACCTAGGACAACATCTATAGGACGACGTCCAGGATGACGTCATGGACGGCGTCTGGGACGACGCCGACGCTGACCTCTCCAACGACCTCAAAGACGCCTCCTAGAATGACTTCTAGGACGGCCTTAAAGGGGCCCTGCAACGACGTTTTCACTGGATTTTAATTCGCACCAAACCTAAGCGCACTAAACGTATAGTAACTTAGTGAAACTTTTCCTTTCTCAAACTTTGCTTTATTTTAGAAGTTATAAGCCAATTAAAATTACAAGAACAGGCAAAAAATGACCTCCTTAATGATGTCCTTGGTCCTGGTTTGGGTGGCCGTCAACTAAAGGAGGGGTAGTCAGCTCAGCGTGCGCTCACGGCTTCCGCACTTCGTGTCGACGGCTCGAGAGGGCGCCACTAAAGCATGTGCAGCATAAGCTGGATGAAGTGGGCGGCCAGGGCGGCTCGCATTGCATTTGCTGTTCGACTAAACACTAATTCGGCAGGACACTTTATTTCCCACAGACGACAGCAAACACGGGTAAAGATCACTTCAGAACAGGAGCCACTTCGCGCTGCCCAACCGCAAGCCAAACCTGCTCGCCGAAGGCATTGGGAACGCTCGGAACCGGCCGGGTCTCGAGTCCATACGACCGGCTCTGACCAGTAGTAAGACCAGGATTAAAAACATCACGATGTCGTCACATATCGCGCGCTTTCGGCACCGCGGGACGCCCCCGTAGGTGGAAGAAGTTTCCGCGTCGTCCGGTCAAAATATGACGCACTGATGAGTTACTCTCTCCGTGCCCGCTGGCTTGCCCGAACCCGAAGAGAAGTGGAAACCGCAATAAAGGTAGACGCTTAAATATGATTGCAGGGCCCCTTTAAGAACGACGTCTTGAACGACATCGAGAGCGACGTCTAGAGAACGTCTAGGACGACTTCTAGTACGACCCCAAGGACGACGTCTAGGACGACTTCGAGAACGACGCTTAAAGGAGGGCACTTAAGGAGGTTGTGGCGTATTTGCGTGGAGGGCCGCGTTTGCCTGCGGAAACCGCCGTAGATGTAGATACTGCTACCGATGTCGAAGCCGTAGATGTAGAAGCGGTCGCCTCGCAGTCCATTGCACAAAGCATACAACGAGCGCAGATAAAGTCCGAAGCGCATCTTTTGCACACGTACGGTCAACATCACGCTGATGACGTATTTCTATGGCCATCTTTCGGTCACAACGCCGCCGCCGCTTTTTTTTTACGTAATGTGACAAGTGAGGTCGTCCTAGAGGTCTAGAACGACTCCAAGGACGACCGCATGGACTACGCCAAGGTAATAGGACAAGTGTATATGGCCGCCCATGAAGCGGCGTGTGCCGTTCGAACGTATTTTTATCGCTTTTTCGACGTTTTTTTCGCTTCTGGGACAAGTAAGGCTTTCGGCTTAAAAGAAAGCAAACCGTACCACTGACGCGAAAGAGCGTGGTTCGTTCTGAAATTTTAATGTGAAAGCAATAACTGTATCATAGCGCGAAGCCGGCGTTGTTGGTCCTCCGAAAACGGCGCCTGAATTCCCATTGGCTGCGACACCTCATGTGGCTCCAGTGCAACAGCGTCATCGTTGCTAAGGAGCCAGCCTAACTGCTGGTGGCGTATCCGGAAAAAAGGGCGGGGGGGGGGGGGGGGGGGGGGACGCGGGTATGGAGTTAAACCACTGAACTGCGCTGCAGAGCATAGCACCCGGGCACTTACCATCCGCAAGCGTGCCACGGCGCGAGACTTCTTCATCAACCACCATTGAAGGACTCGCGCCATCCTGAACAACTGGCTACAGCCAAATTTCTGTCGCCACCACCTACCGCTTTACCAATCAACGGGAGAGAAGGCTGCGCGAGCCATGACGTGCATCAACGGTCCGGGTATAAAAAGGGGAGCGCGGGACCAGGGCAGCGCGCGAAAAGAAGAACGCTCGGTCTGGTTGAGCCGAGAGCGACCATTCATCCCCTCTTCTTTTCAATTTTATAATCTAAAACTCAATCCGGACTCGACGTTCCTGCGTTCTCGTCCCTCCCTCCGGAACCTAACCTTATGCGTTGGACTGACGTTAGCACGCGCCGATCAATTGTATGCTCAAGGACGTCGTCCTTAGCGTCATCATCGAGGTCGTCCTTGAGGTCGTCTTAGACGTCGTATTCTAGGCGTCGTTCTTGACGTCGTTCTTTAGGCGTCGTTCTCGACGTCGTCGTAGACGTCGCCCTTAAAGGGCCCCTGAAAAGAAAAAAAATGTTTTAGAGCGCAGCTCTTAGGCGCCGGTTTCCGGCTTGAGTGGCGTCGGCGTCGCCGTCGGCGTAACCGCGCGGTGCATTATGGGTAAATTTTGCCGAAGGAGCGGAGGACCTCGGAAGGACCTCGGGTTCCTTCGGGAGGGCCTCGGGAGGACCTCGGGCTCCTTCGGGAGGACCTAGGGGGGGGATCACGTGACGATGACGTCATCAGTGATGATGACGATGACGATGCGGATGCCGATGCGGATGCCAATGACTTCATCGGCATGCACATCGTCATCGTCATCATCACTGATGACGTCATCGTCACGTGACCCCCCCAGGACCTCGAAGCACCTCGGGTTCCTTCGGGAGGACCTCGGAAGGACCTCGGGTTCCTTCGGGAGGACCTCGGGAGGACCTCGGGTTCCTTCGGGAGGACCTAGGGGGGGGGGTCACGTGACCTGGGGGTCACGTGACAATGACGTCATCAGTGATGATGACGATGGCGATGCCGATGACACCATCAGTGACGTCACTGATGACGTCATCAGTCATGATGACAATGGCGATGCGGATGCCAATGACGTAATCGGCATCCGCATCGTCATCATCACTCATGACGTCATCGTCACGTGACCTCCCCCGGTCACGTGACCCCTCCCCCCGAGGTCACGTGATCTCCCAGGTCACGTGACCCCCGATGTCACGTGACCCCCCCCCCTTCCGAAGTCAACTGATCCCCCCAGTACCCTTCCCTCCTCCTCCTCAAGAGCTGCGCTCAAATTCGGCGTTACAGGGAGTTGTAAACGGCTTTCATTTTTTTTTAAACAGTCTGGTTGGAACACACGTGTCAAAAAACAAACTTTACGCGAAAAAAAAATGGAGCAATATTGACTGCGCGAGATGCGATTTAGTCGGCAGTCACCTCCTTTCCATTTGTTTTTCTTTCTCGGCAGTTCGGGCGCGTGAAAAAGGGGTGGAGGGGTTTCGCCTTCTCGACCGAGATAGTCATTCCGGAATGACCAGTGACGTCATGGACTTTGCGCGCAGAATTTCATATAAATTTCTCGCCGTCAATATTGCTCTAAAAATTATTTTTTTCGCGTAAAATTTATTTTTTGACACGCGTGTCCCAACCAGACTGCTTCAAAAAAATTGTGTTTCTTTTCAGGGGTGCTTTAAGGTCATTCTAGAGGTCCTCCTAGACGTCGTTCTTGACGTTGTCCTCTAGAACGTTAACCATGACGTCGTCCAAGATGCCGTACGTGACGTCGTCTTCGACGTCGTTCGAGAGGTCGTTCTCGGCGTCGTCCTAGAGGTTGTCCTAGACGTCACTTCGTCCTCGACGTTCTCCTAGATGCCGTCCTTGACGTTGTCCTCGATATATGCACGGTAACGCAGATGCTTTGTCACGAAAGAGGTAAGGTCATTTCTGTGACGTGTGTGTAGAACCCTGTAGAAACATTACTTGAAAACATTTCCCCCGCTGGACTATAATGCTTTCGTATCCTCCTGTGATATGTGTCTTGCATTTAAAGGTCTCAGTGGCTTAATATAATAATAATATGAATGAAGTTTATTTCCCGTTCGATACAGGAATGGAGGAAGTAGCGGGAAAAAGTTGTTTAACAGCTTGACGGAGCCCCCTGCTCCCTTACAGTTTCACATGACAGATTAAAATACAAAGCAACAGCAAAAACATCAACATTTTATACAAAATAGAGTACGACCTATCGCAAAAAACTAATAAATTCTATTCAAATAAGGAAATAAGTCTCGCATTCTGAAAGACATTATATCAACGTTTTTGTTTAAGAGGAAATTTAGTAAAGTAGGTAGCATATACTTTAGAGAAGCCATGGAATAGTTGTTATGGCAAAGAGGCACAGTCCAACGTGCCGCCGAACGAGTTGGATAGGAGGTAACAGTTTAGAAAGTTTGGCCAGAAGATCCACGTTTCTTTTTTTTTTCTACCTTAGAGCGGACTACAAGTTTATACGTATACATATCGAAAACGCGCAACAAAATATATTTTACAAACCCTCGGCGCTTTAAATATAAGAAACATTAGCAATGAAGCGGACAATTTTTTTTGTAATAGATGTATTTTTTGTAGATTTGAACTGGTGGTTCTACCCCGTACCAGGTGGCAGTAGTTTAAGTGGGATGTAAATGTAGTTTGATATATACTGTAAACGACTTAATTTTCGCGGGTTCTAATTTTCGCCAATCGAGTGTAACTTCCGTAGCGTCCACACATTGCCCGAATTGCTCGCGGGACGTATTTTTCGCGAATTGTAGGCAATTCGCGAAATTCGCGAAAATTAGGTTCTCGCGAAAATTTAGTCGTTTACAGTAAGTAGTCTAACGTTGTTTGGTACAATAAAACAGTTTCGTGAGACTAATCCAATGACCCTGGACAATCTAGAAACTATATAGCTTACATGGTCGTCCCAAGACAAATACTGGTTAAGAATTACGCCAAGACTTTTCAAATTCTCCACTATCTTTATGACATTTCAACTTATTACGAGACTTTTCGTTATAAAAACGCCTTTATTTTTGGTTCGAAAGAGAATTCCTTTGGTTTTACTACTTTTAATTTAAAGTCCGTTGTCGGATATTTAATTTTTCAACCCTGTTAAAGTATCATTTGCGCAGTTGATAAGTTCACCACTAGTCTTAGCCGAAAATAAAAGGGTTGTATCGTCTGCATATATGACAAATTTAGAAAGAGAATCTATGTTAACAATATCGTTAATATAAATGTTAAATAGCAAAGGTCCCAAAATATTCCTTTGTGGTACACCAGAGAAAACAGACTTTGTATTAGATGAAAAGCCATTTAAATAGACAAACTGCTTACGATCACTCAAATATGACTGAAGCAACGTAAGTGGTTGGCCCCGAATTCCATAAGGATAAAGTCCTTATAGCAATAAATTATGGTTTAGATAATCGAATTCTTTCGTAAAATCAATAAATACGGCTTAAGCTACCTGGTTTGCCTCAAAACTCTCTATAATAAATTATTTTTATTCTAGTAATGCTACATCTGTCGAACGATGCTTCATGAGCCCAAATTTATCATTAGTAATTACACGATGTTTATTAAAAAATTGACAGACGAATGTGAATAAGTTTTCTAAGCCCTTAGAAAAACCGACAAGATAGAAGTAGGTGTATAATTATTTATGTCGTACTTGTCTCCCTTTTCATAAAGTACAGACACTCTAGCTTTTTGCATAAGCTGCGGAAACACCCCAGTTGAAAAACATAAATTAAATATGCAAGTAAAGAAGGGAGTGATCATTGGTAAAACATATTTCACCGCCCAAATCTGCATACCATCAACATCATAGCTACGGCTATTTTTTAATTCCATAAGGACATTAGACACCTGTGTATTAGTAACTGGCAATAAAAAATGAAATCCCTAGCTTTAAAAGTTATCATCATCATCATCATCATTTATTAAAACCTTGAAGACCATTGCTGGCATTACACAAGGTGGGTGTAACTGCTGAAGAAACATATGGTCACATGCAACATCTCTACTGTTAATTTGAGGCAAATCTACAAACTTGTCATTAAATTCGTTTGCCAACGACACGCCAGTTAATTTCTCCCCTGCAGAAATAATGCATTCTACAAGATGGGACGTTTTGCCTTCTATAACTGAATTCAAGTTCTTCCACGTAAGGTCAGAATGGCCTACAGAGTTTCTAAAGGATTCATAATGATAACGCTTTCTTGCTTTTTTCAGGGTGTTTGTCAGTTGCTTACGGGACGATTTAAACGTCCGAAGATGATTGGGATCTCTAGTTTTTGTGAACTTTATATATAGCGCATTTTTAACATTTATATTTTCAAGTAGATCTACAGTTATTCATGGTTTCCGAATGCGTTTCCTCACTTCAATTGGTTTGCAAGGAAAAGTGCTCTGATAAATGTTTTTAAACCGCCCAAGAAAAAACTTGAATGCCTCATCGGGATCGCTCTTTGAAAAGATATCATCCCAATTTGTATTTGCCACACATTCCGTGAACCTCTCCAAACCATCCAGCGTAACAGACTGGACTTGCGCAGAAGTTATTGGAACTTTCTTTTTTATGTTATTCATTTTGACACACATAAAAATTGGAAGATGATCACTGAGGTCATAATTAATTATTCAAGATCTTATACGACTTTCCTCGTAATTTGTTTTGAATCAATCAATCAAGGTTTTGAGGTAACTCTGGTCGGAGAGTTTATTACAGTACAACCATTTATAAGTATTAAATTTTCCAACTGCCTTTTTGAGACAGTATTACTTAACATGTTCACATTAAAATCGCCACCGCATATATTGCTCAGCTTCTTTTCATTTGCTAAATCAAAAAGAGCACTCAGAAAATCCAAAAAAGGGGGCAAAGCGACTGCAGTGGGGCGGTAAATTACCGAAACGAAGTCGTTTTTGTTTCGCAATGGTAAAGCTTCGTAATCTTTAGTGATAACTGTAAACGAAGGCAGTAACTCGCAATCAAAACTTTCTTTAATCAAAATTAACACACACACCCCTCGGGTTTCGCTGCGATTAATAAAGAAACATTCATACAAAGGCGATCTGAAAACATCGGTATGTTCCGTGTACCAGGTTTAATGTTAATGAATTTTTTCGAACCTGCCCCATGACACGTATTCAGACCTTGTATAATACTTTCAATGATTCTTGCATTGACATTCTTAACCCATCTTTTGCAGTATTGTCAATTCGTAGAATTCTTTTCGCTGTATGTTAATTGTGCATCATTATCAAGGCTTCAAGCTGTTTATGAGCACGAAAAATAAACAAATGAATGAATGAATGAATGATTGAATGAATGAATAATAATCTAGATATCAGAGAGCTCAGCAAAAAAACCCTCAATATCAACACTTTTATTTTTGCTGCTCGAATATTAATATGTCAACAGTAAGTTGATAAGGAAAACGCTTCTCCAATGCAAGCTTGAAATCAGAAGGCACTACATATTCCGAGAATGCCATATCAAAAGAAAGTACAAAAAAAATGCAGAGAAAGGCTGCAAGCACCATTTGCTCAGCTCATGTTTGACAAGTCGTGTTCACTTTTTACTGTTTTGGCAGGGTAATCGGTGTTCCTCCTGACAAAGATGTTACCATTTCGGTGCCAAACATATTGAAAATTGTGTTCTCTTGCCCATTGTTTCGTAGATCACAAAAGCGCCTTATCTTGACAAGTCATATTTTCAAGAATATACTCGTTATTTTTGGGATCTTTAAGGTTGCGTCTTTTGTCCAGCCAGCAATCGCGAGTCTGTTGTTTCATGTTCTGTTGCCGTTGACCAATTATTTAGAACATTATTTGATTAGTTTTAATCTTGCAAATGTATTACGCTGCAGATTTCTTCGGGTGTGGCAGAGTAATCTATTCAAAACTTACGAAGCCTTTAGGATTTCAGGCCGTCGGCTCAGTATATTTTAAGTGGGACAAAGATCGAATGAGTGTTCTCCAACTCAGAATTAGGAATAAAACAAGCCAGATATATAAAACATTGAAACAAACTACAATCTATCGCGAGCACATGATAGCGCGAATAGCCGAGGCAGCTTGCTGATAACAAAACGGGTAACATTGAGTAGGACTCATCATCGGAAGGATTCATCAGACATTTTGGATGGTAACTCGCACGGCTGATTTGCAGCGCTTTTTTGTCTGTACAGTAGCGTGCGTAGGCTAGATGTGGTTTTCTCTGTGGCTCTATTGGGATTTGCTCAATAAGTGTTGGATAATCAGTATAAAAAAGAATAATCATGTGCAATGGAGCAAACGCAAATTTTGCTTTGCAGTTGATTACGGGGATCTTAGAAGGGTTACAAAAATCTAAGTTTTCGGGAGTTAATTCAAATATAAAAAAATAAAATATGAACACATGAAGTGTGTCAATGTTGCAATGTTTGCGATTCGTCAGACCATGTGTGACTTCAAAAGCACACGGACCGTAAATTCGTCAGGCAGTCAAACCGTAAAAGCATTTAAATTATAAAGTAGTCAAACGGTTGCAAAATAAATCACCCAGGTCGTAAAACCGTACAAGCGTCAAAACATAACGTCACCAAACCATCACACAACAACTTCTTCGAAGCATCAAATCAATATAGGGTGATTCCAGATAAGATCGACCAAAGGGTGGCTGGTCGACTTTTTAAATCAACTGATGTTTTATAAATCTCCCCTCGTGAGCTAACTGCCACGGCCGCTGTGGGGGCCAACTTCCTTTCGCTCTTTCCTTCTTGCGGCCTCTCCGGGGAACGTGGTTACCGCGGAACTGAACAAATCCACGGACAGGAACGGCATCTGCGTCCGTGGAGCAATAGTCGGTGCTATGCCAATGGTAAGCTATTTTTCATATCTATTAACCAGAAATAAATATTTTATATTTGAACAAAGCATGTCAAAGCGCATTTTTGAAATAATTTTTAAACAGAGTTCCGAATAACCTATCACTGTGGAATAGCCCCAAAAGATTAATTCAACCAAACGGGTTTAATTAAGATCATAATGTCGCTTAACACTTGAGACTGTGGTGAAGGAGATGAAGAGCTTTTAGTCGAAGCAACAGACACTAAAGGGAACGGCTCACTCTCCTTTTTGTGTCTGTTCCTTCAACGAAAAGTTCTTAATTTTCTTCACCACAGTCTCGGGTGTTACAATACATCATTTGCCACCACCAGCTCGCCTGCGCACTCACTCTTTTCACTGATTGGTTAGAGAGCCAACATCTTCTATTTAACAGCTTGTTGGCTATTTACAAATCATTAGGCAAACTTTTTTTTATTAATAACGCTCTTATTTTCGGCTGTGTTTCTTAAGCGATACAGCCAACAATGTAAATCGCAAGTTTCGCCGCGCGAAATTAAAGTGGCAAAAATTGCAAAGCGAAGACATCGTCCTACGATATCGAAGACAATACATAATACCTCTTCCGATCGCAAAAACAAACACCTTCGAGATTGCGAAATGTGTCTGCAACATTTACGAATTCCCGCTAAAAAATCGCTAACATCTGGCGTTTTTGGACGCTTTCGCAAGTTTCACATTAACAACCACCTTCACTGTTTACTTACTTACTCAACGTGCCCCTGACGCCTCCAGTTTCCTTACAATTAATTCTGCACAGCTCTAATGCGTGATTTCGACTAATTACACGCACAAGCACTGTCGCAATAATTAACGTATCTTGGGGATTCAACGTCTCTTAACTAAATTTTATAGTCGGTTAAAATATTTTACGATTTGAAAAGACCAGGACTACGCGACCGAACCGCACGCACACCGAATACGCGACGGGTAGCGAAGCAACCAACCCGAGATATGTCGCATGGTAGCCGGCCTGTTAAAATAAAGATGAACCACGCCGTTGTGGCCCGCAGCCATCAGAACGTCTCAAATCCTGTCCTCGCTGAGCCTATTGTGTTTGCGGTTGGTGGCTTGTATTTCCCCTAGTAAAGTACTTTTCGTCTCTGGTGGGATCATCTCTTTACCCACCCCTACTCCATCCCCCCCTCCCAAACCAACACCACACCCCTTGCAATACTAGGCTCGTTCGACTTAGTAGCACCTCCTGGAAAAGTGCAGAAAAGTGTAGACCGGTGTACTTCCGGTCATATCTCAATGCGTATACCGGACGTGCACTGTCCTACACTTTCCCGCACCAGTGCGGGAGGTGCACTTAAATAGAACTTGCCTAATACTTTCCGTTGCCTCCACGGCGGTGGTAGTCCTGAGTGTACTACAGTGCGTCTAGGTTCTAAAAAGATGCTAAGAGAAGGCATTATCGGCGGGCCACAGACGACGAGCTGCGCCAAGCGGAAAAGGCAGCGGAATCTTAGCAACGTAGTTCTCTTCGTTGCAACGAACGCCAAATTTCAGAGTGGATTCCTGAACAACCCTTGGGTTACCCGTACGGTGGGTGCTACCGGTTGCGGTTTCTAAGAGGCCTGACGGCCTCGCGTACAAAGCACGTCTTCTTTCTGGTCTAAGAGTTCTATGCCTAAGATGTCTTGCAAAGTCTGAGTGACATTGAAGTGTGCCTTGCTGAAGTGCAAGGGGCCGAATCAGTCTGGTAAAAGCAACTCGTCGAAAGCAGATCTTTCAATTTGTAAGGAAATACATACCAATGTACTGTATAGACACGGACAGAAGACCAACTATGAGTTGGTTAATAAAGATCTCCGTAAAAAAGTAACTTGATAAAATCGTTTAGGAACTCACTATTCTTAGAGTCAAATAATTGCTTTAGCATCTCCACTGAGACTGGAAATTTTTCAGAAAGGCCAACCTCAAAAGGGTTGGTTGTTTTAGTTCTTTATGTTGAATTTCTCGCTCACTTTTCTAAAATAAAATTTGTCAGTTAGTGTTTAGGTTGGTAACAGAACAACGATCAGTTGTTTGGGTGTTCTAATTTTTTTAGCAGCAGCTTAGGCATGCCTTTTTGAATACCAGCTGAACGCAGAGGAAAAGCGGAGAAACGTAGAGGAAAAGCGAAACTCTTGATCTATAACCCCTTGTTTTACTCCCGCTTAGCGTACTGCTACCTTGTTTGGGGTACATCAACGTTAACTACTATTGAAAAACTGTTCATACTACAAAAGAAAATACTCAGAGGTATAGGTAATGTACCTTTGGATTTTCACACTGCTGAATTATTTAAAACCTTTAGGATAATTGTTGTTCACAATTTGTATTCATATCGACTTTGTACCAGTTTTAAGTGTGAAACAATAAGGGACACATGTTTCTTAGAAAATCTTGCATTGTTGAAGGGAAATTCACCAGTGTCATCTACTCGTCACGCGGAGAAGTGGAAGATGCTTCTGTTTACTCTTCCAAATTTGTTAAATACTTTTTGCAGTAGTAATGTTTCCCTTGAAAACTTGACTTTCAAAGATTTGCGTGGATATTTTTGTACATGATACATTATTTTCATAAAACGTTATCTGTTTTGTTTTTCTGTTAACAATACCTTCCGTTGCTACTTGATGTGATTTTCATCTTTGTTTCTCGATGCTTGCCGTTGACCGCTGTAAGGGGACCGAGGACCAGTCAAGCTGCATATCGCAGCTTTTTTTCTCGGGCTCCCCCATCAAGATTGATAGAAATAACGATATTATTATTATTATTAGAATACGTTAAGCTGGTATTCAAGAAGGCATGTCAAACCAACCGGCTCAGGTCCAGGCCGTCAAGGCTTAGGCACTTCCTATCAAATTTTGTCTATGGTCCTCATGGGTTCTTACTAGAAGTTTCCTACCCCAAACTGGTCACATCAATTTTAATACTATTATACCACCATCTTACAATTTAAACCACTTACAACTCACCTTTTTATAAGTTAAATTGTGTTTGATAACCTGAGTTATCTCCCACATAGGCCTAAAACCACAATACAACGTCCGTGTTCATTTTTTTTTACTAAGGAATCCTTGGGCACTAAGAGGAATGTATTGGACGTCAGGCGACTCCTAGTTAGGCGCTATGCTTCTAGAAACACAATGCGATGGAACGTGGTTGTGAGTACATCGTTTTGTAAGGGTAGACGTAAATACTGACCGTCTTTGGTTAACCCCCATCCAGTAGCAATGCACTTTTCATCCTTAAATTGCCAATACGGAATGGGAAGGCAGATGGGCATCAGAAAGTTCTCGCGGCCAGCAAAGTCAAGCGCTCTCGCCAGCTTAAGTAGAGCGTAGTCGTAGTTCTCGGTTTTAGGGTCCCACGACGGATGAATTGTAATCTGAATTGACAGAAATAGAAATTATTACTAAATGAGGAGATTCCAAGCGAGCAATAAAATGCCCGAAAACTATTGTCATTCGATAATTTGAATGTCCAGTCCCTGACCCCGTCATTTTTATGAGAGTAAATCCTTATGAATACGTATATATTTCAGACTGGTCTGTTGTTTTGCCTACCTGCTAGCGGTCATTTTGACATAGCAACGTTTCACCCGAAGGGGTGCATGTACGGAATCTGATGCAGTAAGAAAAATTGATTACAGAAACTATGTAGCACAAAGCTATAGGAAATAATATTTCTGAAGCGCACTATAAAAACCGCAGAAAAAGCAAACAGGATATTTAAAAGTAACTGGGGCGTTCTCGTAAACCTAGAGGTGCCTGTGGCTTCACCGCATCTTCCGATGCGCTGGGTGTGCAGCAAGAGGCAGGGCTGCGGTCAAAGTTTAATTAGTGATCCCGTATTTGCTGCTGATAAAATTAAAATAAATCTTTAGACATAACTTTAAGGTGCCTACGTTGAAGCTTCCACAGTTTTTCCTTATTCATAAACCCCATCAGTTCTTCTCTAAGGAAAAAGGAAGTACAAGGGCAGGCTAATACTTCTTTAGGTAGAATCTCGCAGCTCTGCAGACCATTTAATCAGTCGCCTCCTGCGAGCTGCCATCTTTGTTTACTGGACTGTGGAAAAGGATTCTGAGCATGCGCAGCAGCTCTTTTTTGCGGAATATCGGACGCCGCGTATCCGTCCACAGCCACTAGGAAGCGAGCCTTCACAACCGCTTTTGGTTCAGGTGCGTAGCACTGGCTTACATGATGCAGAAATACATTTTAAAGGCGTTCCAGTTCAAGTAATCTAAATTTACATTAGACAATTATCCACGCATACATGTACATCTTCACCGATGATAGCGCCGTTTCTCTTTCTAACTGAAATATATTTTTTTATATGCACCATTTTTATAAAGGCAATGATATGAAACTATCTACCAATTTCACTAATAGGTGTGCCATGTGAAATTTTTCAACAGATAATCTTCTCGTTATCGGTTAAATTTGTAGAAACGAATAACTACTTTACAAATTTGCAACATGTTTTTGGAAAACATTTCTTGTGCGAGACGCAACTACTCTTCTTCGCGCATGATCTGCACCACTCTCTCGATACCTTTATGAAGTTATGATGAGAATGCAATTAACACAAAGGTGGAAGCGAGCTAGACAAGAATGACGATCCTAAATCCACTGGGAATGAAGAGGTCCCTCGTTCGATTCAAGGATCAGGCGGATTGTTTCGGTCGCGCACCAGTCATCTAGCTGTCTTTGAAAAGTTGTGTTTTTTCTCTATCCCCCTTGTTCCCATTCTCCAGAGATTATTATTGTCTTGTATGAAGCTGACTGCATTTTCCTGGATTTTGCAAAGGCATTAGATAAGGTTTCTCACAAACTACTCCTTTTTAATTTGCGTTCACTGAGCATTGACCACCGAAACCTCAATTGAACTTATGCCTTTTTAATTAACCGCCTACAACTTGTTCCAGCTAGTAATTATAATAATAAACTGCTCAAGTCAACTACATTATACTGTAGCAGAAAGGCAAAACAAGGAAAGGCGGCTTGTAATTAAGCGGTGTGTATGTATATTTTTTCTCTGCATTTTGTTATATGTTGTTCAAGTGGCCAACTCCACAAGTAATGATTCAATCTGTTTGTTCGGTACTTGGTTCACCACTATTTTTTACATAAATTACTTGGTTCTGAAAATCTCTTATACCTCCTACTTAGTTGGTGACGATTGCGTAATCTATCGGACAATTACACAAATACATAATGTTATTTTGCTACAATCCGGCTATACTTGAATATATCAGTGGATAATAAAACTTAGCACTTAAAATGCAAATACATAACTGTGCTACGTGTTCAATCTTTGCGTTATGCGTATCATCTCAACAACGTACCTCTCGCTTGGGTGTTTGTCTGTAATTTTTTTGGTGTTCATATAACGTCTAAACTTTTTTGGCAAGTTCAAACTTAATCTGTGGTTAACACTGCTAACGGTGTGCTAGGACACTTCAGAAGGAAACTCTTCCTTGCTCTGTCTTCACTAAAACCAAACCTCTACAAAACGCTTGTCCGCCCAAAATGTAGAGTGTGTTCATGCCATGTGAGGACCCAACCTTTCATAGCTAATCACCTCAATTGAGTCTGTCCCAAATCGCTCAGCACGCTCAATCCTAAGCGGTGCACATTTCAAGTCCTGCTTGGGATGGTATCCTATTATGTTTTTCTTGGGAGAGGGGGGGGGGGGGGGAATGCAATTTACTTTTTTTCTTGTGCCAGAGGCTTGTAGAGTGCGGAATACCTGAACTGGTGATCCTGAGAGTATCCGTGT
This sequence comes from Ixodes scapularis, assembly GCF_016920785.2. Taxonomy (NCBI): domain Eukaryota; kingdom Metazoa; phylum Arthropoda; class Arachnida; order Ixodida; family Ixodidae; genus Ixodes; species Ixodes scapularis. The sequence goes on along the minus strand of NW_024610018.1, from coordinate 898,737 downwards.
TTAATATTCAATAAAATGAACGTGATGACCAATGGAGTGTTAAGTAAGGTAAGTTGAATAATCATATGTATTTGGAAAGCTGTCAGTCACTGTCCCTTCTTAAAGCACAAGATGTTTTAGACCTGGTCCAATCTGACAAACACAATATGTTTACATGATGCCCTTAAACACTGCGACTGTAAGCGTAGAGATAGAAGTTCTATGAGAAGTTGCGTTCCAACCAAGAAGCGTGTCCAAGGTTGTGCAAAGGGGATTATAACTTAGCATGCAAAGTTTAGAAGATGCTTTATCTTACATTGACAACTGGAATCCATTCCTCGTATGGATCTATAACATCGAGGTTTTCTTCTCCTACCACAACGATGTAATTGGATGGAGAGTTGTAGCCACTGAAACATAATGACCAAAACAAATATGAGAGATAAATTTGCACTAGGATTGTAGAGAATAAAATCTGCTAAACATGAAAGGCTAATAGAAGAAGGACGTACACCACAGAGCTCTACTTTCAACTGGTTTAATTTCAGAGAAGACATAAGTACCATGGTAACAAGACATATATATATATATATATATATATATATATATATATATATATATATATGTATATATACCGGGTTTTCATTTTTAATCCGAACAGATTTATTTTTAAAAATCCGTAAAAGATGCAGTGATACGGCTTGTGCAGGTGAGTTATACGGCCAGGGGGACATATTATAGGGGGCTAATCGTAACGATCAGTTGGCTAATTAATTAAAATTCGTTAACTATCTTTTAAATAATGAAAATAGACATAAAAATAGACATGCACTGTCGCGTTTCACGCCACTTGCAAGACAAACGCAAACACATCGAACGGCTTTACCGCTCAGGGCTCATTCACACTGGAAGCGGATCCGCGTTCGCAAAGCGGTTGCGAACGCGGTTGTATAAGGATTCAGTACAATTGCACGCGCATTTGATGACATCAAATGCGCGTGCAATTGCACTGGATCTTTATACAACCGCGTTCGCAACCGCTTCGCGAACGCGGATCTGCTTCCAGTGTGAATGGGGGGTCACACTGGAAGCGGATCCGCGTTCGCAAAGCGGTTGCGAACGCGGTTGTATAAAGATCCAGTACAATTGCACGCGCACTGGATATCATCGAGTGCGCGTGCAATAGCACTGGATATTTATACAACCGCTTTCGCAACCGCTTTGCGAACGCGGATCCGCTTCCAGTGTGAATGAGCGGTTAGTCCAGACCACTTGGTCCTGAGAGATAAAGACGAATCGGTGGCCAAGTGCAATAAAGAAAAAAAAAAGGATCGGTGGCCGAGTGGGCTAGCTCAAACCAGAGCCGTTTATACTGAGAGAGTTTGGCCTTCTTAAGGAGATTTTGGCAGTCTGACAACCACAGCAGCGTAGTCTGACAACCGGGGGATGACTACTTCCGTCCGCCATATTGTGGATCTGACTCATAGGAACTCTACGCGATTTCACAGGAATGAACAAGACAAAGAAGTAACGCCATATTGTGTTATCGCGAAATCCGCTGGTTCTAGCGGCCAACAAGCTCCGCCCATCGGCCAAACTCTCTCAGTATAAACGGCTCTGGCTCAAACCAGCTCGGAGCACGTGGAGCGAGAGCTCGCGCTGTATAACCCAGAGATCCTGGGTTCAATCCCCACCCCTGCCCGTTTCGATCTGGGAGCACAACTTCCTCTGCGCAAGTTGCGGAACGCGCTAATTGGACTCTCGCGACGCTGACGTCAAGCCGAGCTACGTGTCAATCATCCAAGCTCTCTCGGTGCTCAAATTCCAGCGAGAATGTAAAACACAAAGTCGTAGCGAGCTCCATCGAAGCGCGTGCGAGCAACACCGTGGTGCCAGCCGATTGAACGGCTGCACTGATGACGTCTCGCCCGAGTGTCCCTACATCCCTGCGCCGCGTTAGAGTCAATGATGCGTAGAGTGTACCTAGGCGGCCGGTAAATACTCTAAACCTTCTCGTCGCAAGATCGTCGTTTGTGGAAGTTATTGGTGCCGACAAAGTGACGTTTCACAACTTTGCAATTGAAAACGAGTGTGTTGGTTAATAGACACAAAACTTGAAAGTATAAAAACAGCGGGGACGACGACGGGAACAGGACATATTTCATTAGCAACAACACAAAATGGTACAAGGATAAAACCGCCCCCCAAAGGTTTCAACGCTCTCAAAGAGGGAAAGGAGATTATTGTGTAAAAGAAAGGGAATTCACTGTAAATATTAAGGTTAAAAACGCTGGCGTCAATTCGGGGTATCACCAATATAGTTATCTCCGATTACTTGGAATTCGACCTTTGTCATTGTCAATGATAATGAAGATGCAGAAATATTGTTGTTTACAGTCCCAAAGGGAAATGTGCTATAATATAAAAGTTTAAAAAGCTCTAGCGTCACGATGAGGTGTCAGTAATCTAGTCCTCTCTGGTGTCAGGAATTCGACATCCGTCTTTGTTAGTGATAATGAAGGTGCAGAAATGTTGTTGTTTACAGTCCCCGTGGCAAATTATTCAATGATTTCTCTCCCAAACCTGTTGTTGTGCCCACCCAGTAATCTAGTATCAAAGAAATGAGGAGTACAGTCATCGCACGTGCGGCTATGAACGACAATTGGGTGATACGACTTATTTCAAGCCTTTGATGCTTCCAAGTTGCGTTCTCTGAGAGCTGTTGGATACATAGAGTTATTATAATGTACGCTAGAGGTTCAAGTGGCGCTAGTGTGCTGCTGCAAATTGAAGCAGACAGCAACCAGTCAGAAATTGACTCCCGGTAATGCATTTCTATGGGAAAAAGCGACTGCATTTTCTCTCTGCGCTCGATTATAAGAGCAAATATCACGAATAATTTGTGCGTACTAGGCACATTGGAACATCTCTCAGTCACGCAGACGAAATAACTGGTCAGTTACAGCATTTTTATTTGAAATTCGTGGCATGAAAAACGGTGTTAAAACCGCTTTGTGCGTGTATTTATGTGCACTGTCGGACACTGTTAGCGCGAACACGGCGTCGGCGCTTTCCAGCATGGGGGATAACGAACGAATTACACGTGAAAAACCAAGAGAGACGGCAAGAACTACGCAATAACACTGGATAAGTAACTTCTTATGCATGCAGACGATCAAAATAAATTGAAAGCCACGTAATATACTAGTAGTCAGATATGCAATAAATAAGTACTGCTTTATTCTTTCTGCTCGTGAATATGTGCGAAGATGATTGTTCTGGGTTCAAATCATCAGCCGAACGCTCCAAATCTTTGCAAATAGGGAGAAGCAGAGAACAGGTGCCTGATTAAAACTGCCCGACATAGGAAATAATGAAAAGACACACCTTTCGTAGCCCACATACTTTATTTTTTTAACAGATCGTCAAGATGCACGACGGAGTCATTTTCATGTGGTGAGTGACAGAACGGGCATATTAGCAATATATAAGTGCCACCGGAATGCTAGCGAACCTTGAACGCACTCTACAGTCCTTTCGATTGTTATTTTGCTTAGAATCGTCGCTCATTTTTACATACCTGCCATGGAACAGAGGTTTGGGCCTGAAATATAGCGAAGTTTAACATCGTTCAATAGTAAAGAAAAATGCTGTAACTAAAGCAATTACACATTCACCATATCAATAAAGGTACATACTATCCGGTACAACTGAAATAAGAAAAGTTATTCCTGTTATTTTCCGGCGAAGAGACAAATTTCAGGCGCGTTTTCCCATAGGAATGCACAGGAGCACCGCAAAAGTAGACTGGTTGCTGTCTGCTTCAATTTGCCTCCCGGAAGTCGCATAGACACTAGCGCCAGTTGAACCTCTAGCGTACATTATAATAACTCTTTGGTTGGATATAACGTACTAAATAGCTAATGTGCGTATCAAAAACTAAAATTAAAAATAAAAACACTGAGGTTTTGCAGCAGGGCCAAAAAAACCCTGATTATCTTACTGTAGCCTTTTATGTGTATATTAGCTATTATAATAAGTTGTATCGCTCGACTATCAAGCCGCTCGTGAAATTCGGTATCGTCGGTTCGACGTGGGTGAACTGAACGTTGAATTATTGTTTTGGGGTGTTACACATGAGACAATGGGTGTACCGCTTACACCCTCTATTTCTAAAAGTGTATCTAATAATACCAACGAAGGCTGACTCACAAGGGTTGCTCCCTTTTTATTTATACTTGCCACGAGCAATGGGAATGAAAGAGCGCCGTTTAAACGGGAGGGTTTTGCTAACATGCTTGGACGCATTTTTCCAGATCCTAGCATATAAAAGCTTCTTGCTGTAAAAATGCTATGACCGATATAAAAAAAAAAAAAAAAAACGCAACCTTGTATAGTCCGCACCTTTTGGTAGTGCGTGAAACGTAAAATATATTATGTTAAACACGCTTTGTCCGCGGTCCATTTTTCGAAAAATGTGTTACATCTCACGCTGAGACGCTGAACTCACTCCATGAGGCAGTGTGCCGCTGTGTCGACGATTTGTTTGTTGATGATGGAACCTCCGCAAATGTGGCCTAAGTCGAGGTTCGGGAGCCGGACGAGGTGTAGAGAAATCTGCCAGGGGAACTCAAGCTGCCCGGCGGTCTTCCCGCCCACAATCTGGGCTGCGCGCCCTGCAGCCGGTCCTCGAACTCCACAAGCTTCGTAGCGGAGAGAGAAAGAAATCGCATGGCTAAGACATTCCGTCAAATAGAATAAAAATGCGACAGCATTCCACGGAGTTTTACAGCAGTAGCTGTTAATAATCCCTTCAGGCAAAAAGAAAAAAAAAGGATCATGTACGAACACCACAGCCTTGCAAAACCCCACTCTACAACAAAGGCACTGCTCTCCCTCTCCCCGTCGTTTCGCACACATGACAAGGCTCTCTCTTGCTCCTCGCCCCCCTTCACCCCTGTGGGCCTCCGACGTTTCGAAAAACTCACGTTACCAAGAGAGAGACCGCTCTGTTCTCGTGTCTCTTCGTTATACACTCTTGTGATTGCTTTGATCATACTGATAAACACCACGTGATAAGTGATAAGACAATTGAGGATAACACATATTCATTATAAGTTATTAATAATGAAAGATATGATAAACAGTTCCACATTTTCAGGTGCTGCAAGTTTTGTTTAACTAAAGGTCATTGTGCTCTCTGATACAACATCCCCCTTTGTCGCCGTCGTCACCGATCATTAACCAACACACCGTTTAAGTGCGTGAGCGGGCTTGCTGGTTACATCGCGATTTCGGTCTGTGAGCTGTTTTGTTAGGGCTACAACCGAAGCCTACCGCCGGCGTGGCAAACAGCGCTTGTAAAGGAATGGCCATGCTTCGTGCGAATGCGGCTCTATAGAAGAGAAAGAAGAGAAGCCGGTGCGACAAGCGCGAGATGCTAGAAGGCATACCAGGTTCAAGAACATCAGCCCCTGCCAGCGTTACTTCGGGAAAAAGGTATGTACTACGTTCTCTTCCGTATTTGTGTTTCTAACAGTGATTGTGGGGGGCTCGATTTTATGCATAAACAATATACCTGCTGACAAAAAAAAAATATTCACTCTGATCAAGACAGTATATTGCCTGGGTCAGGTATTAGTGTTGGTTGCGTGAGAACTACTGAAGCGACAGCGACGACGGAGCCACCGCGACAAGTCTGGCTTACAGACACGCAACAAACAATACAAAAATCAGCTTTGTCAAGCAATCACAAAACACGGTTATGCCTGTAGTAGCTGTCGTTTTGGTTGTTCTAGACGCTACCGACGCAAATGCGTGAAATACTCCTACATAGCCCATATCAGGCAATCATAGGCGGACTGGATAGCAGAAAGCATAGTGGAGCTTAGAAACAACGTTCGAGCGCCTGCCCCCGCAACATTATTTTTTTTTTTTGCGATTTCGAAATTAAAATTAATATCGAAGTAGTAACTCCTCAGTTTTCTTCCATATGAGCCCATTGTTATGATTTGATAGCATAAGCTTCAGACATGTGTATTTAAAATGTGTTGCCATTTTTACTTGTAATGACCTGCTTTCTTGTTTTTCTGCATGCCAATATGGCAGGCACCGAACGAAGTCACGAAAACACAATATCCTCGGTGGTGACAAACTTCCGGCTTGCTGAGTGTATTTGTGTGTCCGCGCGCACAGCATAAAGATATGAACACATGAAAAATAAAGAAATCGTATAATGGTGCAGAAAAAGAACCTGTTGTGTCATTCACTGCAAATGAAGTCGTCTGTCAACATTCCCGCTGAACACGCAAGGAGCCAATCATTTCATGTTACGGGTAAGCGCAACGAATGGCGAGGCCAAGCACTAGTTTTTGACCGAAAAACGAAGTCTAGCTGCACTGAGACCTTAAGCAATGCAAACGTCAAGTTTTTCATTGTTTGATACCACAGCGCGGATATCCTTTTTAGGTATAAACATGTGCTCGGCCTCGCAATTCACTGAGACGCCTTGTTAATTAAGATGATATGCTCTCCAAGAGTCCTGGAGAAGGTAGACGGACGGGCTTTTTTTATAGCAATGCATAGAACGGTATGTGAGCTATCACGAACGAGACAACGTTCTCCATTTTGCCATTAAAGGGTACCTGCACTGTTTTCGGATACATCAGAATATGCGCTGCCCAATGTAGAAACGGGACAAGTTCCGCCGTTGGTTTACCACAGAACATGTGACGCTCTCTGTTATGATGGTACAGTTCCCGTAGCTGTAGCAAATAGCACTTGCACCATCATGATGGTAGATGGAACTCACCGTGTTAACCCTTGAGGCACCATGTCCCGTACCAGTTAGCTACCGAACTTGTTCTGTTGCAGAGCATACAGAACATGTGGCAACAAGGTTAGCATGTATGTGTCCCGTACTTTGACGGAATAGTTCCTAAGTGTACAATCAGCGTGAGACTCCCTCCCTCTCACCCTCCATTAGAGATGGTCCCCTTTGTGAGGGCGTTTCGACCTTTTTTAGGGACTCACCCAATCCAGAAAAGCTACAGCACCCCATTTTTTACCTCTGCAGACGCTGAGGATGCATCGCCAAGCAATAAGAACGCAAACAAAAAACAGAGCAAGGAGTGTGACCATTTAAGCCACGCCTTGCATTATTTAAAGGGGCACTAAAGTGTATTTCTAGATCAAACTTTTATGTCGCATACTCAAAGTACAAGCCCTAAACATTATAAAAAAACGACAATCGTTCATGGCCTTTTTCACTATTAGATTGCTACCAAACATTGGGACACACCCTTCTGACCTTAGCACCACTGAAAACCATATAACTACAAAAAGCGCGTGGCCTGTTTTGCTAAAAAGAACGGGATTAGTTAGACATCGCAATACGGCCCCTTCTGAGATACATCTCAGAATAATGAATATTAGAAGGTTTTTAAGTGCAGAGAAAATTATTGACAACAAACGATTGGGTATATATAATATTCAGGGTGTTCTCGAGCGATGTTCCGGGCATAAACACAATCGCATATATAAACCAAATGACGGAGTTCATTGACACGTTTTACAAATGTGCCTTAAGGTGATGTATTTATAATACTCAAATCATATGAGTGTATGTTTTAATAAAAAAGGGAAAGTGTAGAAAAAACCTGTTTCTTTTTATGCACAAGAAGGGAAACGGCAGAAACCTTCAGGTGGCCGCTGGTACTCATGCAGGTACCACACATGCTCGGATCTGCTGGATCTGTTTTCAGGTATTCGTCTCGAAGAAGCTTTTATGTTTTTGCTTTATATTGTGACATATCTGTGAGTAGCAGCGCCAACGGACTGTTTTTTTTTCCTGTTTCCACCATGTGCATAGAAAAAAAAATATTAAGCTTAATTTCTTTTATTTTACACTGATAAAAATATGAGGATAATACATGCACCGCCTAAATAAGACTTTGTGAAAAGCGTCAGGGTCCAGCGTTCATTTGTTTACTTATACGGACTTGTTTACGCCTAGGTAGTGGTCTAGAACACCCTGTAGGTCGTTCCTCAACAGCTGTATAGACAGATATAAAAACCTTGAATGGCTTTCCGTAAACAGTCACCCTTTTTTTGCTGAATAGTCGAATATATAAGGTGTATTCCGATGTTACCTAAATATTTTTTTTTAGTTTTATTGTCATAATTTGCGTTGTGTATTTTTGTGAACATTGTGTATCGCTTGAACCCCACAAAAACAATTTGCTCCACTGCCGATGGGGCGCAGGGCTCGTCAAACTTCGTACTGAATTGTTCTTGTACCATTGCGAATCTTTTTTAAATGTAAACATGATTGTAGGTTTTTTATTCTGCGATCATTTGAGCTCTTAGGTTGAGTTGACGCAATAACAAGAGGATCTAAAATCCACATTTGTGTCCCTCTAGGATCTTTGCAACTGTCGTTAAGTTCTGTGTCTTCTATGTTGGGATTTTGGAGGGTTGAAGCACCAATTATTTCGCTATTTCTACTTTGGAAACGTTCACAATTACCACTGCTTTCCTCCCATGCAAAATGAAGAACAAAAAGCAAACATATGTCTTTCGAAAAGCGGAAAGAATGTAGACGCGAGGGAATGTGATAGGCGGCGTTCTGTGAACAAACAAATTAGAATATAACAGCCGTTAGCTTATTTTCATTCACTATAAGGTAACGTAAGCTTCATAAATTAAGTTTTTTTTTTATTTGGCCTCACATTTTAGTGGTCGATGCTATTAGTCAGGCACCAGTTCAAACTTTCATTTAAGGTTAGTCACTGTTCTAAACTAGGAGTCACTAGATCAAGAGGTTACCTGCAGAATTTTCCAAGTCATAGAGTGCTCGACTTTTGCACACTTAGGGTTATTGTCAACTTTAAAAAGATTCAAATGGCTTAGACAAAAATTACACAAACAAACTAGTATTTTTCTGGGCTCGGCATAGCTAAAACGTTAAATCGCATACATAAGGACGAAAAATAAAGGTGCGAACGAGTTATATTTAAGAAAGCTAGAGTCCGGGTGGGAAGAAAATTTGTAACAACGATCAAACACCGCAGCGCGGGTAACATTGGTTATTTTATAAATGCGATACCATATTTTATATGAAAAATCCTCAGAGCCAGCGGTGTACAAAAAAAAAATATTAGTCTGTCACACCAGTAATTTTCGAACTGTTTACTTCCAGGATGCCATGAACGACATAAACTAATTTTCCTGAAATAAAAAAATACTTTTAACTCACCAGAAGACGAGGACGACGTTTCCACGAGAAAAGATAAAAGAACAAAATTCTCTATGGTAAAAATAATACCCATTTTGCAGATTTCCTCACTGATTGGATTGATATAAAGTTAAAAAAGAGATCTCTGTCACCAACTAAATGACCCGAAGGTGAAAGACAAGCCTGCAAATGAAACTATCAGCAAATATGCCACGAAGCTGCAGATTTATGAGTTCTGTGGTTTCTACTGCCCCTTTATTACTTGCGGAAAATATTTATCTTTTTTTATAATTTTTATGACGTTGCACTATGTTCCGTTGTGAACGCACTTCAACCGACTTCAGGTTTCCACGACACAGGTGTTACTCTCAATATAATGCCGTTGTATATATTATTTACAGCCGGTAGTGTAGAAGCATATGCATTTGTACAGGACAGATGCTACAACAACAAGTGTGCAGAGAATGCATCCAGGCGTATGTGTTGCAGCTCATGACTAATAACAAATAATAAATAAAAGCTAATGTACACTTTCTGCCTTGTGAAGTCGCTCTTTGCAAATTTTACAACAAAAATTCACCATCTTTGGGCAAAGCTGCACAAAGTCGTAGCGCGATAGGTTAAGAAACCGAATTTTGCGGTCGATTTAAAGAGCCTGGCCTCTCCTTGAATCACCCTGTATAGGCTGTCCCAAGCAAACCTTCCGTTGTAAAAAAAAAAAAAAGAAAAAAAAGAAAAACCGGAAAATTTGGCGTCTTTTCATTGTAAGTTCCAACTTTCAACGAGTTTGTACTGAGCAGGCATTGTATTTTTGGAGGTGGATGGTGTTGGTCCGAGAGGTGATGTCGGGTACCGGCGCAAGGCTACGTGGATGGCCTTGAATGCCGCTGGTGGCGATGTCTTGCCTTGTCAATGTCGGGAAAGCAGTGGCAGCCGCTGCTGCAGCCGTCGTCGATGCCGGGGAGTTGACGTCGGGTTCATCCGCTTAGTCGACCCGGTAACTGCGGGGGCCCGCGTCCTCGCGGGCCCCGCCGAGGGCGAGGAAGGACACCGGTGACTGTCGACTTGTTTATTCAAAATCTCAGGGTCAACTAAACCGGTAGTACCATGCATGACCTGAGCACGCGCCACTGCGAGTGGGGCACGCGCTTCTCTCGTTCAAAATTCATGCCCGTACGACCGCTAAACATGGCTAAACTGAGCATACTACAGCAGGTCAGTTTCACCTGGTTAAATTTTAAGGCACAGTTCTTTTTCTGTGGAAAATTAAAGCAAATACCTTACCAAAGTCAAGGTTGAGGGCGTTCGCAGACGACTGAGTTAGCGATCCCATTTACTTGTGGCGCCACCTCTCGAGAGGCGCACCGGGGAGCCAACAAAGTGGGTCGTCTGCTTGCTGCGTTTACTGTGAGATGGCACCACAAGACCGTCACAAACTCGGTGGTCTGTGAGCGCGCCCAACCCTTCCTTTGGCAAGTTTTTATTTGCTCTATTTTTCGCAAAAAGAAAAATAACTGCGCCTTGAAATTTTACATGGTAAAACCAGACGTGCACCCGTTACTTGAAAGAAGTAATTAATCACAATTACAATTACTTGACCGTAATACTAACAGATTACCGATTAAGATGCAATTAATGCAAAGGTGCAAGCGAGCAGGACAAGAATGGCAATACTAATCCGTAGAGAAGGGGAACAAAGAGGGCAATGGACAAACGCAGATCTCTAAACACAGCTACAGATGACTGGTGCGCGACTGAAAAAATCCTCTTGGTCCGGGTATCGAACTCGGGACCTGACTGAAAAAATCCGCCTGGTCCAGGTATCGAACGCGAGACCTCTCCAGAGGTCCCGAGTTCGATACCCGGACCAGGCGGATTTTTTCAGTCGCGCACCAGTCATCTGTAGCTGTGTTTGCAGATTTGTGTTTGTCCTTTGTCCCCTTTGTTCCCCTTCTCCAGGGATCATTATTGCCAGATTACTGACTGACTGCAAAACGTAATCAATTAATCGCTTCGTTACTTTGCTTCATTATACATTTCAGTTACTTTCAGAAAGACAGGCAAAAATGTTATTTGCGTTTAATATCCATGTGCGCTGATAAAATAGGTTATTTGCTATACGCTGAGAGCAACTAATTTATGTTTGTCTTCTCCACATGTTAAGTCAATAAAAAGTGACGCGACAGTTCGCGCTGTCCACGAATATCTCTTCCTTGATCTGCGTCACGGCGGTATATGGCGCCGAACGCGAACCCCTTTATTCGGTGATAAAGTGGTCGTTACCGAGCGCAGTCTGTGTGACTCATGCTCGTATCGTAATCTTGAGTCGATTTTGGTTGACGGGCGTGGACACAGCGGATCATCGCGGCATAAAACGCGGAGGCGGGAGACTACGGATCATCGCGGTATACACTGTGGATCATCGCGAAGGAGAAAATGAATATACGCTGCTCTTATTCACGTGGCCAGCATAAAGGTACATCTTTAAAGTGGGGAGGCACTCACTTGATCGAATGACGTTTTAGCGAACGCCCACGTTTCACCGAATGACACTTTAGCGAATTCTTGGACGCCGCGAAGCGGCGTTTTCGGGTGGGCCAAATGCGTTCACGTTTTTGTAATGAGCCGCCGCAGACTGTCGCCGCGAAGCGGCGAAAACGCAGCGCGGCGGATGGGTTAACGCGCGCCCCCGTTATTCGCTAAAACGTCCATTCGCTCAAACGTCGCTCTTCGCTAAAACGTTATTCGCTCATGTAATATGGACCCTCGCAAACTGCCCCACCGGCGGCCATGAAGGTGTTGTAGCTGAAGGAACCTTTATGGTCGTGGGAATGGGGTACTAGTATGTTAAATATTACAGAAAAAATCGTGTTTGTAGCTCCTCATGTGTTAGACTGCTTTGATCCACAAAACAGAATGCAATTGGTGACTGAATAATCGGACATCGAGTCGTTTTATGGTCTCTTTGATAAACTAGTTTGCACAGATCATATTTCTAAGCACCCAACCGTTTTAAGTTATAAGCGCACGTACGTTTTAGAATATATGTTTTACCTAATCGTTTTCGCTGACGCGTCATCGCTCCTGTTGCACTATTTAAGGTATGCTGGGAAGTAACATCATGAGCTGCCGATGCTTATATTCTTTTACGGAAATACAGTTTCCGCAAGCTCCGTGAGTAACTGTTCGAAGTGTACTTTACGTCGCACGTCAGCGGACTCGCATAAGCGGAAAAAAAGCAATCAAAGACAATGTTGCAAGTTTAAAGCGCCGTTCACACATATGCAACCGAGTAAGACCGAGAGAGACCAGACCGGTTTTAAGCCTCTTGCGCAGAGTGTCGAACCGAAATTTTTATCGGTTCGGTTCGGGTTCGGGTTCACGGCTTTCGGTTCAGTTCCGGTTCAGCTCCGGGGAGTAAAAAACAACGGTTCAAACCGGTTCGAACCGGTCCAAACCGGTTTGAGCCCTAAATTCAGAATTTGTTTTCCGCGGTTTTTTGCAATATGCAGTATTTCCGCCGTGAAACGAGTAACTGTATAGTTGTTTATCGTTCGTACAGTCTACTTTTATTTTCAGGTACCAAAAATAAGAAATTGCGTTATTTATTTTGACACAACAGTAAAATAAAATCTAGATTATCATAAAGAAACGTCGTGTTTATACGACTGAGCATTCATCTGTTTACCTCAGTTTTATATATTTTACCTTGATCGAAAGGTAGTCACGAAGTATAGTAGGCCACCTAAAACACCCTAATTGGTACAGCTTTATATCGCAGGATTAAAAGCTGAATCGTTATTGTGTTCTTGAACTACTGAATTTATTGCAGTGCCTAAAATCATGGAATGGGTATCTTGTCGCCGTAAATATCATAAAATATACTTTACAAAGTACGTTTTACAATATACCGGGAGCGGCCGTAAGGAGCAACATATTTTCATATTTTGCACGCCTTGCAGCATTCGAATTCCAAGCGTACATATCTGAATTTGGGCGCGCGGACGTAGTTTTTAAGAAGTTGTATCTCCAATTTGTTTCTTTAGAGCTCAATTTTAAAGTCGTGAACTATTAAAAAATAAAGCAAAATCGTAGACCGTGCATTTCCTGTGTCCTATACCTGCCTGTTTGTCGTCTGCACACTTGTTTCTGAGGTCACTCCCAGGTTGCTTGCTGAACGCAACAACGCCGAAACTCAATAGCAGAAGCTGGCGATGACCAAGATAATCGCGATAATTAATACTTTTAACGAAATATATAAACAATGCCTACTTGGGAGCAATCTCACAAACCAGTGTGAAGACGATGAACATCCGGCACAAGGCATAGGAAATGTACGATCGCCATTTTTGCTATATTTTTAATAATTTACTATGACCTTAGCTCTAAAAGAAAAAAATCAAAACTTTTTGCGAGATTATGTTCGCGTGCCCAATTTCAAGTATGTACGTTTTGAATTCGAATTTCGCAAGGCGTGCCAAATGTGTAAGTCCATATGGCCGCACCCAGTATATGACGACGACGCGACTGAGCTAAAAGCAGTTGAAATATTTATGACAAACGCATGCATTTGTAGTCACTCTGAATCAGTGACATACCTTTTATAAAAACGGTGACATTCACAACACTCGTTTTCCTAACTAACAACTCAGCGCCGTGATGCAGGCGAAGAACCATGCCGATAAAAGGGATCCGAAATGGTGCACTATCATTTATACGCAGCTTCGCACTCAGGTCGAATCTGGCCTAAAATAGCGCGTACTCAAGTGAACATTTTTCTTATGCAGGTCAATTCCATTTGAAAATAAGAATCGCACTAGTTAATTGATATTTTATTTATTTATTTATTTATTACATACTGCAGGCCTTGATTAGGACCTTGCAGGTGTGGGGTACATTTCCAAAAGATGTATTTAATAAAAAAGGACACATTTCAATATTTCAACTATCGTTTTACATAGCTAACAGTAAAAAGAATAACAATGACTGTCGGAAGAAACGATCAACGTACTCATCTAAAAGATGCGTATATATATATATAAAAGGCACATTTGAAACGTTCAATCGTCGTTTTACATAACTAGCAGTAAGGAGAATAGCAAAGACTGTGATAATATGCAATCAACGCTCGAATTCAAAAATGTGACAGAAAATATAAACTTCAGTTGCCAGTCAGCGTTGTGTTCGGTCACTTCTCGTTTTTGTCCCTTGCATTTTTTTTTATTGTTTTTTTTTTTTTTTTTTGCGCTGTTTCCAAGTTCGTATGATTTAGTGCTTTATTGAAGTCAGGGAGATAAAAACATTATAGGGCAGTGCGTTCAAATTAGATTTAGTGCGTGGCAAAAATTACAACTTGAAAATGTTAGTTCGAGCAAACATAAGCTGGAGAGGAAACTCATGGTGGTTCCTAGAACAAAATAGTATTTTATGCTCTACTCGACATGACAGCCCTGACGTTCTGCCTGCGTAATCGTCATAGTTCCGTCACGCTTCCCTGTCGACTTTGTTTTGGTCCTGCCCAAAGACACATAAAACTGCTGTTCGTGACATAAAGGAGGGAATAACAGATTTCTATATGTTTGTCAAGTTAGATATGTGTGAGGAACACAGTAACGCTACTGCAAATCGCTTCGGGTTTATCGAGGATAAAAATGCCAAAAGAGAGTTGCAGAGGATCTTTCAGATAATTTGCGGGTGAATTTACTAATGATTTATATCTTCAAGGTGATCGACCTTTCATTTATGTTGTGAAACCTTCCGTCGGTAATTCAATATAGTTTTATTATCATCAATAAATGTGACTGTATTAAGTTCACATAACTGAACATAATGAATTGACGGGCTCGTTAGTTGTTGACAGACGTAATCAAAGAGTAGCGCATAGAAGACGAAATAGACCTTTTAGTTGCAAGTTAGCGCTGGTCCTGTGTGTTACTTCTCTGTCCCGTCTTTTACGTGGTACTCTTTTACCATGCCACATAACTGCTTGAGACCGATACAGAAGGACAATACTCGAATACACCAGCGGTTGAGGGCTGTGGCAACATTTTTTATTCTTTTATTTCGCCGTTTGGAAGTGTGAAACACCGGGTCGCCGGATATGCATAATAGGACTTTGTGCTAATATAATAGATCTGAAGTTAAATACGCGAAATGGGCAGAAAGAGAACGAAAATAAATGGGTAATCTTAAAAGGAATCTGATGCACGACGCATTAGCGCAAAAAAAAATTTGTAGAGACGTAATGATATACCCATTACACATAAATAGCACAAAGGACCGACGAAGATTCATATATCACTAACTTAAATTACATTTAGCCATCAGTTTGGATAAACTTGAAACTTCGGGAGATACCGCCTCGGAAAATAATGTTACATTCGGCCTTGACGTGCACTTGTTTTTTGCACTCACTTTACAACTTTGTGCTTTCAGTCATGCGCTCTAAGATTTTGTTTGCCTGCTATATATCATCGCGAGACTGCTATCTATACTGCACAAATATACAATTCGATTATCTGCTTTCGCTAGTGTTGCGAACATCGCATTTCCGGAAACTGAACTGTTTAACATGGTATGCACGTGACGTCATCGCACTATGCTGGTGGTAATAGACCTTTCCGGAAATATGTGGCGCCCCCATTGTATGCTTGACGCATTGTGACGTTCCGATGTACGGCACGTGAAATTCATCAGGAGGTCGGGACGAAGTTGACGTTGGTTTAATGTTCTGTGGTTTAATAACACAGAGAAGGCAGAAGGAAAGCAAAACGGAGAATGCGATGAGCTCTTTTTGTGTCCGCGTTATTTTTGGGCGTTCTAAGCTCCTAATTATAAGAGAATGAACCGCGTTGCTACTAAAATATACGAAGCGTTCGAGCCGGCACCGAGCGTATATCGGAACATCCCCACGATTCCCACTGCAGCGAAATCTTTTGGGATTTTCCGGAAGGCTCTATTGCAATTGCTCTTAGTCAGAAAATAAAAACCGGTAATGCAAAATGCACGCTGCAGAACGTTCACTTTGAGTGCAAGCCATGTATTTGAGAGACACAAATTATTCTTGCTTGGAGCAGCGTCGTGAGGAACGGCGCGAGAACCTGGCACCACGAAATCGCGCTTTTTGGTTAGAGTATCTTTTGCAAAGATGCTTGTTTCCGGGGCCACGCTTTCTTGTCTATGCCGAAAATGCGGAGCAGAGAAACCGTTACAACACAGTACGCTCTTAAAAGTACCCTCCCCCCCCTCTTATTTTTTTCTTACTTTTTTCGTTGCTTCTTTAGAGACTACTTTTTCTTACTGAGGGACTCCCTACTCCGTTTGTGGGTGTTAATTCGGCTTATTAGGATAATTTTCCATCGCTTTTATTTTGCACCCAAAAATAAACCAACTACGGAGATGGTCGAAGCTTGGGGGAAAATGTCCCTCCGAGGCCACTAGAATCTTTCTTTTCCGATATCCCTCTCATACACAGTTGTAGTTCTATGTAACATAGGATTAATTAATAATACATTTCGTAAATGCTTCACGAAGACAACTATCTGATGCAGTAGGAACAACGAAAACATGTTTGGGTGCCTCAATGATGTATAGGCGTAAAATAGGTCGTGCAGCAGTTTTTGTACTTTCAGTAAATACCGTAAAGAGCTAATCCCTGACTTTGATAACTTGAAAAAATAGTAATACCGATGAGACGCAGAAAAAATGAAGGAAAGAAACGATCCCCCCACTCACCTCGCAATTAGAACAGGCGGTCGCGTGAACGGACGCTAATTAGAGTAAAGGGTGAGCTTCAGACATTGTTAAGGTTCTACTATTCTCATCTTTAATTGACCACGACCCATTACGCGAGAGGTTGGTGATGCTGACTGTCATAAACCCGAGCACTCGACTCCGGCTCCTGACAAGCGAGTACGCTAGGGTGCAACATGACTTGCGGTGCGAAGTCGTGATGTCATGTGACGTCATGATGTCAACAACGCCAATAAATCTCGTGACGCTCTAAATTTAAATCAATTTGACGAAGTGAGTCACATGACGTCACTGGGCCAAGTGACGTGACATTACTTGACAGCATGTCTTGACACTAGGGTGCCTGGAGCGCGTTTTTGACTGGTGTGTTTAGTGTTCCATCTCTCTTAACAGTAGGCCCAAAGTGTTACCAAATGACGTCATAAAAGCTGGAGTATTCTGCTGTCGGATGACGCGATTCTGGCGGTTCGTCGTAGGAATGCTGGCGAAAAGCACGAGCGAACGCGAGTGTCGCGGTCGTCATGGCCTCCCAACTTCTGGCTATCGAAGCTACCGTGAACTGCTGCACTGGAGAGCGAACTGCAGCAGAACAGGCGTCGGCCACATCAACCACCGCTGCTGGGACACCGCCAAGATCGCGACCGGCGACAGCACAACACTTCTATGATGTCATCAAGCGGACATTGAGGGACCACTTTTTTTGGCGCGGTAAACACACCAGTCGCAGACGCGTTCCAATCATTATACATGACACTATGCACGTCAAGTGACCACGTGACACATGATTAATCCTACTGCCAGAACAAAAGCGCTACGGGAACCCATAATTTCTCACACATAGCAGTTCTGAATATGACGATTTGATCAATATATATAGAAATGCAGCTGCCGATTTCTTATTCTCGAATATTTATTTTGTGATACTAACAAAAACAATTCCTTGAACCGTTTTGAACCGGTTACCGTTATATTTTTTTTGGTTCAGTTCCGGTTCAGTTCCAAGATGGCGGCGAAGATTTCGGTTCGGTTCAGTTCCGGTTCGGCTAAAAATAACGGTTCGGTTCCGGTTTTCGGTTCGGTTCGGTTCCGGTTCGACACCCTGCTCTTGCGACGCCTTAGAACCAGCTCCGCTGCAGCGCATCCGATCCTAATACGTCGCAAGACGCTTAAAAACCGGTCTGGTCTCTCCGGTTTTACTCGGTCGTATATGTCTGAACGGCGCTGAAAAGTGTGATGCAATCGTCAAATTATCACCCACAAAAAAAAATTAAATTAATTCAAACAATGGGTTTTTACATATAAATAGGAAAAAAATGGCTTACCTTTACCTGTTTGAGTATGTTTGATTTCGTGGACTTGGTAGACAAAGGCATCTTTCTTTAGGGGAGGCAGAGTGGGCATTGAAACTCTAAATTTGCAGTTTGCTTGGTGCCTTGAAGCTTGAACATAGGATCTATCGACAGCCGTGGTGACAGTGGAAAAGACATGATGAATTATTACTGCTAACACCTCTCGCGTTTTTTTTTTTTTTTTTTTTTTTTTTTTTTGTAGCCATGAATTAGCGAGCTAGAGCGAGACCACAATATGAATATTTAACAGCCGGGAAAAAAGTTTGCATATATAAACCTTTCCGCCATAACGAGGAGAAAAAGAGGGTTGGGATGCAGACAGTATTTGGCAGTTCACACTGAAAGAATAAAAACACGCAGAAAATACACGAGGGACAGACACACACAGTTCTTTCAAGAGCTGTGTGTGTCAGTCCCTCGTGTATTTTCTGTGTGTTTTTATTCTTTCAGTGTGAACTGTACTCTATCCAACGCGCTCTGCTATGTGTACCAGTATTTGGCAAGTGCTACACTATACTAATACGACAAGAACACGATGTTCTTGCAAACAAAAACAAAAAATGAAAGCTAAGCAAGGGAAACGGATTCCTGGAAAGCTCATAAGCGGATGTATAGTGACTATTGTGAGCATCATTCTCCAAGACGACGCTAGTTTCGCTTTTAAGTTGAAATAGGGCTCTGGTATTCGTCTCGACTTGAACAGAAAGGTGGAAAACTCGAGCCTCCATCAGGGAAATTAAACGACATGCTTTTTTCGCCTTGTAACAAGAAAATAGAAAATGCCTTTTGCCACATGAGTATGGCACGAATTTCACCCCACTCTTTTAGCGCACCTAGAGTATGCTAGTTCAGCAGTAAGTGCATCAGCAGAGAGCGCTGCTTCTCATTTGCGAGTCTTGTAATTCAAGAGACGCACCAGTCTGAATCCGTCCATCGTTGACGGTACTCTGTTTGTGCGCCAGTGACTTCGACAAGTGGAACCTGCACGCGTGTGCGTTATTCTTTTCTCGGCAAATGACAGGCTTCTCCTAAGTATGAGTGGTTCAAAGCACGCAGTTCCGGGTTCCTGTTTAAAAAACTTACACCTGTACGTGTTGCCATTATTGAATATCGTGATAATTTGCTAGTGGTGTTCTCGCGTTTTACGACGTATAGCCTCAGGCTTTTCACCCTCCGTTGCATGAGCGCTGCCATCTTGGAATCACGTGACGCGGCCAGCATAAGGTGGCTCCAACCATGCACTCTAAAAAAAAAGTCCGTGCGTCTGCTTTCCCACACAGCACTCGAAGAGCCAATCACCGAAACTTGCGGTGGCAGCTCAGCGAATGACAATGCCGAAATATATGCTTAGACCAAAAAACGCAGCCTGAGTTGTGACATTAGGCAATGCAAGCGTGACGTTTTGCTTTGCTTAAAGTCACAAGTCAGGCTGCGTTTTTTGGTCTAAACATATGTTTCGGCATTGTCATTCGATGAGCTGCATCCGTAAGTAGCGGTGATTGGCTCTCCGAGTGTTGTGAGTGAAACTAGACGCACAAACGTTTTTTAGAGTGTACTGACTCCGGCTCCCCACGCGAAGCCCCCTTTGTACACGCGAGTGGGCTTCTGGAACAATCAGCGGAGAAAATTCGACGCGTAAAACATTCTGACCTCAAACAAGCAATCGAGTTCTCGAATTTACCAGAACGCGACTATCAGAAAAATAACGAAAAGGTGCCTCCGCTTAGACATCGAACCTCGGCTTTTTGCGTGGGAAGCAAGCACGACAACCGTTCTGCCACGGCCACGCTTTTTTTATAGCCTACTTTGGCATGTAATACAAGAAAGGAGTAAAAATGGTAAAATCACATACATATACACACCAAACTATGCGCGTGTATACATTTTAAAATTCTTTCACGGTCTCGAGAACGCCCAGAATCGCGGTCCAGTCAGGTGGACATTCTAACGTGGGGTACACTGACTTCATGACGCGAACAAATTATAAAATATATACGTACATGACGCGCATCAACGTCCGCATGTCTCACGGCCATTCTGCATCGCCATATTTCATGCAGGCCAGGAGCATGACAAGGTAAGTAGGGATCTTATTATCTTTTTCGACGGGAAGGAACCGAATGCCATGCGGACTTAAAGGAAGTTCCCTTTTAATGGTTCGCTGGAGAACGTCCCAATATAAAAAAAAGCATCCCAGCAGTTTAAGAAAACGTGCCCAATAGTTTCTTCCTTATTACACAGAAAGCTATCCACACCCCAAGGAACAAAAAGGTGTTTCTGTTTAAGCCAAGTTTTTACGGGGAGTGTGTTCGTGTGTAACGTAAAAAAAAATGTTTTGACAGCAGGTGAAACTGACATATTTTTCACTCTAGATAAAACATCCTGTCCTAGGCCAGCATAAAATAGGGAACTGTACACTGGGACTGCAACAATAGTTTCAATAATATCTCTCGTTAAGCGCTTTTGCGTGACACTTGACAAATATTCAAGAGTAAAACGAACGCACAGAAAACGAAAAGCCTTAAGGCCCTGTCACACTGCGGAAACAGTCGGAGAACTTTGTCCTTCAACACGAGGAAAACATGTTTTCGGGGACCCTGTCACATTGCGGAAACAGCAACAGTCCGGAAACATGTTGCTGTCGTCCGAAAACCATGGTTCCCAACTTGTTCTCCAACACTCGGGGAACATCCTGTCACACCGAGAAAGCGTGTTGGAAGAACACAAATTGCCTCCTCTCCTGCGTGCTGCATCCCTCTCTCTCTCGCCCTCGTCTGCCCGGCCGGCTCGGCTAAGCTACAAGCGCGAGCTCCAGGCTTTCAGCATCCCTGCCAAGCACGCGCGCCCGTGCAGTGCAAGCACTGTTCTGGGCCAGATGCTCGCGCTTGTAGCATCGGCTGCGTCTGGACCGAAGCTGAAACGAAGTATAGGCGGCTAGGCTCAGATCCGCTGGCTCCGCTCGCCCCTTGAGAGAGAGAGAACATGTATTTATTTAATGAAAGGTTCACTCGTCAATGGGTTGGCGTCCCTGAGGCGAGAGGGAAAAGGAATGTATGGATTTATAGGAAAGGGTAAGTGACAATGAATAAATCTAGATGAAGTGATGGACCCCAGAGTCCCTGATGTAGCTGATCAGAGAGTCCAGGATTTCTTTTCTGTGCTGCGGCTGTCCCTTGGGGTGGGTCCAGTCTTCAAGGTTCGTGGGCCTTTTCTCGCTGGGTAGCGAGTCCCATGACTCTACTCTAAAGTCTTCCAGGCCTTTGCATTCCCAGAGCACGTGTTTCGTCGTTGCCATGGATCCCTCTGTGCATGTCTTGCACGTTGGGTCCTCGTGGTCCTTCAGTCCGAAGGATGCTTTTTTCGCTGGAGTTAGTGCCGTCCCTGTCCTGATTCGCCGTAGCCGAACCGTCTCCCATCTCGTGTACCCTGGTGGTATCGGGTCTTCCTCTGTTAGCAGAAGACCCTTCAGGTACAGTTTCCTCCCTTCTTTGGCTTGCTCGGCCATTTCATCTGGGTCTATTGACATTTCATTCGTCTTTTCGACTCGAGAGGTAAGGCCTGGCGCGGAGCTGGTGCTGCTAGCTGCCTCCGCTGCGGCCTGGTGAGCCCTCTCGTTCCCCGGGATATCGTTGTGTCCGGGTAGCCACTCGATCGTTAAGTTGGAATCCAGCTTCCTGAGCTCCTCCGCAATATTCTTGATCTTCTTGACCGTTCTGCTTCTCGTTCTGCAGCTGCGGCAAGCTTTCAGTGCCGTCTGAGAGTCGGTGAAGATCCAGGCCCTGTTACCTGGGTCGATTCTTTCACGGATATCTTTGGCTGCGGCTAAAATTGCACGCAGTTCAGCCTCTTTAACCGAGGTCTGCGTTGGAAGCTTCTCTGACCAGGTCCTGTCCCTCGCAATGTCGACAAAGGCTGCTGCGGCAGCCCCGTCGTCCTTCGCGGCATCCGTGTACCTTATTTCCTTACATTCAGTGTTCTCCGCGAGCCACTGGACGTGTTTCTTGGCTGCGAATTTTCTCTGTTTAGTTCCTTGTCCCTTGAATGTTGGCTTGTGATCAGTTACGCCTATGTCTTGCCATGGTGGGGAAGCCTCCTCGATCGGGGGCCTACCTTCCGTGGAGTATCCTAGGATTTCCAATAGTCTTCGCCCATGTTTAGTCCTTTCGAGGCGTTGAAAGTGTGCGATTTGTTGTGACTCTGCTTTCTCCTCTATCTTGTTCATTCCTGCATATTTCCTTAGTTCGTCGAGGGGTGTGTATCTCGGTAGTCCAGTTACCACTCTCATGGTTTGATTGTTCAGTCTTTCAATTTGCTTCCACTGAGCCTTGGTGAGGTTCATCCAGTTGCAGCAGTAGAGCGCTCTGGATGTGAGGAGGGCTTCTGCCATGGTCCGGATTGCTTTTTCGTCCGCCCCCCACGATTTACTCGTTGTCCTACGAATCAATTTCAGAGCCTGGTCCCATACCTTCCTCAGTTCGGGTAGCCATTTGGTACTCCCAGCTGTTTCTTCAAATGTAACTCCGAGGATTTTTATGCTCGGACGCCGTTCTAGTTCTTTTCCCATGAGTTGAAGTTGCACTTGCTGTGCAATCCCTTTTCTGTGGTCCTTTGGTCTCGCAACGACCATGTATTGGGTTTTTTCAGGGGACGGCTCCATCCCGACTTCCTCCAAGTACTTTGCAACTTCGTCGATGCCCCGTTGCATGGTGAACTCCTGGTCTCCCAGCGAGCCTCCTTTCGTCCACAATGTGACATCATCCGCGTATATTGTGAACCCGAGGTTTTCAATGCGTCGCAGTCTCGTTGGTAAATCTGCCATTACCATGTTAAATAATGTGGGCGATATCACTGCCCCCTGTGGTACGCCTCTGTTGTTGAGTGTCTCCGGGCCCATTGTGTTCCCGATTTTCACCTTAAACCTCCTATTGGCCAGAAAGTCTTTGATGAATTTTAGCGCTCTGACCCTTAGTCCACATCTCTTAGCTCCTTCTTTCACCACCCAATGCGGAACGGCATCAAAGGCTTGTTTTATGTCAAGAGCAACTACAAGTCTTGGATCTATGCTCTTCTTGTCTGCCATCACGTCTTCGTATAGCAGCTTGAGACTGTCTGGTGTTCCCATGGCTTCTCTGAATCCTGTTTGCCTCGGGTCCAGCCCGTCGTAGGTCTCGAGATACCATTGTACCCTCTGCAGGACCATTTTCTCTAAGACTTTGCAGATGCTGGACGTTAGTGAAACTGGTCTGAAATTTTCGATTCTATCCTGCGTCTTTCCGGGTTTAGGTATTGGTGTCACCCAAGAGATCTTCCAGGAGTCAGGGATCTTTCCTTTCTTCCATGTTTCGTTATATTTCTTCAATAGCTCTTCTTTGGCCTCGCCTGGGAGGTTACTAAGAGCCGTATATGCTATCCCGTCGGGTCCGGGTGCGCTTCCTTGTTTGGCTGAGTGGATGGCATCAAGCAGCTCCCCCATGTTGAAAGGTTCGTCCATTCCCGGTTCTTTTGGTGGTTTTGCAGCCCAGCTCTTTGAGCGTTTTTTGCCTCCCTGTTTTGCCGCCGTGATATGCGGGAAAAATATCTGACTTGCTTTTACCGGCAGCTCCTCCTCCGTCATTTTCAGGCGAAGCGCAAGGTTCTGTGCCGCGTTCCGGCTCTTGCGTTTGTTCTTGTTCATCCCCCTGTAAGTCCGCCAGGCCTTTCCGAGTCCGGTACGTGCGTTGAATGATGCGCAGTGGCTTCTCCATTTATGCCGGCATAGCTCTTTGGAGTATTTCATAGCCATGGCAGTCGCTTTGTTGAGCTTGATCTTATGCGCCGTCGCCCTGCTTCTCCTGAATCTTGTTAACGCTTGTAGTCTACTGGCCCATAGGTTCAGAAGGTGGGTGTCCGGTGTCGGATCGCCTTGTTTGACATTAACGTGGGTTCTTGCCTCCTTCATCGCCTTGCAGATGCTTTCCTCGATGTCTTCGTGCCGCTCCAGGATGCTTAGAATTAGCTCCCGGAATCCGTCCCATTTGATGATCGGTCGAAGCTCCTTATCTTTCCGCCCACTTGGGTGTGTGACTGTGACTTCGATGGGGTAGTGGTCGCTGCCCTGTGTGTCCCTCCTTGGTGTCCATTGGGTGTCGAGGCGCTTTGTGGCCCACGTGAGATCTGGTGTAGTGTCCTTCTGGCGTTGTTGTTTGGCTAGTCGTGTCTTGACCCCTTGTTCATTGCGGAGTTCAAGCCCGGCTGTTTGCATGGCTGCGATGATGTCTCGGCCTTTCTTTGTGTTGGTGTCGTATCCCCATTCGGGGTGTTGTGCATTAAAGTCCCCTCCGACAATCAGTGGGTCTCCATCCGCCAGCTCGGATAGCTTTCGGATCCATTCTGCCGTCTCTCCATTTTTTAGGGTGGTATTGGGCTTTATGTAGACAGATGCCACCACCAGTTTGAGTTTACCTCGCTTTAGTCGGACAGCAACTACCTCCCTCTTGTCCGAGCAGAGTGCAGTGGTGTCTAGCTGCGTCTGTGGTATGTTTTGGAGTACGCAAACTGCCACCCATCCTTTCTTTTCAATGGGATTCTTCTCCCTGCAGCTTGGCTTAGATTTGATGGTCGGAGTTAGGTAAACGTTGAAGCCGGTGATTGCCATGTCCGGTGTTTTAGTCTCCTGCAGTAGCAGAATTTCTGGTGGCGCATTTCTTTCGAAGCGGAGCTTGAGCTCCGCTGCTCTTGCCGAGAACATGTTGCAATTCCTCTGTAGGATCCGTGTCGGTGCCACCATCTTGGTCTGTCCGGGTTCGTTAGTTCTATCTGCTACGCTTGAGTTCAGCAATTTCCTTTTTAATCTCTCCGAGTACTTGGAATACCATATTAAATCCCATTTCCACGTTTTTCTCGAATTTGGCGATTTTGAATTCTTGCTTCTCGAACCTTGCTTCGAGTGTTTGTACTTCCTTCCTCCAGTCTGGTAGTTCGGTGGACTTAGCCTTCGTGCGCTGGGCCCATTCTGGGATCCAGTTTGGCGCTGCAATCTTCTCATTGGAGTCAACTGTTGGCTTTCCTGGGTTGGGAGGAATTCGAATTGACCCCTTGTTCATGTTTCCGCCGTGTTTCCTCAATGTGACAGGGCCTTTAGTGACTTCCCCAAGAAAACTAACGACTCTGCTTTGCTGGGTGGTGCACGAAATAACCCAACCCCGATTCCCCCGTGTCTATCCCCGCAGCAAATTCCCCGCGTTATCTCGCCCGACCTCATTTCCCCCGGGTTCCAAAAACCCCGTGCCCCCATCCCCTTATCAGTTCCCCCCGTCCTCTGCCCCCAACTCTCGTTACGGGACGAAAGAAAAAGTGCATATCGAGGGTCAACAAGAACAAAGAAACCTCGAACGCGACCAGGTGAGTTCTATTTAAGGAACTTTCAACATTGGATGCTTCCCAGACGAGGTTGAGATGCAGGAGATGGAGGTCGAATTTTTAAAAACGGAAAAAGGGAAGGAGGCCTTAATACTAGACGGATTTAACTATTGCTTTCAGCGGAAGAACCAAGGTGAGAAAACTGCCTGGAGATGTGCTAAATACTGGACAAATAACTGCAAAGCAGCAGTTCTCACGAAGCACGGAAAAGTCGTCAAGACAACACAAGGTGAGCTAATGACTTTATTTTTTTACTTTCGCAAACTCTCGGATTGCTGTTCAGCATGAAGGGCACTGAATGAATGAGGCTAAAATCTGCTGCGGCGTTTCATTATCATCACGTCGATGTGTTTCAGGGCACAACCATCCACCCGATAGCAGCCAACTTCGGGAAGCGCGACTGAAGAATGCATTGATGCAAAGGGTTAGGTCGGAGCCGCGTTTGCCAGCACCGCAAGTGAACAGCAGAGAGATCTTGAGCCTTGTGGGTCAAGTAAGCAAAAACATTGTCTCGTCTTTACATACAATGCTTTATTACACGCGTATACGTGTTCATGGTGTCCGCGATTGAACCTTGTTTGTGACGGGACCAATTTGTTCTAGGTTGACGACACGGTGATGGCTGAGCTGGCGACTTTTGAGAGCGTGTACAGGGAGGAGAGAAAGCAGGGAGAAGAGAAAGCAGCAACCGAGCCTACCAAGGGACATGGCCGAGATAAACCTTGGAAGATACATACGGAGACACTCGACAAGCGAGACTTCCTGCTGTTCGACGTCAGCATAAGTGCACGCCGTGTTCTTTGCTTTTGCACGCAGGAGCTGCTTTTTCATTTTTCGGAAATGGTTGAAGTGTTCATCGATGGCACGTTCTTCTCCTGCCCGTCATTGTTTTATCAACTGGTCACAATAAGCGCCGTCAAAGAGGGTTTGAGCTTCAACATCGCCTACTTTCTTCTACCTGGAAAGTCTCGAGAAGTATATGTGTCGGCCTTCACGAACTTCAAGACACCGTTGGACGCTCTTCGTGCACCTCTGTCACTCAGCGTTGTCCGTACGGACTTTGAACTGGCCCTTATCCAGGCTTTTCTTTTCGTTTTTCCTGGAATCCGGCACTAGGGTTGCCATTTTCACTTCAAGCAATCTGGAGGAAGGTTCAAGAACTTGGACTTGCCAAGGCTTACCAGGAAGATTCTTCGGTAACGATGTTTGTACGCCAGACAATCAGTTTGGCCTTTGTCCCGCCAGCGTTCGTACGTATTGATTGGCGGGGTTTGAAGGCAACTGCACCACCAGCCCTTGGAGTCCCACAACTTATCCCGTACTTCGAGGATACTTGGCTCTTAGGAAACTACGACACCCAGCAGTGGAACCACCACCAAAACAGCGGAGCCCGGACAAACAACCTAAAGCGTGATCCAAACCAACGCTTCTTTTTGCGGCTGTAGGTCGTGCGCGCCCCGGATGTGACGTATTTCGTGACGTCGCGCCGGTTCTTCGCTCCTTCCGAGCGCGCATAAAAAAGTTGGTTGATTTCAACTCCCTTCTCAACGCGCACAAAAACGTGCGGTGACGTAGTAGGGCGCTCCTGTCTCCCGGCCAATCGGTGGAGGGCATGCTCCGCGTATCTTCACCGTCCTGGCGCAGCCAGCGCAGCGGCGCAGCCGCCGCAGCCGAAGCAGATTATCTTCGCAGCTGCCTGCGAGTATGGCGGTATGGCCCGTGTTGCTGCATCTACGAACTTCTCCCCGTTTCCGACGCAATGAAGGTGACCGAAAAGAAGGCTGCTGCGGACGCGCAGAGGCAAGAAGAAGCTGCGTAGAAGGCCGCAGACGCTGCCGTCTTTGATGACCAAAGCAAGTGCTTTCAGTTGCTCGAGCTCGTCCAGAAGTACCCTTGGCTGTACGGGAAGCTTCGGCGCGACGACAAAGACAACCCAAAACGGGAGAACATCTTGGAGGAGATCGCTCGTCTGTTCGACATCGTGCGCTGTAAGTGCGGTTTTGCATCCCCTGACATCGTGTTTTCGCACTTTTTGTTGCGCGTATCGTTTACTTGATATGTGATGACGTTGGGTTGTTTTGTAACAATATTCAGAAAAAAAAAACATTGAAAAATCGACAGACGAAGACCGTAATATTTTTAGATACCCAAATGTTTTTTTGTTATTTTTTCACGTCTTTGCGTTGTTTTGACGGTTGTTTCAACCAAAAATGAGAAGGAAGGAAGATGATCACTGCGTCGCCTTTATTCCTCTTATTGTTCACCGCACAAAAAAGTTATTTCTCGGTTGTATGGACAAGGCTGAACTCCATTTGGGTCCTTCAACTTGCGATTCAGCCAAGAATTTTAAAAAATACTTCTCGACACGAAATGACAAATTACAGTACCATACCGCCCAAAATAAATTTTTACGATTCTTGTTTTATACATTTGTTCCAATTGGCCCACAAAGTATACATAGCATCGTACACATGGCAGATGTTAGTGAGATCGGTATTAAATGGCTGTACTTGATTCGCTGCTAAGTTGATGGGCAGTGAAAGCTATGTACTCTCTGTCTTTAGATCAGTCAGTCGCCTGTCCCTCAGTGCCTGATCCACTCTATGCCCCTTGACGACTCGGAGAGTATGACCACGCTGTATGCATGGCGACCTATTGTTGATTGTTCCCATGAGCATGTAGCTTCTACCGCCCTGTCAGCCTAGCAGTGAACATACTATAGTCCTTTTCTTGAGAGCTTGGCGACTCATTTTTAAGTGGGGGACTAAATTTGTTGTGCAAGTGCTTCGGACATGCGTTTTGTGTGTGCTGTTCGTTGCCCACGAAGCATTACAATTGCCAATGTCATTTTTGTCGTTTTTTTCACGATTCTGCATGAGTATATCAGGCTTGTCCTACACTAGAATCAACATATTTCTCTCCAAACGACATCTGAAAGACAAAGTGGAAGCACCTGAGCTTGCCGAAGGTACCCTCGCGTGCATGATGCTCGTGTTCGAGCATAGCCTCTTTTATTATACAAAGCCTGTCAAATCGCGAAAGACTCTGGTTTGAGGCTTGTCGCTGTCTTTTGTCTCTGTCTGTCGCTCTAGTGGGACTCGGGCATTATAAAGGAACACATTTCCTTTTGAGTGACATCCCACACCCTCTCTTCTCTTCCTACAGCCAACAAGCCATCGACTGCCCGCCAACAACCCGATGTTTGTGGTGCCGGACCTGCCCGATAAAGTGACTGGGGAAGGATTGTAACAATATTAGCTTAGAGGATTTGGTACACAAGACTGCTGGCCAGTACATGGCAGCCCCGTTGCTGTACATTGTTCTGCAAGCCTTGTGTCGCACGTCCTCTATGATGGTAATGTTACTTATCATCCATAGTCAACCACTCTGACAGCCCTGGAAAAACCTTCTCAAACAACCTTTTTAAAGGCCAACCATATCCGTTTTCGAGATGCCCTCTCATGGAAGCTGCCTCCCATGTCTCGGAAACTTTATAGTTGAAACCAATAAAGAAAAGTGTTCAAATTACTGGAATATGCCAAGATCTACATAACATCACTTTTACTGTGCGCTACCTTTGCAGAACAATCTGCATAGTGGTGGAACCACAGAAATTATAACATCTTTTATGCGGGGATGCTACTAACTTTTTAGGAGCCTTTAAGTTAAGACACAAAACACAGAAGTTGTAGAGGTACAAACTTTTTACCATTTATTACGTTGAAAGCGCAATGTTTCAGCTCAATGTCATTGAAATATAAAATGTGCCTACAATTTAAACATAGCAACACACTTCGCTCATCTTAATCACGCATAAAGCTATTTTATACCGAATAGAGCTGCATGTCGGCTGCCCCAGGACAAGTTTTTTGTGCACTCCGCAGTCTTTCTAGCCTTCAAGAAATGCCGGCACTTCCATCATTACATGAACCCAAACGCCAAGGCAAGGTAAACGAACCAGAAAGTAACCGTATAGAAATGTCTTTATTCCGTGCTGGTCTTGGGGAATGGAGGGGGGGGGGGGGGAGCAAAATGACGTCGCGGCAAGACTTTTAGCAGAACCTGCATGCCTGTTGGTTTGCGGGTGCAAGCGTCAAGTCTACCAAAATGGAGTTCCGGTTCATTGGTTGTGCGACAAACATTTCTCGCACTACTAACGTTTAGTCAAGGCAACAAATTCTTGGCCACAGTGTGTACACCAATGATGCTCGATAAAGATGGATCTCCATTGTGATAAACAACTCCCATCCACCAATTGGCAGACGCATTCTCTAGCAGTCAGGCTCTGCCGAGAGCCCCAGGCCCGTACCTGCAAAATACACATAAAAAGAAACAAGGAGAAGCAAGCATTAGACACACAATACGGAACTGAGCAGTCGACGAAGTGCTCAGTTCTCTTACTCAGTTACTCGCAAGAGTAACCCAAGCTTACTGAACCCGTGCTGCTACCAAGAAACGGCTGCAACTGAAGTGCCTAGACATTGTCAGGAAACATGAGCGCATGCATTTTAAAGCAAACCTCAGGCCCGATACAGCTGTGGTCGAGTAAGATCCCTGTCGCGCTGCAGCACACGAATCTCCGAATAGCAGAGTGCCTTGGCGAGATAAGGAATGAACACAAAGAAAAAAAAACATCTGAGACTGTCAACCCGACACTCACAGGGAAGCTCGCAATCTCTTTACACGCGTGCAAAACAAACATTATACCTGACTTACCTGCAAGCACCCTCAGACCCACAACCAAGACATGCGGTTAGAAAAGCAAGCATGCCTTGTGGCTCAAGACAGCTGTGAGCGAGGAACACCCTCAACGCTTTCAGCAACGAGCCAAACCAAGAAGCACAGTGCCGCGGCCAGCTGGTGTTATGCAGTGAAAAGAAAACACCAGGGCCGGTTTGCTCATCTTGCGGCCGCAGCCGCGGCCGCGGCCAAGAGGGATTTTTACGTCACGTGACCAGCTCCATGGGGACAAGGAAGTTTTGTCTCTCATATTATTGTAATTAGTACTGCATTTCACTTATTCTCAAAATTGATTTGCAATTCCAACTGTTCCAACCTTGCTCTGTTTATTCAGTGTTATTTTATTTATAAGTTTATAATTATTATGAGTGTTTAACTTATTGTCATTTTGTTCATTTTATATCACTGAATTAGTTCTGTGTTTCACTTATTCATGTCATAATTTATTTTCTATTCTGACTGCTGTAAATTTGTTTTATTATTATTGCTACCATTAACAGGAGGTCCCTTTCCAGTCTCTGACTCTGGGACCACCCTCTGTAATATTTCTAATGTATTTACCTTTGATCTACGCACAATACAACCAACCTTTGAACCTAGCGTCCCTGCCTAATGGCGGAGAGATCCGCATCGCTTCAAGCACAAAAGCCTAATGTCGCTCGCAGAAACTGATTGCAGGGACTTTCAACTGGAGTACAATTGGCCGTCCCGTTATACTGTAGGAGCGGCCGGTAAAGTTACGGCCAGGAAGGGCAAATAGGAGCCAAAATAAAGTAAAACCCACACGAGATAAAAGCGGTAGCAGTACGTTTATATACCTCCGCCGGCGCCGACGCCACGCGCTTTTGCAATGGTCGGGAGGTTAAAGCGCCGGTACTTGACGTCGCGGCGTGAAAGTTCCGGGTTCACATCGCGCTAAGAACTTTTTTTTTTTTTTTTTGTATTTTGCGCGTGTCTTACTTTTTAGCTGTGATCCTTTTTAGGAAATCCTCCACTTGCACTACGGCGCCTTACACGGTTTTTACTGTTAGTCCCACATGTTCAATCGGAATTAATTATAATTATAAAAGATATGGAATTAATTATAATTAATTCCATTTCTTGATACAAAGTCATTTTAGGTGTTCGCATTAGAGAGAGGGTTTGCAATGGTCGACGCCTGATTCATTTTTGCATTCGGTTGTGATCGTCTGCTATTCTAACTAAAATTCAACAAGTAATGTGTTAATATTACAAAACGATTGCCACAACAAAATTTAAAGAGTATAAATATACTTTTTTCACATTCCATGCAAGTAAAAGTATGATCTCTTTTATTTCGGTTGTACTACTTTCTCAGACGTTTGACTTCCTGCCTTGCCTGTGGGATTTCGCTCAATGAATGTATCCACAGCTGCTAGACTTTTTTTTTTTCCTTTTGCTTGTTTTTTTAAGTTTTCTTTTTAATTGTCACAACTGCAGTTTTTATTAGCCCTAAATAGGCATCTCTTGTTATTGAAAGAAATCGTAGCAAGAGAGTTGTTTAAAAACAGATAAAATTGTAGTTGCTGGGGAAAGGATGCTTGTTTCGGCTCCGTTTGTGTGAAAGCCATACCGATGCTTTTATCTTGGTTTCCTTTTAATGAACATTATGAAATGATTGTATTAGCGCGTTAACTTGCGTTGATCTTTTTTTTTTTCTTCCTTATGTTTCGATGAACAGGTGGGACTAACAGTAAAAACCGTGAAGGCGCAGTAGTGTAAGGGGATGATTTCCTAAAACGGATCACAGTTCAAAAGTAAGACACGTGCAAAATACAGGAAAAAGAAAAAAAGAAGTACGTAGCGCGATATGAACCCGAAACTTCCACGCCGCGACGACAAGTACCGGCGCTTTAAAGGGGAACTGACACCCCAAAGGTCGTATTTATTTTTATTGTCTAAAACGATGCAAGTTGCAGCCATAGACACGCAAAAAAAAACCGCATCGCGAAAAAAAATTTTCCCGCGCGCACGCGCGCCTTTTTATTTTTGGCGTTTGATTTTCCCGCCTCTCGCCTCCTCGCTTCTTTTGATCGGTGACGTCAAAAATCAGGAAATTTAGAAGCTTTGTAGGCGGCATCTTTATAACATTTAATGACGGCAATCCTAAAACATGTTTTTTAACGCAATTGCGAACGCACTACGGCCCTTCTTTTTGAAATACCAAAAATCGGGAGTTCGTTGTGGTGCCGTCTCCTGGATTTGTATCCTCCAACGGAAAACAGGCGACACCGCTCAAAACCGGTCCGCCGCAACGCCGGCGCTAGCCGGCGCTCGCTCCTTTCCTCCTCGCTTTGGGTCGCCATGGCAACAGCAGGGAGTGGTGACAGGAAAGGGGACTCTCAGGTCTCCGCAATTTTTGACGTCAAGGCACCGGCGCCGATCGCGCGGGAACTTCGAATTCGGCATTTGGAAATTGTTTTTTTACTTCACGAATACTGAATTCCCAAATTTCAAATTTTGAGGGTAATGTCCCGGCATCGTTTTCGACCGTTTCGGATAATAATAAAAAATATGATTTTGATGTGTCAGTGCCCCTTTAACCTCTCGACCACTACAGAAGGAGCGAGGCGCGGCGCCGGAGGAGGTATATAAGAATACTGCTACCGCTTTTATCTCTTGAGGTTTTTTCTTTATTTTGGCTCCTATTTGCCCTCCCTGGCCGTAACTTTACCTGCCGCTCCTACAGTATAAAGGGGCGGTCAATTAGATTCCAGTTGAAAGCTCCTGCAGTCAGTTTCTGCGAGCGAAATTAGGCTTTTGTGCTTGAAGCGATGCGGATCTCTCCGCCATTAGGCAGGGACGCTAGGTACTTCCTTGTCCCCACGGAGCTGGTCACGTGACGTAAAAATCCCTCTTGGCCGCGGCCGCAAGATGAGAAAACCGGCCCAGACAGCTAGTGTAGCGAGTATACCTGCGGTGTTCACGTGCCTTTAAACCCACGTGATAGTACCTGGTAGTACACACCGCTAAAGGCAAAGAAAACGCTTGTTCTTGTCTCGCACGCGGTCGCGAGAGCGGGGGTAGTGGGAAGCAAAGTACCTTCATGTAGTCAGCCAGGCGTTTAGACGTATAAACCTTGTGAATTTGCCGTCTCGCGAAAGTACAGTGCCTTATTTCACTGAGATGGTGCACGCTTCACGTGAATATTTATGCGGTGGTACATATGATGAAAAATATACTAAACATACCAAATAAAAGCTAGCATAACTTACCTGGCTCTTGACATACGGGAAGACTCGAAGAAGTCCCGACCGTCGGGGTCCTGGTACATCTGTCGCACAGTGGTGGCGTACTCGCCGAGCGTCTTTCTAGACCTCAACAGCGTGCAGATTGCCCTTCGCTGCTTTTTGCTGATACTCAAGTACTGCTCACATGCAGCCGCAAAAGCAGTCTGCCGAGTCATGTTGACGGTTCTTGCATTGCTGACGTACTACCTCCCACACAAAGGTTCATTAGCTCAGCAATCCCAGCTTCGTACGTTGGATCCTCACGAAACGCCATCACGAAAGCAAAGGAATGAAAACAAGGACGGCGCCGACGGCGCAACCAGGCGCAGCCAGCGCAACGATCCCACAGATTAATTTTCATTGGACACTCGCTCGGGACCAAAGCTGCATTTCGATTGGTCGTCATTTCACCGCCAGAGGGCGCTCGTGCCTGCGTGCGCGCTCGCCCCCCCCCCCCCCCCCCCCCCCCCCCCCCCCCCCGAAGCTGGCACCGTCCAAACCAAACCGCACGGTTCTGACTCAGAAAGCGCGCCGGAAACAGCAAAAACGTCACGAAATGCTTCACATCCGGGGCGCGCACGACCTATACAGCCGCAAAAAGACGCGTTGGTTTGGATCGCGCTTAAAGGAGGCCTGGCACCGGTCAGTTCATTTTTCAATATGGTATGAATTTGCTATAAAAAAATCTGAATGCTTATTTACCAGGAGTTGTAATCCTTCTGCTTTTTATTTACAGAAAAATTAACAACACCATCGGGAAAGCGCACCCTAATGTCTACACTTTCGTGGAGCACATCAAGCGGGACGAGGCCACTAGCAGAGTCACCCTCCTCCAGGTATCCAACGGCGGCCAAGCCCGAAAGCGACAAAAAAAGTGGGAGATGAAGGACGAAGCCATCAGGAAGCTCGAGCAGCGTCTGTCCAATGGAGAGCTCAACATTCAAGAGTTCCTGAGGCTGGTGCAGCGATATTGCGGTATCTAAGTAGTGGACATTGCTTCAACAAAACTGTATACATTAACATGTTAATAAATCTCCCATAATTTGCAGTATTGTCAAGCACTGAACTGACACAGGATCACGGAATAACAGTGTGCGTTGGTTTCAAAGAAAATCGGAGGTGATCAACGGGCGTCCGTATTGTTTCGTCGACACTCGTTTCATCGACACCATGTTTCGTGAAAAAACTAGCTTTGTCGCACGTGCATCACAGGGACCCGTGTTAATCCAGGCGGACCACCCGTCCACGCCACCTCGCGGCGACAGACACAGGCGACTTATTACAAAAGGAAGCTAATCCGAGCTGTCGGTGTAACAAACTTTTGATGAAACGATATGTCGATGAAACGTCGTTCGATCAACTGACTGCCACTGGATAGAGAGGCACACAAAAGTTATAAAATGGGGAAATTGGATACGGGGGTGTTGGCGCTCGGTTGGAGGCAAGACGGGGAATTTGACAACGGGGATTTTGACACTCGGGGGAAATGGCACGGGGCATTTGGGACGGGGGAACTGCCACCGGGGGAATCGTGCTACAACTGTTTTGCTCACGGCAACACGAAGAGACAACGAACGATGGGGTCTTATTTGACATTGTGGTCTGAATTACAACCCGAAGAAAAGGATCACATTGACCTCTTAAAAACGAAAAAAAAAAAAAAAACGTGAATCTACTTGCTTATGCGATAGTGAAAGCCCCCTTTTGCTGGCACGACGAAAGAGGTTGTCGCGGCAGATTCTTTCCCACCCCGACCGCCAGATGAACACGGCGAACACACGGTCCAACTTGTGAATATTTACCGTAGCACATGCCAAAACTTGAAGTACATACCAAAACCTTGCGACCAGAAAAATAATACAAACGGTTGAACGCGTGAAAATGGACATTTATTATCCGCCCTATTTACCAGCTTCTTCGCGCGTTTCCTGAATAATTGTTGATCAGTAAGTATTTGATTTCTTATAATGTTGTAGCGGAACGCCAAGATACTTGATCGGCGTTGGCAGAAAGGTCATATCTTGATAGTCATCTGGTTTCGTGGCCCATGTGCTATGCCGAAGGCCGCAGCGCTGCTTGTTCCAATTTACCTGCCGCCTCCGTTAGTTGAAAATAAGACTTCACCTCGTTTACCGCTGCTACAATACTATTCTTGTCTTTACAAAATAAGGCCACATCGTCTGCATAAGCCAACAGTTTAGCTTCTATGTTCTGGGGCGAAATCCGATTTATCAGTCTGTTTTTGAAAACATTCCTACAAAAAAGTTCCAGACAAATGCTCAACAACAAAGGTGATAATGGGCAACCTTGTTTCACTGATGATTCGACATTAATTCGTTTCGATAGGTTTCCGTTAATTATAAATTGTGTTGTACACCCAGTGTACGCCATTTTACCTCTCACATGTTCCAATATTTTATAGAGAACATTATATTGAACGCGGTCAAATGCCTTCTCCAGATCGATCTGGAGCATGGTAACTTGGTCTAGTTCTTCATCACACAGCTCTATGCTCCTCGCAGTGTGAACATTGGTCAAAATAGATCTCCCTTTTATTCTGCCGGTCTGATGCTCGTCTACTATTTCACTTATAACGTTTCGTAATCGCCGAGCTAAAACTTTCATAAAAACCTTATAATCGACATTACCAAGCGCTATGGGCCTGTAGTTCCCGTCATTCTTTAATTTTTGCTCATCGTCGTCCTCGGGAATAAGTACGGTATGTGTGTTCAAAAATGTGACCGGCAACTTCTTTGTCTCAACCGCTTCAATTATTACTGCAAGCAGATGCTTAGTAATGACGCTTTTATACTTTTTATAAAAGAAGGCCGTTAGTCCGTCAGGCCCCGGCGATTTTTTGGCCGAGAGATCGTCACTCGCTCGCTCAATCTCGGCTACGCTTATCGGCTCCTTTAGTCTCTCGGTTATCTCGTTACTTAGACTTGGCATCTCTGCTAGATAATCTGCCAATTGCGAGTCACTGCCGTGTTTTTGCCGCCAAAACAGACTATTGTAATATTCCGTGAATGCCTTTTCTATTACTTCGGGACGGCGACTCGGCAGGTCGGATTAATCGATTTCGGCTATATTTTTTGCCCTTACATGTTTAGCCCCAGCGCTTAATGCCCGTTTAGTTGGACGTTCCCCTAAAATATATTTTTCAGCACGAGCTCGTATAAGGGCACCTTTATATTTCGCAGACGCTAATTCCGCGATGTTTTCCTTCACTTGATTTAGCTGATCTGCAGATCTACCAGGATTTTCGCTTTCAAGCTTGGAGACTCAACAAAATCATCTGATGGGCTAGTTGGGTAAACATAATTAAAAATTAGCGCAAGGACGACGGAGGGAAGGGCCCGTTTTCTAGCTGGCCCGTTTTCTAGCTGGCCTGTTTTCTAGCTGGCCTGTTTTCTAGCTGGCCCTTTTTCTAGCTGGCCCGTCTTCTAGGTGGCCCGTTTTCTGCTGGCTATAAAAATGTCCCGTCGTCCACTCCCCCGCAGAGTATCTCGGATGGTCCAGGACTGTGATCCACGAAGAAAGACAGGGAATTGAGAAGTACAGCAAATATTCACCGTAAAAATTAAGCTGTGACGTACCACTGAGCCTGACGTCTTCTTGTGAGACGTCATGCACATAGTCACGTCGCAACTTAATGTTTGAGTCGCACGATATATTGGAAAAGCATTGCCAAGCTCAACTTGTATACTTTAGAGATTGACTTCCCGAGTGCTCTAGGGGAAAGTAAATATACAGGAATTGTCTCAAGGGCAAGGCCGATGGTTTCTAAGCATTTCAAAGAACAGTGGGTCCGCAGGTAAACAATCCATTTATGTGTTTAAATTAGATGCACAGCTGAAGACACAGGTGGTGCTTTGTTCTAATAAATACCGAATTCAAACAATAAAATAGAAACGTAAATGAAAACTTGTGTCACTTGCTGAAACATTGGTGGTAGCATGGTCGTTGCTTTCACTTGACCCACTTGGCGAACTAGGACCCGCCGCAGTTGAAGGTGCACTCTCCGAGCCAAGTGCGTTGCAGTCAGCCGGAGCTTCGTGCCACAAGACGGGTCTCCGCGGCACGTCCGAAGGCCAGTTGCCTCTGTCGTCAAGGCACGATGCTGCTGTGATTAAGAATTTTCAGCATTTTATTATAAGAGAATAAGGGAGAGAGAACATGTCTTGTATATTAATTACGTTCTAAAATTTATCAAACAGCTTTTTTTTTTTTTTAGAAAGTAGCTTGCTGGACGTTAGTCTATTCAGATGCTGAGTCATCGGCCCCAAACATGGCCGCTAACATAAAGTTTATTCATATGCTCTACGAAAAAAAAGCAAAAGAAATTTGCCACTAAGATAACCGCTTTGCTTTCGGCGGCCATGCTTGGTTGTAGTTACTCGACATTAAAAAGCAGCCTGACGTTATATAGATAGACCCTATAGACCGTTTTACTGAAAGAGGGCGAGAGAGAAAAGGGGAAAGGGCTACCGGCGCTTTCCCCCTTTCTGGTTGTGTAGAAAGAGTGAAAGACCCGGATGAGAGGCTTGGCCGGTGTTCGGTGTCTGCTGTGCCCTAACTTCGTTCGCGCTTTCTTTTCTGTTTTGAACTCGCAAACTTAATTAGAGCCACGGGCTTGGATGACAACAGTCCCTCGGTCATCGGGACACCATTGCTCGGTCATAGGGTGCATGAATAACGACAGAAAGCGTCGAATACTGCCCAAGGACCAATGTAGCTTGCAAGAAATCTGGCAAGGCGAGAGCGGCTGCAATGTCTTTAAGCTCCATCGCTTTTCACATGACCCCGGTCTTGGCGGCAGTGGATTGCGTCCGTAAACCGAAAAGACGTTTCCTAAACGCCATCCTCTCGACTGTGCACGGAAAATCTTGTGAATGGAGCGCGCACCGAACGCTGTACCGCCGATGCACATCGGGTACGCTCGCAAGGTGCGTGCCAGTTTTCTCGTGATAATTGCTGTTTCAGCTTATAAAATTTCGTAACTGAATTTATCTTAATATTGATAATTTGCAGTGGTGACTGACTTGATTTCATCATTTACAACACTTAGTTGAAGGCTTATTTCCGTCACCGGGTGAGGCTAGAAATTGTTGAAAAGGTAGTTCTATCGGTTTTCCTGAATCGCGATCTCCTGCGCGATACCAGAGAGCCGGCAAAAGCGCTCCTTGGAGTACCGCTGGTGGGTTGTTTGGGTTGTTTCCGTTGATTGGGCGCTTTGAACTGCTGGATAGTCGCTGCAGAGTATGTCTCGTGTGTTGCGATCTGCGTCTTCGAGCCCAGTGTGCACGTTTCTTTGTTTGAGTAATGGCATCCGCCAGTGCGGCGACGGGGGTAGCAGCCGCAGCGAACGTGTCAGTGATAGAAATTGGAGGTTAGTACTCAAAATATTGCATCAAATAGTAAAATAATTCGTGGTTGCTTTGAGGCTTTCTGCGGTTCGATATAAGCACATCTAGAACGTCTTCGTCGTTCATCCACAAGGAAATATAAGAACACGGACACGCAAGATAAAAGCAGCGCAGCAAAACGATCTGTAGCGGCTCCGGGTGTTTACAAAAGTTAATTGAGGTTCCCGTTTCGTGTATCGCTTGTTCATTACTAAAAACGGCTACGTTGAAATAGGCCCATTGCTAGTAAAAATTTATGAATGGTTCATCATTTCCAGTCATACGGAAAGTGGTGGAGCTTCAAAACATTGCAGCCGCACTTGCCTTGCTGGATTTCTTGCAACCTACATAGGTCCTTGGGCAGTACTCGACGCTTTCTTTCGTTATTCGTGCACCCTATGACCGAGCAATGGTGTGCCGATGACCGGGGGACTGTTGCCATCGAAGCCTGTGGCTCTAATTAAGTTTGCGAGTTTAAAACAGAAAAGAAAGTGCGCACGAAGTTGGGGCACAGCAGACACCCAACAC
Organism: Ixodes scapularis; assembly: GCF_016920785.2. Taxonomy (NCBI): domain Eukaryota; kingdom Metazoa; phylum Arthropoda; class Arachnida; order Ixodida; family Ixodidae; genus Ixodes; species Ixodes scapularis. Next base: position 859,100 of record NW_024610018.1, on the reverse strand, counting down.
CGGCCAAGCCTCTCATCCGTGACTTTCACTCTTTCTACACAACCAGAAAGGGGGAAAGCGCCGGTCGCCCTTTCCCCTTTTCTCTCTCGCTCTCAAAATGGCGCTACCCACGATAAAATGGTCTATAAAAAAAAGGAAGAACGAAAGACAGGAGAGAAGCGCTCTTTCATGTCTCTCGTTCTTTCCTCCGTCGTCCTTGCGCTATTTTTTTAATTAAACTTGGAAACTCTATGTAGATATTCGAGGAGCAACATTTCCTCAGCTTTCTTTCAGTTCTCAGTTGCCCTGGATCGTTGTATTGCGCTGAATGTAACTTCGCGTTTAAGCTGTTCCCCTTTTTCACTCGCGCTGGCACTTAAATTAAGCCTCTTTATGAACAATTCATCTACTATTTCAATGAATAATCATCTACGAGAAGGTTGTTATTAAGCTTCCACAGGTCCCATTGAACCTGGGCTTTTTTTCCTTCCGATAGTAAAAGAGACCAAGGCATGATCAGAAAAGAAAACTCATAGCACATTATATTCGTCGTAACCAGTTAGATGTTCAATAGACACATACGCCCTGTCAATGCGAGCATGACTTTAAGACTGATAGTGTGTGAACCATAACTTCGTATAAATTCTTTGAAAATTCGCGGCATCTTGTAAACTAAGCTGTGTTGTCTTTTAGAGCGCAGCTCTTAGGCGCCCGTTTCCGACTTGAGCGGCGTCGGCGTCGCCGTCGCCGTCGGCGTAACCGCGCGGTGCATTATGGGTAAATTTTTCCGAAGGGACCCGAGGACTCCCGAAGGAACACGAGGTCGTCCCGAAGGAACCGGAGGTCCTTCGGGAGGACCTCGGGTCCCTTCGGGAGGACCTCGGGTCCCTTCGGGAGGACCTCGGGTTTCTTCGGTAGGACCTCGGGAGGACCTCAGGTTCCTTCGGGTGTTGCATGCAACTTGTTGCATGCAAATGGCATACAACGAGTTGTATGCAACCTGTTGCATGCAATCTATGTTTCATGCAATCCAGGTTGCATGCAACCTGATGACGTCATCCTCATCCGCATCGTCATCGTCATCATCACTGATGACGTCATCAGTGACCTCACTGATGACGTCATTGGCATCCGCGTCGTCATCGTCATCATAACTGATGACGTCATTAGCATCCGCATCGTCATCGTCATCATAACTGATGACGTCATTGGCATCCGCATCGTCATCGTCACTGATGACGTCATCAGTGATGTCTCTGATGACGTCATCAAATCGTCATCGTCAAGGTCACGTGACCCCCCGAGGTCACGTGACCCCTGAGGTCACATGACAGCCTAAGGTCACGTGACCCCACTGAAATCACGTGACCCCCCTGGAGTCACGTGAACCCCCTGGGTCACGTGACCGCCTGAGGTCACGTGATTCTACTGAGGTCACGTGACCCTCTGAGGTCACGTGGCCCCCTCCCCCGAGGTCACGTGACTCCCTTGATGTCACCCGACCTCCCATGAGGTCACGTGACCTTAAGGAGTCACCTGTCCCTCAGTACGCTTCCATCCTCCTCCTCAGGAGCTGCGCTCCAACCGGCGTTACAGGGAATTGTAAACGGCTTTCATTTTTCTCTGAAAATTGCGTAGTACTATCGCTTTGCCGCCCCCTTACTAGTTCGGTCTCTTGCGTGACAAACACAGTAAAAATCTCCTAGTATACGAGGGGGGACCCAAAAGGAACCGAACTAATTCTTTTTTAAGCAGAGCTTTTGCAGTACCGCGTTTTTCCGCCAGGAGTTGATAGAGCGAACATTGCTGAGTCATTAGGCCTAATTCCGTCCTCGAAGAAGGTTAGGATTAGTTTCGGCTTGGTTTATAGTGACAAGTGTTTCGTGTGGGCGTCGTTTTTGCAATTTCTGATTTCTGTGAATAGCGTGCGGCGGTTAAATTCTGTTTTTTGCTCGGAAAAAGTGGAACACAAACTATTGAACTGTTAAAAACGGCGTACAAGGACGATTCCACGGGGAAAACTCAAGTGTTTGAGTGGTTTTCCCGTTTCAAGAATGGTGACATGTCAATTGATGACAAACCTCGTTCCGGTCGTCCTTCCACGGCACGAACACATGAAAACGTTGAAACAATTCGTGCAATCATCAACGAAGATCGACGACGGACCATTGACGAAATTGTGGAGCTGTCGGGAGTGAGTTGGAGTTCATTGCAGCGAATTCTGACAGAAGATTTGGGAATGAAAAGGGTGGCTGCCAAATTCGTGCCACGACTGCTGACTGCTGAACAAAAGCAAGGTCGCGTGGAAGCATGCTGTGCTTTGAAAGAAGAGTCCCGAAGTGACCCAAACGTTTTTTCAAAAGTTATTACAGGTGACGAAACTTGGTGCTATGGTTACGATCCTGAATCAAAGCAACAATCAAGCCAGTGGAAGACTTCAGGTTCGCCTCGCTCCAAGAAAGCTCGTCAGGTGAAATCAAACGACGGAGGCGCTGTCAAGCATCACAAAAGATGAATTTAAACAATGTTTCGACACATGGATTAAAAGGTTAGACAAGTGTATTAGTGCAAGTGGACAGTACTTTGAAGGAGATTGAACGTTTGTACTTGAAATGGGAATAAATAAGTGCAAAAAAAATTTAGTTCGGTTTCTTTTGGGTCCCCCCTCGTAATTATCTCGCTTTGGCAACCCAAGTACGGGCTAATGCGTTCAAAAATATTTTCCTTCTATTAGTATCATTTGGCACGTAAACATTTGTAATTCTATAGTCCACATTACTAATATTACAGTCACACATTACAAACCGACCTTCGCTGTCTGCTATGACAGATTTCGCTTGCGCATTTAACGATTTTCTTATAAAAAAAGTGAAAGCCGTTTACAACTCCCTGTAACGCCGAATTAGAGCGCAGCTCTTGAGGAGGAGGAGGGAAGGGTACTGGGGGGGTCGTGACCTTGGGGGGGGAGGGTCACGTGACCTGGGAGTCACGTGACGATGACGATGCCGATGACGTCATCAGTAACGATGACTATGCGGATACCGATGACGGTATCAGTGACGTCACTGACGACGTCATCAGTGATGATGACGATGCGGATGCCGCTGACGTCATCTGTGATGATGACGATGACGATGCGGATGCCGGTGACGTCATTAGTGACGTCACTGATGACGTCATCGGGGGGTCACGTGACCTCGGGGTGTCACGTGACTTTGGGTGTCACGTGACCTTGGGGGTCACGTGACTCTGGGGGAGGGGTCACGTGACCTCGGGAAATCACATGGCCTAGGGGTGACCTTGGGGGGTCACGTGACCTTGGGGTGACCTTGGGGGTCACGTGACCTTGTGGTGACCTTGGGGGTCACGTGACATTGGGGTGACCTTGGTTACGCCGACGCCGACGTTGCGGCGTTTTTTGTGAGATGCAACAGGTTGCATGCAACCTGTTGCATCTTCTCTGAGCTGCAAGCAACAGGTTGCACAGAATGCAACCTGTTGCATGCAACCTGTTACATCTTTTCTGAGCTGCATGCAACAGGTTGCACAGAATGCAACAGGTTGCATGCAACCTGTTGCATGCAACGCGCGGTTACGCCGACGGCGACGGCGACGGCGACGGCGACGGAGACGGCGACGCCGCTCAGGCTGGAAACGGGCCCCTAAGAGCTGCGCTCTAAAAACATACATCACCCAGATGTTTGCGCGCTACACGCAAACCTCAAATGAACCTAAGACGCCTGCAGGTGTGCGGTTCCTTCGTCGCTTCCCACTTTCGTCTCTTGAATCGCGAGGACGTCGATGTCAATTACGAGCCTTTTCACTTGAAACTGTTTACGACGCGAGGCGAACCCTTGGACGTTCAATGTTCAATGAGCTTTTTGACAAGGCCATGCGTCCTCGCGGATCAGGGAATCGCGCATTCCAGGAACCCTCACCAGGAGCTGGCTCGAAGCAAAGTCAGCCGGCCGGCTTGTCTGGACCCCGTGGGTTCGGGCGCAGAGCTTGGCGTCGGTTTTCTTTTTAGTGCGCAGCTCTTAGGCGCCCGTTTCCGGCTTGAGCGGCGTCGCCGTCGCCGTCGCCGTCGGCGTAACCGCGCGTAACCCTCGTAACCCTCGTGAGGGTTACGAGGGTTACGAGGGTTACTCTCACGAGGGTTACGAGGGTTACTCTCGCGAGTGTTACGAGGGTAACCCTCGTGATCCTCGTGAGGGTAGCAACCCTCGTAACCCTCACGAGGGTTACGAGGGTTATTCTCACGAGAGTTACGAGGGTTACCCTCACGAGGGTCACGAGGGTTACCCTCACGAGGGTCACGAGGGTCATGAGGTACCCTCACGAGGGTCACGAGGGTTATGAGTTACCCTCACGAGGGTTATGAGGGTTACCCTCCCATGGGTTACTAGGGTTATGAGAGTACCCTCACGTGAGAGTAACCCTCGTAACCCACACGAGAGTAACGAGGGTTACTCTCATGAGGGTTACGAGGGTTACCCTCACGAGGGTCACGAGGGTTATGAGAGTTACCCTCACGAGGATTACCCTCACAAGGGTTTCTAGGGTTATGAGAGTTACCCTCACGAGGGTTACCCTCACGATGGTCACGAGGGTTACCCTCACGTGGGTCATGAGGGTTACCCCCTTGAGGTCGCCTGACCCTCCGCTGAGGTCACGTGACCCCCCTCAGGTCACGCGACCCCCTGATGTTACGTGACCCCTCCCCCGCCGAAGTCACGTGACCTCAGGGAGTCACCTATCCCTCAGTGCCCTACCATCCTATCCCTTAGTACCCTTCCATCCTCCTCCTCAAGAGGATTACAACTCCCTGTAACGCCGGAATAGAGCTGCGCTCTAATCCGGCGTTACAGAGAGTTGTAAACGGCTTTTAGAGCGCAGCTCTTAGATGCCCGTTCCCGGCTTGAGCGGCGTCGCCGTCGCCGTCACCAAGGTCATCCCAAGGTCACGTGGCCCCCAAGGTCATCACAAGGTCACGTGACCCCCAAGGTCACCCCAAGGTCACGTGACACCCAAAGTCACGTGACCCCCCTGAAGTCACGTGACCCCCCGAGGTCACGTGACCCCCCCCCCCCCCCCGAAGTCACGTGACCCCCGCCGAGGTCACGTGACCTCCCCGATGACGTCACCGGCATCCGCATCGTCATCATCACTGGACGTCATCAGTGACGTCACTGATGACGTCATCAGTGATGATGACGATGACGATGCGGATGCCGGTGACGTCACAGATGACGTCATCAGTGACGATGACGATGCGGATGCCGGTGACGTCATCAGTGACGTCACTGATGACGTCATCAGTGATGATGACGATGCGGATGCCGGTGAGGTCATCAGTGACGTCACTGATGACGTCATCAGTGACGTCACTGATGACGTCATCAGTGACGATGACGTCATCGGGGAGGTCACGTGACCTCGGCGGGGGTCACGTGACCTGGGGGTGTCACGTGACTTCGGGGGGCATCCGCATCGTCATCGTCATCATCACAGATGACGTCATCAGTGACGTCACTGATGACGTCATCGACATCCGCATCGTCATCGTCATCATCGCTGATGACGTCATCGGAGTCCGCATCGTCATCGTCACTGATGACGTCATCAGTGACGTCACTGATGACGTCATCGGCATGGTCACGTGACTCCCCGAGGTCACGTGACCCCCCCAGGTCACTTCACCCCCAGTACCCTTCCCTCCTCCTCCTCTAGAGCTGCGCTCTAATTCGGTGTTACAGGGAGTTGTAAACGGCTTTCACTTTTTTAGAGCGCAGCTCTTAGGGGCCCGTTTCCGGCTTGAGCGGCGTCGCCGTCGGCGTCGCCGTCGGCGTCGGCGTAACCGCGCGGTGCATCATGGGAAATGTCCCATAATGCACCGCGCGAGCCCCCCACCAAGGTCACGTGACCTCGTGGGGGGTCACGTGACCCCCCGAAGTCACGTGACTCCCCTGAGGTCACGTGGCCCCCTCCTCGAGGTCACGTGACCCCCGCCGATGTCGCGTGACCCCCCGATGACGTCATCGTCACTGATGACGTCACCGGCATCCACATCGTCATCGTCATCATCACTGATGACGTCACCGGCATCCACATCGTCATCGTCATCATCACTGATGACGTCACCGGCATCCACATCGTCATCGTCATCACTGATGACGTCACCGGCATCCGCATCGTCATCGTCATCATCACTGATGACGTCACCGGCATCCACATCGTCATCGTCATCATCACTGATGACGTCACCGGCATCCACATCGTCATCGTCATCATCACTGATGACGTCACCGGCATCCGCATCGTCATCGTCATCATCACTGATGACGTCACCGGCATCCACATCGTCATCGTCATCATCACTGATGACGTCACCGGCATCCACATCGTCATCGTAATCATCACTGATGACGTCACCGGCATCCACATCGTCATCGTCATCATCACTGATGACGTCACCGACATCCGCATTGTCATCGTCATCATCACTGATGACGTCATCAGTGACGTCATTGATGTCGTCACCGGCATCCGCATCGTCATCGTCATCATCACTGATGACGTCATCAGCGACGTCACTGATGACGTCACCGACATTCGCATCGTCATCGTCATCATCACTGGTGAAGTCATCAGTGACGTCACTAATGACGTCATCGGTACCCGCATCGTCATCGTCACTGATGACGTCATCAGTGACGTCAGTGATGACATCATCGGCATTGGGGGTCACGTGACCCCCAAGGTAACGTGACCCCCACCTGGTTAGTTTAACCCCCCCCCCCCCCAGTGCCCTTCCCTCCTCCTCCTCAAGAGCTGCGCTCTAATTCGGCGTTAGAGGGAGTTGTAAGCGGCTTTCATTTTTTTTTTCGATTCATTTCATTCGTTATGTCTCTCAGAGCCCGAAGGCATTACAGAGAGGAGTGGGGCACAGTAAATAGAACAAAGCATTTAACAACATAAAGGCAAAAAATACACAAAATAACTACTAAACGTCATTTAACACATTAGTAATGGCAATCTTAAATTTATCTGAGACAGTGATTGTGACAATGGCTTCGGGAAGGCGGATCCAGTCAATTGAGGTTTGAGGCAAAAAAGAGGAATTAAAGGTAGATGTGCTGCAATGAGGGATTCCAACTTTTAATTGATGATCGGTGCGTGATGATATGTAAAATGGTTCAGAAAATAGTGCTTGGCGGAGATTAGGGTTAGAGTGATATATCTTATGGAACAAGCATAGACGGGAAATCTTTCGGCGAAGAGAAAGAGTGGGCAAGGATAGAGATGCTTTCATTAAAGTGGTGCTAGCTGTGCGATAATAGTTTGAAAGCATAAAACGAACGGAGCGGCTTTGAATGGATTCTACGGCAGATGCAAAGGGATACCAGGGTTCCAGATTGAGGCGGCATATTCAAGTTTAGGGCGAATTAAGGTTTTATAGATTAGAAGCTTTAACGAAAGAGGGGCAAGGAAAACGTTTCTTTTGATGCCTAATAATTGATTAGCGTTTTTCGTGACATAGTCGACATGAATATTCCAGGACAGATCATTGGAAATGTGAACACCGAGGTATTTATAGGAAGACATAGGAAGGAGGGTAGAGTTCTTGGTGGAGTAGGAAAGGCAAATGTTTATTTGACGAGAGACACGCATGGATTTACATTTAGAGATATTAAGTTTCATAAACCAGTCGTTGCACCATTGGGTTACATTGTTAATATCGGTCTGAAGAGCAGAGATGTCGGAGTCGTTAAAGCCACGGTCCCACTGAATGTGGCAGTTTAGGTACTTTTTGGATGGTCATTACTATCTCCTTTTAAATACTGTTTTGTGGGATTGATGTCATTCGAAAGGCAATGCAATCCTCTTTCATTGGATATTCTGCATGTGTTGGTTTTTACTGTTCATGCGCATTTGTAGCGTTGCGAATATGATTGCGCGGACCCTCACTTGCTCCGCTAGTTCATGTTTTATGAACGATCCACTAAAGATAACACGGTTCCAATATAGTAGTTTTGTTAAGATGATGTCGGAGCAGGATGTAACGATACACTTTTTTGGTATTTGCACTACGACATTTTTCAGCACAAATATGTTTTAACGACACGCGCTAGGGCAATGAAATTAGCTACAGAGGTAGTGCTTATGATTGGTAATAGGCAGAAAAAAATTTATTGTTGTGCAAATTTTTTTTATTTAGATATTTTATATCAAACGTAGCACTTGTTTGTGCTTCGACTCATGGTACTTCAAATGCCGCTGAGGAAATAATTAAACTATGATAAAATCTTTTATATCATTTAGAGCCACAATGGTTGCCCAAGAGATGGACGATGGCTTTTTTTTTTCATTTTCAAAGTCATAACGCTCCAGGAGCGTTTTCAAACTTACCTGTTTTGACGCATATCTTTTTTTGGACATCAAACAGATTTATCGGCATCTAATAATATTTATTGTTTGGAATAGATATGCATTGCGATGTATTAAATTTTTACAATGATCTTGCTTTGGTTTCTTAATAGGTGTAGAGCTTAGCTAATTTTAAAAACAATTAAAAACTGTTTGGGTGTTTCGTTGCGCTACCTGGCGGATGGCGGACAAACTGATGATTTCTAATGTTCAAAAAATTTCCGAGGGCGGCGTTGGCGTCTGTATCATCATCAATCTCCGTGTCTTTTGACCCTCACATTTAAAAATTATATTGGAACATTTACTATGGATACCTAAATGGTTTAAGTACTGGGTCAGTCTAATAAATCTAAGACAAATAATTACGCAAGCGTAGCGTGATATAATGTGTTCATTATTCGATATGATTAAAATCAATAAATGAAGACGAAGAGGAAGAGAATACACCCAAGTTCACTTTATGCCTGGAGTCACTAGATGAGCTTTAAAGTATTGGCACTCCGTTCCCCAAAATTGTTTTGGGCGCCGCCATTTTGGGTCTTGCTCAGAGCAACCGCAACTGCCGATCATCATGATCCAAAAGTACGACTTCCTCAGCATTATAGATGCGATGCTAGAAAGCTGAAACAATATTACAATGCTCTGTCCCGGGTTGTTTAAACATTTGTGAGGGACGGAAAAGCGTTTCCTGTGATTTTAGATAAAGCTTCATATAACTGGCAACCATGATTTTAAGCCACAATATGGCCAAGTGTCGTTACTCTGAACCGTAGCTAATTTACTGGCACAAGCGGGAACAATGAAGAAGAGGCAGGTGTCAAAGGTAGTGGCTTCTGGAATTCATGGGGCTTACGTCATGGCCCCTCAATGTATTGCAGGCCTCTTGAACAAGAGCACGAATAGTGTTATTAAATAAGCTACGCTTCAGAGTAGCGACACTTGGCCTTATTGTGGCTTAAAATCATGGTTGCCAGTTATCTGAAGCTTTATCTGAAATCACAAGAAACGCTTTTCCGTCCTCCACTTTAAACAGTTTGCGACAAAGCAAAGCAACATTACATGAGCTTCCTAACACCGAATCTAATGCTGAGGATGCCGCACTTTTGAATCATGACGATCGGGAGTTGCGCCTGCTCTGCACAAGCACCAAAATGGCGGCGTTCACAACACTGTCGGGGAAGAGAGTGCCGATACTCTAAGCGCAGCTCATTTTTTGGCTCTAGTTTTCGCGAAACTACTTTTACCTGACTGAAACTGAATGTAAATATGAATAATACACCATTATTATAGCTTATTTAGTTATAACCAAATACACATATTGAGAGGAGGAAGCGGGTGGGTAGGAGAAACGCGGGTTTTATTTGCGACCGTTCTAACCGTCTTAAAAGAGAGAACGCACGAGCTTGCACTGGTTAAAAAAAAAAAAAAGGCATCCAAAGAGAAAAGGGCGCCACGCTGTGCTCTTGGTTATTAGGCGTCTAATTGCAAATTGTTGTGTGTATGTTTATACAGCCGGAAGTTAGTCTGCCTTCGTGGGCGTCTGGTTCTCAGCTGTAGATGAGCAATTTAGCCAGTGCGGTACAACCGCAAACCTGAGGTCTTTAGCGTGCACCACGCAGTAGTGATACACGACCGCACGCCGGCACGATGCTCTTCCAGATCGAAACGGGCAGGGGCGGGGTGGGTTCTGCAGCGCGAGCTTTCGCTTTAAGTGCTCCGAGCTGGTGTGCGCTAGACCATGCACTCGCCCACCGACCACCCCTTGTGCGTCTAATTTATATACAGGTATAAGTATTGGAAGATCGACGATGGACGTCGGTCGTCTCGAGGTAATGTAACGTATTAACATTATATAAATAATGAATTTGTTGAAGGACTGAACGACTAAAGTTTTCAATTCTTGGATTGTAATATGGCGGTAGCCTATTGTACTTTCTGTTGATGAAGAGGAATATGAGGTGACGAGGTAATGATTAAATGATGAGTCACTATAAGGACGACGACATTAGTGGGTGTCGAACCACAACGTACAGTGCCAGACTTGTTTCAAGTATCGTGTACCCAAAGACTTTCTTCACCCGCCACAGTATATGGAAGAATCAATGAGGATGCTGCTTTACAACTGTACGTAGAACAGGAAAACTCCACTGTGCAGAAGTGCGGCTTATTCGTTAATATGAGGGATGGATTTCTAGCAGCATTCCCTAAATGACTACTTGGAACAAATGTCCTCGTTGACATTAAAGTTTCCCCGTTCCAATAGATTTTTAAAGCATAACTAAGCCGCAAAGGAGTATGAGGCGAAAAATAAGAAAAAGGAGCTTGGTGTGAAAGGTCCAAATCACTACCACAGCTTCTACTAACAAATACAAGGGAAGTTACACAATACGCAAAGAGAGTTTTGTGATTTAGTTATATTTACACTTAAGGGCATTGATATCCAACGTATTCAGAGAGATGGCAGCTCCTGGTCAATCAACATGGAGCCTTTTCTACTCAAGTTTTACATGGAAGGCCCGACTTCCGCTGAAATTCCTTACGTAGACGAGTTGTCCGACCGAATAAACTGCCGTTACTCCCGATCTGGGAATCTCTCGATCTTTTTTCGTAGGCCATAGTATCATGAGATTGAGGGGTGTGGCTCTTCGTCCGCCGAATATTGCTTCGGTGGGTTTTTTTTCGTGTAAGATGAGACCGTCGCGTGCTGCCGGAACAAGAACCTGGCGATTCTTCACTGAACTGCTTCTTCCGTAAGCTTCAAAAGGGCTTTTTTTTTTCGTTTCGCACACCATCTGTTCTTGAAGGTAAACATGTTCGGCAGATATCTGCCTGGTTGGGTGAATTTAAATGTAAAGAATAAAGAAATACGCCAACCAAAAAGTCGAAAAATTGTCCCAACGTTTCGAAACAGTTCGTTTCTTCCTCAGGGGCGACTAAACGGGATAATAGCTTCTTTGTCTTTCTTTGAACTGGCTATCTCTTCTTCTTCATTGTCGATTGCTGGTTGTCTTCGTTTCGCCTGCGCCGTCTTGATTGTATCTCGTAACCCACGAAATGCACGGCTGTTTACCTTTCGTTGACGTGCTAATCAAGAGACAGGGTGAGGCACTGAATTTTACAGTGTATAGGAAGCCTACGCACACGGGACGATACCTCCAATTTGATTCAAACCACCCGCTAAGTCACAAAGCGTCAGCAGTTTCGACACTTCTGATGAGGGCAAAGAATATATGTTCATCTGCAACAGACAAAAGGAAAGAGGAGCAAGCGATCACCCGTGATCTAAAAAATAATGGATACACAGGTAACTTCATTCGCCAGATCACTCACCGTCTAAACCGCAGTCGCCGAGACGGGCAACCTACTGGGACTGCACGTCCTAAACCGATTGCACGCATCAGCATACCCTACACAAAAGGGATAAGTGAAACACTATCCAGGATTTTTGCAAAAGAACACGTCACCGTGGCCCATAAACCTGTGACCACACTCGGGCGTTTTCTACCTCGACCAAAAAGTCGTCCACCCAAGGAAAGGGCCCAGGGTGTAATTTACCAAATATCCTGCACCCAGTGCCCCGCCTCCTACATTGGAGAAACTAAAAACTTCCAAGAAGGGCTCCGTCACCACAAAAATGACGTACGCAACTTCGACCGCGAACGCAGTGCTCTGGCGGAGCACTGTGAAGTTAATGACCACCGTATCGGATTTGAAGATGCAAGCATTCTGGGTACTGAGACGAACCTACGCAGAAGACAGCTGATAGAATCCTGGCATATTCAAAACACCGCAAATAACATCAATAGGTCTCTAGGCACCTTACCCAGTTTATATGTTCATGGGTTACGAGATACAATCAAGACGGCGCAGGCGAAACGAAGACAACCAGCAATCGACAATGAAGAAGAAGAGATAGCCAGTTCAAAGAAAGACAAAGAAGCTATTATCCCGTTTAGTCGCCCCTGAGGAAGAAACGAACTGTTTCGAAACGTTGGGACAATTTTTCGACTTTTTGGTTGGCGTATTTCTTTATTCTTTACACCATCTGTTCTGCTTGCCCGTGAGTTGCAGGATGGTATGGTGCACTAATATGATGCCTGATGCCGTTTTTTTTTTCTTAAAAAACTTGTTTATTTTATTTGAAGCAAGATTTGGCGCGCTATCAGAGAAAAGTATTTTCGGTAGGGCAAAAGTAGGTAAAAGAGACCGTAGAACGTCAATGACGTGTTTGGACGTCGTGGCAGGCATCGCGTAAACTTCCAGCCACTTAGAGTATGCATCGCCCATGACTCTGCAGATGTGGATACGTTTCGCCACCCACCGACTGAATAGTGGATCGCTTTCAGTTACTGTTCATGATGGCGTTGAACTCAAGGAAGACTTCGAGTCTTTCCACAAAGTTAGCCCAGATGCCAGGACTTTTGTCGAAAGCGGTAAGTGTTCGAAACGTCGACAACGTCGGTAGCCACGTGTTGTGCTTGACACTGGACACTTACCATTCGCAGAGAAGAAACTTGCTTGTTCGTCTGCCATGAGTCGTCCTATATCAGTTCATCACCGTAACACCATCTCTCGACAAAAACGCATGTCCATAGTTAGCAATCACGTGAACTTATAAATTCCCGAACGCTCATAACTTGCCGTCGCTAAACGCCGTTCATTCATAGCGTCATCATTGCAAATAAACGTCTTCCTATTTCTTCTGATGGTTTTCATCATATTCCTCATAAGCTACTTACAACATTATGTGTGTCGGTACTTCCGGAAATATTGCAACGGCGTTTGTTTTCTGGGAACCGCACCCCCCCCCCCCCACCCCCAATAATGTAACAACCTTTACAACATCTTCCGGACCCCGTGAAACACAAAATTTCGTGACGTTATTTTAGTCGTCATTAAAATGGTGAGGTAAGTACCGTAAATCGCGAAGCAGTTTACTTGACGTCCGCTTCCACTGGTGTCTTGGAAGATTGAGTCTAATGAGCTTGCATTCCTGCGGAAGAAATTTTCATTGATATAATATTGACACATCAATCAACATTTGATTCCTTCTTGGTAAGATTTATTGCGAAAGCCCGTTACAACTAGAGCCACTCTATATGGCAGCGTAGCTGCCAGAGTAGCGACACGACGCAAAATTATCTAGATACACGACGTCAGAAGCGCCTATAGTGATCTCCATTTTGGGCCTGGGAGGTTTCTATGGTAACCGTACTGCTAGCGACGCCGGGCGGCAACCTTTATTTAGTTGATATCTCCATTCGTTAATTGAAAAGTGGTAAAAGACCTAAAAGGCGCTTTGCATGGCGGTACGGCACGGGCCTCTGGAGGAGCGGTGTCTGTTTCTTCTGTGAAATGAGACGATTTGCAGCGTTCACGGACAAGGCGAGTGGATGGCGGCGGCTTCATGGGACGAACGTACCGTCCTTGCACTTTCGGACTTCGCTCCTATGGAACAAAATTCGATTACGCCGCTCACGACAGGACGATTGCCTTGGGACATGACTGCTGCTCGACTGCCCCATAGTAAGAGAATGTATGCTTAGCACCATACTTCTTCAAGACCCAATCATTCATTCAAGAAGAGATTATCTCACTGACTGGCGGGGACCGACGTCGACGACGGTATCACCCTCGTTTCGGGGTGATGAACAGTCGACGGGGCTAAACCAAGAAGGACAGCACGGTGGTCTACAGAGGATTGTTAACGCCATCAAAAAATACGGACGTCGGATATGAGGTGTTCTTGCCGACAGGCCAAGTGGTCGTTCGGAAGTTTACCGGCATGCAAAATGTCAATATTTTTATCTGGTGTAGCACGTATACCCGTGTTAAAGGGGCCATGAAATGATTCTTTAACTTCTTCTTCCTTAGCTTTAATCCTCAACTCGAAAGAGAATAGTGGAATCACGCGGTCGTGACATGCTAGGGCACCGGTGGGATGACCCCAAGCTTCCACCGTGCTTTTTAAGCACACCATAGAACTTGTCATTCGCAAGTGCACTCATGTGCACTCATTGGCCACGAACGCGAATTCAAATATTCATCGACGAATTGATTGTTGACGAGCGCATACGTCCGAGTGACGCAGTTTTCGTGTCAAATGCGTGAGCTGCGGTAGGCTGGCGTCATTTTGGCTTTTGTAGGCATTGCAAAGAGGATATTTAGAACCATACACACATGATGATAGCATCATGGCACACGGATATTAATGAGTACAAAACGGGCCCAGCTACAGCTACAGAAAATAAATATTACACTCGTGAAAAATAATTGCCTGTAACTTGTTAATTACAAAGACGAACACACCTCTGAGCATATAAAATTAATAGTGTGTGTTGATGCATTCTTATAGAGCAGGTCATTTCATATACGTCATTTGAGCAAACGCCTGCTTGTCACTTGAAAAAAAAACAGTGCGATCAAACGCAAGCTATTGCAACGAAAGGACGTTTATCAAAGTCTTCAGAACTGTCGATTCGTAAAATCGTCGATTAGTACAAAAGATTAAAGGTCGCAGGCGCTTCCTCACTTAAAGTTGCTGTGAGTATTCGGTGACCCAGGGCTGAAACAACTTCCCCTAAGCCCTACACACAACGTATACCTTTCGTTACGATTCTCGGAAATTCCAACATTCAAAGGAAGCTAGAAAATGCGAAAATGTTATCCTAAAATCTATATCGTAATATTGTTGATTAGTACAAGACGTAAAGATCGTAGGAGCTTCCTCGCTAAAAGTTTTGTGATTACGCGGTTACCTGGGGCTGAAGCAACTTCCCCAAGGTCCAACATGCGACGCATACGATTCGCATTGATTCTCAGACATTCCAACGTTCAAACAAGGCTAGGAGTATGCGAAAATTGCATGCAAAATGTCTTATCGATCCTCGAACACATCCAGGAATACGAGCACCGCTACGGCGATATGACTGATGCTGTCGCACAGGTGCTAATATCCAGAGCGATCTTGCACAGAAAAGGCATAAAGGCACATTCTTTCAGATCTTCATGTTATACCTGCGTCAGAGCATGAAGAAGTCCGAAATCGTCGGCAAGCAGCGGCACATTACGACTACCGCGCACCGAACAAACTCGTATCCACCAGCTCTGGGCGCTGCCATCTTACCGGTGACATCACGACTCTTGCGAGGTCACGTGACGAGTAGTCACTCGGTTGCTAAGGAAACCGAGCCAGCTCAGCTCGTTGCTATGGTACCGCGTCTGACCAATCACGGTGAGAGGCGGCACAGGGAAAAGCGTGGCGCTACTCTGGCAGCTACGCTGCCATATCGAGTGGCTCTAGTTACAACCGCCGAACCGCATCTCCCTATATCAGAGAAAAATTTATACCCAGCCTGACATTCTCGCATACATGCGTTTGCTGGGCCACGCTACTTGAGCTAGCTGAGCACAGCTGGCAGCGGCGCGAGCAAGGCCACGAGGGGAACGTGATGGTGCTCGAGCCATCCCACTGTGAACCAATGTTTCGGCCACCCCACGGGTGCGTGTCGTCATCCATTGGTTGAACTAACGCCTTATTCAAGATGGCAGCCGTGGGACCGCAGCCTTAAGGATTGCTTTGTAAATAACACAGTCGTCAGCAAAAAAGGCTAGTAGAAGAAGAGAGACGGGTAGGGAGATCATTAATATCAATAAGAAATAGCAGTGGACCGAGTACAGAACATTGTGGGGCAGTGGAGTTGACAGGCGAGTAGGGAGAATTAGTTCCGTTGGCGTGGACAAACTGATGACGGTTAGTCAGAAAGGCATCTATTCAAGCGAGAATGTATGGGCAGATGTTAAAGCTACTAAGTTTATGGAGAAGAAGGGCGTAAGGAACTTTGTCGAAAGCTTTGGAAAAATCAAGGAATATGCAGTCAGTTCTGGAACCCTGGTCAAGTGTGACATGGAGATTATGTGTAAAGGTAAGAAGTTGGGTTTCGCACAAGTAAAAGTTCCGAAAACCATGTTGTGATGTGTTAAGGAAAGAGTTAGAATCCAGAAAGTTGGCAAGTTGAGAGCAGATTACGTGTTCAAGGATTTTGCATGGTGTACTCGTTATGGAAATGGGACGGTAGTTAGATGGTTGTTGTTTATCGCCGCCTTTGTGTACAGGAACCACCTTCCCCACCTTCCAATCCAATGGCAAGACACCATGTTAAAGTGAGTGAGGAAAAATCTTGGACAGGATAATGCTTGAATACATTTTAGTTGTGGGGATTGTGATCTCTCAACATTCTGTCACGTCAGCGTTTTGGCGCGCCGTGGCGGCCGCGCCGACGTAGCGAGAGGTGGCGCTGCTTACCACTGTGAGTGGCTTCCTCCTCTCCCCCTTGGGGCGATTTCCGTAACGAACCCCCGCACAAAGGAGATCGACGTGTCTCTCCTTGATTGGCCACTTCGCCTTCGCCGTTATCTTAAAACCAGCGGACAACAGTTCTCCGGTCTCTTCTTCCTTAGACCCGGCGGGGCGACAACGGGGAACCGTCCGGTGCACCGGTGAGCGTTCACCCCGTCGTTTGTACCTTTGCGAAAGACCGTACGGCCGTGGGCGATCTCCACAACGACGGCGTTCACCAGCTTTTAGCCGTTGTTTTGTTGTTATTTGTTTCTTTGTAAATAAACAGAGTTTATCACCGTTACCAACGTGACTGGTGTCTGTTTGCGCTCAACGAGCAGCATGCCACGCCAGTACGAACCCGCTTCGTGGTAGAGCGTCTCGCCGCGAACGTGGTACTCCTAAAGGCAGTGGCCCCAACGAGAACCACATAGTGTTTTTCCGTTCGGCTGGCGGTTCCGCCGGGCTCGAAGCGCTGCTGCCCTTGGTCGAATCTGGGTTTTGCTCTAGGGGACGCTTTGTGGCTGCCACGCCGGCGTCGGCCATGATGACCTCGTTCCCGTGCTACTTCTCGACTTTTAGAGCGCAGCTCTTAGGCGCCCGTTTCCGGCTTGAGCGGCGTCGGCATCGGCGTAACCCAGGTCACCCCAAGGTCACGTGACCCCAAGGACACGTGACCCCCCAAGGTCACCCCGAGGTCACGTGACCCCAAGGACACGTGACCCCCCAAGGTCACCCCGAGGTCACGTGACCCCCAAGGTCAGGTGATCCCTCCCAAGGTCTCGTGGCCCCCCTCCCCGAGGTCACGTGACCCCCCCCCCCCGAGGTCAGGTGACCCCCCGGAGCATATTAAAGAATGAGGGGAAGAGGAGGAGGAGGGGTTTACCCTCCCCTCAGTACCCTTCCCTCCTCCTCCTCAAGAGCTGCGCTCCAATTCGGCGTTACAGGGAGTTGTAAACGGCTTTCACTTTTTTTCCGTCGACGTCACCTCGCTCGTTGCCGTCCGCTCGTTCCTTCTTGGGGTCGCCTCCTCACGTTTCGCCGTGCTCACCGCAACCGACGGCGAGTCTTCCTTCACCAGCGGACGCGCTAACTCAGGTCGGACAGCTTCGTTCTTGGTCGCGCCGTCCAGTGTCTCGGTGACGGGAACCGCCCCCTCCATAGCCGCCTCCGCATCCGCTTCGCCCATGACAAGCTCGGCGTTGGCACGCCCTCCTCCGGAGCCCATGGCCGCTGCGTACGTCTTCACACAGTGGTCGGCATCATGACCGGACCGGTCACATGCTTCGCACTTCGGCACCCGACACTCTCGGCGGATATGACCGGTCCTCTGGCAGCGCAGGCAGAGCGGTGCCCTGCCCGGTACTACGACGAGTGCTTCGGCGACGCGTAGCTGGTGTGGCAGGTCGTCCAAACCCAGCCCAAGCTTGAGCCGAATGGCGGCTGTGCGCGTCATTGACGCATAGCCCGCAACGCCTTGCACCCGCCACTTCTCAGTTCCCACTTCGGTCACCTTGCCGTAAGGTAGCAGCGCTGTCCTCACCTCGTCGTCGGGAACATGAAAAAGCAGCCAGTGCATGTCGATGCGAACGTCCTGGTTGCCGTGGTCGATGACGATACAACGGCGTCCCTTGACGACGAGGTCTCCCGCCGTCACCGCGGCCCGGTGGCCCGGCTGGGCCGCGGTGACGGGGATGACTCCGGCGGAACCCGACATCCCAGACTCTAAGAAAAAATGGAGGAAAAAAAGTAGCAACGGCGCTTCTTCCTCCCTTCTACTGACGCGCCCCCAAGCGGACACGAGAAAAGTGGAGGAACGAAACGTTTTTCTTCTTCTCCAGACAGACGGGAGAAAGCTTTCGCCCTCCCGACTCATCTTCGTTCGGTTTCGTTTTTCGAGCAGGTCGCGCGCGTTGTTTAATAAATAGCTGTTGAGTTGATTGAGCTTCAGCGGCAGCGAAGGCCGCCTGTAATTCCGTCTTCTAGTCTAAACGTGCAGAACATTTCGGTTGCATTGACGTTTTTATCATTCATTTTATCAAACGAGCAAACGAAGCCGCTAGAAACGGCGAAGTTCCGGAGCAGTGCCAGCAGCGCCACGTGGGGGATGGCCGTCTCCGGATTGCGGGACTCGCGCTGCACGGAACGACGGAACTACAGTCACTACAGTAGCGAAACCACGCGAAACTGTGTCGACGTTTTCAACGTTATGGAAACCGCAGGAACTGCGTCCAAGACAGGCAGGTTTTGCTGCCGGCTGCCTGGGTGCCTTCCGTGCTGAGTTCGGTTCTGTTTTCCGATGCCGAGTGCAACCGGCGTTCAACATGGTTCTGTATTTGTGCGTGTCAGCAACATAGCTGCAACATAGTGATGGCAGTGTTGTGGGTTGTGAACAGAAGACTGGAATTATCGCCGATGTGACCGTGTGTTCGCGTATAAGTGGTGCGACAACAATATGAGATCGTAAATTGTCGGGCATCGATGCCGTTGGTCGGGCCGTGATCGAATTCCGCTTTACATTAAAAAGTTTAATACCGCTTGAGGGCTTACGTGCAATCGAGCAACGTGCGGATAGTCATGTTGGAACGCTGGTCTGAACAGTTGAAGCTCCTATCGCTATCGTACAGTGGCCAATGTGACTGTCGGAATCGTCTCGACCCCGAGAGCGATTGCGCTCTGGGGCAAGGACTGAACATTACGAAATCGTGACGGGAAGTACGTATATTTACAGTATGGAATTTCGGCATTAAAAAACAATAGTAGGTAAAATCGAAGGAAAAAAAAGAAGCTACCCTTTATTTTGCTGTTTAAATATACTACTGTTCCTGGAGAAACTGCCCTCCAAGTGGCGCGCTGGGATGAGCGCTAGAAGTTTTCGGGCTCGCCACGGCGTAGCTTCGTACACTTAACACCTGCCGCAAGTCGCGGCTTTGACTGCATTCAAGTTGATCGAAAAGCGATTTCTCAGCCCGTGGAGCATCACTTCCAGCTGAGTGAATATCCGCTCTACAGAGATTAATTCAAGACGGCAATTGCAGCTTTGTGCGAACAGCACAAACAGAAAAAAGAATAGAAACACAGGCTACGACGTGCCGTGTGGGGAAACAAACTCATGGCTTCGAACCGCATTGGAGCGGCTTAATTTATTGGCTTTCAAATAATTACGGCATGGTCGAGCGTTTACTTTTTAGTAAGAGATCCATTCAAATACTCTCAGAGGTAGGACATTTCTGGGAAAAAATGAACATGCTGTGAATATTTTTTATTGCTGAGGGGGTCACCGAAAAGTTCCGTACGTTCAAAACGAGCAGTATAAAAGACGGAAACTCAGAGCACGGGTGTAGTCGGTGTAGTGTTCGGGTTAGTGTGGTGTTCCGTTGTATTGATATTTAGACTGTGGAAACCAGCTGAACTTACAGAAAAGGGTGAGGAGAGAAAGGAGAAAAGGCATCCGATCGCTGGACTACCAACTGTTTATTAACCCTCGGCGTCGTCTTCTACAGGGGGGCTAAGCTCGCCTCCGGCGGGAATCTCTCCGATGCCACGTCACGAGGGAGGTGAGGAGCTTCTTTTGACACCGCCCCGGCGAGTTTCCCACTACTCCTCTTACATTTCCTACCCCCCCGGCGGCGGCGAGTTCCCCAGCGTAGCTCCGATTTTTCCCTACGCTCCGCAGTGAACGGTTTTTATTTTATTTAAATCGGGGGATCGGTGGCCGGCTGGGCCAGCGCACACCAGCTCGGAGCACGTCGAGCGAAAAGTTTGCTACAGAACCCAGGATGCTGGGTTCAATCCCCACCCCTGCCCGTTTCGATGTTGATGAGCATCGTACCGGCGTGCAGTCGTGTTACGCTACTGCGGGATGACGTTAAAGACCCCAGGCTAGCGGTTGTACGGCACTGCATGGCTAAATTTCTCATCTACAGCTGGGAGAATCTTCCCCGTTGAGGCAGACCAAGTTTTAGGCAGTACCAACATACATACAGCAAAAACATTTTTTTATTTAAATCGTAAATGACAAATAAGAACAGGTAACAGCAGGGATGCTAATTATACAAACATTGCTGTATACACAAACATTGGATGTGGGCTAGTTGACTAGACATTGTGATGGTTTGCTGCGCCACGTAGATGCAAGAAAAACGCTCTTGATAAAGATGTAAACTAAAGCAGAGTATAGACGAAAAACAACATACAGGAATGGTGCAGACTAACAACTGTGTAATTTCTTTCTCATCTTTCTTCCCCCACACCACCACACAGCCACAATTTTTTTTTTTTTCAGAATAGGGTGCACGTGGAGCGAAAGCTCGCGCTGCAGAACCCAGGATCGTGGATTCACCACCCCCCCCCTGCCCTTTTTTATGTTGACGAGCCTCGTACCGGCATGTGGTCGTGTATCACTACTACGTGGTCACGTTAAAGACCCTAGGCTAGCCGTCATACTGCACTGGCTAAATTGCTTATCTACAGTAGGTGACAATGTCGCAATGTTCTGGCATGTTCTCCTGCTGTATAAACAACTAACGGCCTATTTGTTTGTCAAAATACGGTGTGGAAGAAGAAAGATGAGAAAGAAATTACACTGTTGTTAGTCTGCGCTAGAGCACTAGTCTGCGCCATTCATGAAGTATATTTCTTTTCTTCTATCATCTGTTTTAGTTTGAATTTTATCAAGTTCGTTTATCTTGCATCTACGCAGCACAGCAACCCATCACAATAATTGTAAAAGCCTGTAGGTAATGGTAAATAGCGTTCCTGGTTGCAGATTGCCGTAAAAACAGATTTGTTTCTAGTATTCAATCTATAGAATTTGGATGTAGGATTCACGACGGGGGCGACGGTTTATTCACGGCTCCATCGCCTCAAGCCCGGTTCGCCACGCAGTTCATCGCACAGCCACCTTACCACGTCTTTCGAGAGGCGATAGTGTTGTTGAAAATGAACGTCGTCCACGTGCAACACATTGGAGTGGTTTAAATACCTATGCCGACGGCAAAACACGAACGAAAACGCTGCCATTTTGGACGCTTCTCCCTGATCTCGCGCCCAACTCGCCCAAACTCGCCTACGTCGGAGCCGGCAAGCTTCTCTCATCCGCGGCGGCTTCTGCCACGTCACAATGACGTCACCGCATCTCGCCGCGAGTTCCGAATATGCAACTCTCCGACCGCCTCAAACCCTCCGTTTAACGTCACGATCTAGGGAGTGTCCGCGCGTGTCGTCATGCACGGCGCCGACCAATCGCGGCGGTCGGCGAGTTTGGCGGAGAACTCGCCTCGATCTCGCCGCGCCGAGCTTAGGGGGGCTAAGCACGGCGCGGCGAGATCGAGGCGAGTTCTCCGCCAAACTCGCCGACCGCCGCGATTGGTCGGCGCCGTGCATGACGAAACGCGCCGACACTCCCTAGATCGTGACGTTAAACGGAGGGTTTGAGGCAGTCGGAGAGTGGCATATTCGGAACTCGCGGCGAGATGCGGTGACGTCACTGTGACGTGGCAGAAGCCGCCGTGGATGGGAAAAGCTTGCCGGCTCCGACCTAGGCGAGTTTGGGCGAGTTGGGCGCGAGATCAGAGAGAAGCGTCCAAAATGGCAGCGTTCTTGTTCGTGTTTTGCCGTCGGCATAGGTATTTAAACCACGCCAATGTGTTGGACATGGACGACGTTCATTTTCAACAACGCTATCGCCTCTCGAAAGACGTGGTAAGGTGGCAGTGCGATGAACTGTGTGGCGAACCGGGCTTGAGGCGATGGAGCCGTGAATGAACCGTCGCCCCCGTCGTGAATCCTACATCCAAATTCTACAAAGTGAATCCTAGAAACAAATTTGTTTTTACGGCAGTCTGCAACCAGGAACGCAATTTACCATTGCCTACAGGCTTTTACAATTAATTTGATCGGTTGCTGTGCTGCGCAGATGCAAGATAAACGCGCTTGATAAAATTCAAACTAAAACATATGATAGAAGAAAAGCAATATACATGAATGGCACAGGCTAACAACTGTGTAATTTCTTTCTCATCTTTCTTCTTCCACACCGTATTTTGACAAACAAATTGGCCGTTAATTGCTTATACAGCAGGAGAACATGCCAGAACATTGCGACATTGTCACCTACTGTAGATAAGCAATTTAGCCCGTGCAGTATGACTGCTAGCCTAGGGTCTTTAACGTGCACCAAGTAGTAGCGATACACGACCGCATGCCGGTACGATGCTCATCAACATCGAAAAGGGCAGGGGTGGGGGTGAATCCACGATCCTGGGTTCTGCAGCGCGAGCTTTCGCTCCACGTGCACCCTATTCTGAAAAAATAAAAAAATAAAAAATGTTGTGGCCGTGTGGCGGTGTGGGGGGAGAAAGATGAGAAAGAAATTACACAGTTGTTAGTCTGCGCCATTCCTGTATGTTGTTTTTCGTCTATACTCTGCTTTAATTTATATCTTTATCAAGAGCGTTTTTCTTGCATCTATGCGGCGCAGCAAACCATCACAATGTCTAGTGAACTAGCCCACATCCAAGCAATGTTTGTATAATTAGCATCCCTGCTGTTACTATTCTTATTTGTCATTTACGATTTAATCAAAAAAAAATTGGGCTGTATGTATGTTGATATTGCCTAAAACTTGGTCTGCCTCAACGGGGAAGATTCTCCCAGCTGTAGATGAGAAATTTAGCCATGCAGTGCCTTACAACCGCTAGCCTGTTGTCTTTAACGTCCATCCCGCAGTAGTGTTACACGACTGCACGCCGGTACGATGCTTATCAACATCGAAACGGACAGGGGTGGGGATTGAACCCAGGATCCTGGGTTCTGCAACGGACCTTTCGCTCGACGCGCTCCGAGCTGGTGTGCGCTAGCCCAGCCGGCCACCGATCCACCGATTTAGATAAAATAAAAACCCTTCACTGCGGAGTGTAGGGAAAAATCGTAGCTACGCTGGGGAACTCGCCGCCGCCGGGCGGGTCGGAAATGTAAGAGGGGGAGTGGGAAACTCGCCGGGGCGGAGTCAAAAGAAGCTCCTCCCCTCCCTCGTGACGTGGCATCGGAGAGATTCCCGCCGGAGGCGAGCTTAGCCCCCCTGGTCTGGTGGCTGTCCTTTTCACGTCTTCTTTTTCTTTTTTCTTGATCTTCCTCTATCTTCATGGGCATTTGCGTCTCGCAGGAACTTCTTTTCACTTGTTTGTAGGGCAATGGATGGTGAACTGACGCAGTTGCCTTCTTGTTGTTCTAACACTAAGGCCTCAAGTAGTTCTCGGGCGAACCGGTCTTTGTGGTGAGCTAGGATGCTTACCGTTTCAAGCTTGGCCTAGCACATGCATTTTCTACAATGAGCTGCTAGATGTCCAGGTGCAGCCAGGTTTCTTAAGTTTGCGGCATGTTCTCGCGCTCGGTCATTTATACAACGTCCCGTTTGTCCAATGTAGTTACGTCTACATGACAGTGGTATGTTGTAGACGACTCCTTTGTCGCATGGAACGTATTCTGTCTTGTGTTTGGTGGTACACCTGCCTGTATTGTTAACCTGAGCTAGATTGACCTTCCTGCACATTGCGTGTGCCGTGTTGGGTGCCGAGCATACGATATTTACGCCGTGTCTGCTTGCGATCTTTTTTAACCTGTGAGTTACCCCATGTATGTATGGGACCACCGCAAAAGGTGAACGGGAGATCTGCTTCGGTGGATCATGGTCGGTGCGTTGACAAGTTTTTTCTATGTTGCGGCAAATTTTTTCGCAAATGGAGGCCAGGAAGGGTTTCGAATATCCGGCCTCATGAAGCCTGGACATTTTTGTTTCAAAGCTTTTTACCATCTGATGAGGGCAAGTCCTTCTAAGGCTGGCTGAAAGAGCTGCAGTAGCGACCCTTTGTTTTACAATTTTGGAATGTTTGGATTCAAAGTGAAGGAACCCTTTCCCCGATCGCACTTCATATCTCCAACACAAATGTTCTGTTTGGAAGTTCAAGGCCAAATCAAGAAACCGTATGGAATTATCAATAGGGAGCTCGTAGGTGAATGTGATCCCCATGCAGCTTGTCTGGAAATGCCTGAGGGTGGTGTGGAGGCATCCGTCTGCTGTTTCATCAACTCCAGTTGTACATAAAATAAGAAATCGTCAACATACCTGAAAATAGCGGCAACTCGCGGGTCTTTTAAGACTTGCTGTATGGCTACCCCACATGCGGCGAGAAAGATGTCGCACAAATATGGGGCCACTTTTAAACCAATGCACATTCCTCTCTTTTGGACCTAAGGCCGATTTTGATGGGTTACTACCGTTGCGGACAAATAATGTCTTAAAACCTCCAAGAAGGTGTCTAGGCTAACACCTGCCGCATTTTGGAACTCCGTGAGCCCTTAGTTTTCGATGGAACTTCGGAGGACCTGTACAAGCCTTGCTTGAGGAATGGAGTAATACATGTCCTGTACGTCTAAGGAAAACTTCGAGACTGTGTTGTTTCCTTGTTCCTCTAGATATGATATCACTCGCTCAGAGTTTGGTATGTGGAATGGGTCCGCATGGAGTATTGTGGAAAGATGTTGGGCCAAATGCCTTGAAACACATGCTTGCCACGTTGTTTTTTCCGACACTATGGCCCGGAAAGGTATCCTTTGTGAGTCTTGGCGGAGAAAAACACCATAAGCTTGTCATTTTTTGCGGCTTGATCTTGGTGCAAAGGCTGGTTTGTTGATTTTTTTTCAAAGAGGTCTAAGATGTGTCTTTTTGCTGCTTTGGTTCGTTGTTTCAAGCATGTGCGAGACCAAGCTTGAAACGGTAAGCATCCTAGCTCACCACAAAGACCGGCTCGCCCGAGAACTACTTGAGGCCTGAGCGATAGAACAACAAGAAGACAACTGCGTCAGTTCACCATCCATTACCCTACAAACAAGTGAAAAGAAGTTCCTGCGAGACGCAAATGCCCATGAAGATAGAGGAAGATCAAGAGAAAAGAAAAAGAAGACGTGAAAAGGACAGCCACCAGACCAGTAGAAGACGAAGCCGAGGGTTAATAAATAGCTGGTAGTCCAGCGATCGGATGCCTTTTCTCCTTTCTCTCCTCACCCTTTTTTGTAAGTTCAGCTGGTTTCCACAGTGTAAGTATGTACAACCAACTAGCTCAGCTCCTTCCCATTGCAAGTTATCTTTCTAGTTACCTGAGCACGTCTTTTGTTAATTTTAACCTCCTCGAGCCGCAAGCCCTAAGCCTTTTCATTGCCACCTCTATCTGCCAAGCACGACTACTCACTCGGAGCATACAAAAGAAGATTGTCCTGGATGAAGTGCAAACCTTCTTTGGTGCGGTTAAACCATCCCAAGGACATACCCAACGAGTGTCCAAGATTCTTAAATCCGAAAAATGGCGCCAAGTCCGCCTCCTCTCCGATTTTCTGCGAGTCAAATGTTCTACATACAATTGTTTTTCCAATCACCTCGCCTTGACAATGCATGCATCGGAGAACCTATGGGTTCAAAGTTTCCGCCCCATATGGCGTCACCATCTGGAAGCACATCGACAAGCCAAAGGAAACGTTAGAAAAACTCCACCCCAGGTGATCGGGAACTTACAAATTTCAACAAAAGCCAGACATGTGCTGGAACAAGGACCCAAGTTCGCCATCACCCCCAAGCTCGAGGCATTAGACAATGTAGCTCTCCTAAGGCAAATAGCCGCCAAGGCTCCCCAAGGAAATGGCCCTCAAATCATTGATGAGGGCATTCAAGCCTTTGAAAACCTCATACACTAGACCAACGGAAAGATCAGCTTCAAATCCACCATTCACGAATTGCGAAGCAAAGATCTTAAGTTATGCGTCTCAGACAAAGAGGGAGGTTTTGTTGTTCTTGGTTCAGATGCATATGGAGAAAAGGCCCATCAAGCTATCATCAAGAATTTTATAAATGTTGACGAACAACAAACCAAAGCAGCAAAAAGACTCATCTTAGACCTCTTTGAAAAAAACTCAATAAACCAGCCTTTGCACCAAGATCAAACCCGCAAAAAATGACAAGCTTATGGTGTTTTTCTCCGCCAAGACTCACAAAGAAGGGATACCTTTCCGGGCCATAGTGTCGGAAAAAACAACGTGGCAAGCATGTGTTTCAAGGTATTTGGCCCAACATCTTTCCACAATACACCATGCGGACCCATTCCACATACCAAACTCTGAGCGAGTGATATCATATCTAGAGGAACAAGGAAACAGCATCGTCTCGGGGTTTTCCTTGGACGTACAGGACATGTATTACTCCATTCCTCAAGCAAGGCTTGTACAGGTCCTCCGAAGTTCCATCGAAAACCAAGGGCTCGCGGAGTTCCAGAATGCGGCAGGTGTTGGCCTAGACACCTTTTTAAGATATTATTTGTCTGCAACGGTAGTAACAAATCAGAATCGGCCTTATGCCCAGAAGAGAGGAATGTGCATTGGTTCAAAAGTGGCCCCATATTTGTGCGACATCTTTCTCGCCGCATGTGGGGTAGCCATACACACTCTAAGAAAAAAGTTGGCCCCAAGGGACTAACGGCAGCATTTGGTCCTCTGAACTCCCAGTTGCTCCCCGAAAGGACCATCTGGCTCAAGCTAGGTACCGTGCGCAAAAGCTGGGGACTAACTGCGCTCGACTGGGACCAACCGATAGGCGTGCGCGAGCAAAAGCATCCATTAGTCCCCCTCAGACAGGGTGCATCGGTATGATTTAGTCCCCGAATGCAAACGGAATGTTCGCCAGGAGGACGGATGCTATTTCGCTTGTCTTGGGGATCGGCGAGACTCAGCCCAGCAGGGCTGAAAGTGTTGACAAAACTCGGACGAAACTGGCGAATTTGTTTAATGTGCCACGAATGTTAAGACATTACATGGTAGAGCTTCACGCGTTGTGTGAATGCGAGTGAACGAATGTCTTGACTCGACTTCACCCAACTATCTCGTCAAAAATGATCTGTTGACATTCCACAAGTCCCATTTACGTAATTTGCCTTCGCGCAAAAAATATGCATTTATCCAAACGCAACACCTCCAAATACTAACACTTTTTTTCTTTTAAAAATGAAACTTAACAGTTTGTAGAAGCCACGCTTTTAACACCGGAGTCTCGCAGTCAGAATGAATGGTCACTTCAGTCGCTAAAACAGCATTCCCACCGACGATATAAGCAGTCGCGCGATGCGACTAGATCGCATTGCAAAAAAAATTAGATGGGCACACAGGCGTGTGCGATAAGCGAGTCCAACGCCTTCGTTGGCGAGTCGTTTCTCGAAAACTCTCGCTCCGAACGCCGTTGATTGGCTCAGCCGCTCCGCGACTAGATTGCATCGCAAAAAAAGTCGAGTCGAGAAGCGACTGCTCCAATCGCGTTGCTTCTTGCCCGCGATGGTCGCTTTTGCGATGAAAGTTATCGCGTGACTAGATCGCATCGCCGGTGGGAACGCGCCCCCGTCTCTGCGTGACAAACCTTTCTGGGTAGTGCAATGTCGAACTCAAAATCCGCAACGACACACACCAGCACATTCAGGGGCAGTATCCAGACGCCTTCATGCCATCGTCGTCGCTGTTTCCAAAACAATCCAGATGAACAACGAAGAACGAACCACGCCCGGAACGTCACACCTGGCAGCACCCTACTAATACAAAACAAATGCAAACTAAAAAAAAATAAAAAAAGCCGCCCGAGAAAGCTGAAATTGCTTAAAGGGCAACTCCGCTTCTTTTCCAGTAGTGCAAAACTATACAGTTCTCTTTGTTATCCTCTACAAAACCCCCATGGCAAATATTACGACGGAATTCCGCCTAGAAGTTCATTAAAATCGCTGTCAAAGTTTGACAAGCGCGAATCCGCTGGTTTTGGATGAGACGTGCGGGCCAGACAACACTGCCCGGCTGCATTTCCGCTTCCTCCAAATTCCTTCTCCCGGCACGTCCGCGACGTCATCAAGCATGTACAGCCTCTTTGTGTTTTCTTTTTCTTTTTCAATTTTGTTTTCTTTTCCGGGGAGAGCACGGGTGGCGCCAGCGCCGTGCTCTCCCCGAAGAGGGAAGCTGCTTTTGTAAGAATTTTGAGTGACAGGTTAATCCTCTATAATCTTCTGGGGGGAGAATAGCGACGCCTGTGCTAATCCAGGAGGCACAAAGGAGGATCCTGATAAGAGGGGAGCTCCTTCTTCCCCTTGTATATCACGTGGGTGTACATGCTTAGTGATGCCGAATATACAATGTTGTCCGGCTTTGCCACCGTTTCGGTTTCGGTTGGTGATAATGGCTAGAGTAAAATTACACGAAAAATATTTTATTTTTTGCGAAACAAAGGATTGGGGATTGTTTTTGAGTGCTTCAAAAAGCAAAATCGGCCACTATCTCAAAATTTCTGAAATTAAGCGGAGTTGCTCTTTAAGAGAGAGAGAGAAAAAAAAGAAAAAAAAAGTGTTTGCTTGAGGTCACTCGACCGGCGTGTTGAAAGTGGCGACCGTCTCCCGTCCTTGGAGCTCTTCGGTGTCCTTGTGTCGTGTGTAGTGGGAGCGGGAAGAGGGATTATCTTCTGCGCGCACTGCCCCCTCCCCCCAATCCCCTACCCCGCATTCTTTGCTCGTTGTACACGCGGGGGGTTGGGCGTTGGTCAGATGGGATCCTTCGGGAAAACGGGAAGTGTCTTTGTTTGAAAAGAACCTGTTTTTAGTAAGTTGAAAGTCGAAATACAGCCTTCGTCGGAGGCTGGTCGCCTTGTGCCGTCTCCGATCATGCCGGGATCGGGCTTGGATTCGCGGTACTGAAGCACTACACTTGATCTGTTCTGACGTCACAAGCCAAGGGAACTCGATTAAGGTATGTCGAAGTGCTTCTGTTTATGGTGTATTTATTAACTGCGGCTTCAGAAAGTGTTTTATTTTGAGCGCGTTCTCTAGCTTGCAAAGCGCGCGCCATGCTCTATTCCTTTTGGCACCATGGTTGCCGATATTGTTATGCAGCACAGACACATATTCAATCGTATCGAGCGAAACGCCAGTTCTACCTATGGCTTATTTTTTGTGTGTGTGTGTTTCGCAGACCCTGGCAGGATCGCTTGACCACAAACGCCTGTCCACACATGCAGCGGAGCGCTACAGGCATAGCGCTGACCTTGCGCTAAGCGCGTGCTGACTGGATCGGTCACCAGCTTTGTATCGCACCGACAAAACTCAAGCTCATGGCAGACGAAAAGTAGCTCATGACACGTGAGCAGCGCTACATCAGCGCTTCGCTGCGTGTGAGAACCGGCATTAATGGAGACATTTATTCGATTGTACACTAGACTTTCGCGTTGATGACGGGAGATCGTGCCGTCACTTTGAAGCATAGTTTGAGCACGCACGCGCTGGGTCTGTAATTCGCAGCGAACGTCTACTAAAATCTAATATTGCGCTGGTCTGCTGTCAACAGACCGCATGTTGGATGTGAACCATTGTATCACTTATGCAGCCTATTTGTTAATTTATTATGCGTGTGTTATAACTTATATCTCATATATTTGTCAAGCGATTGGGTATTTACGCTGCCCAGTTACTAATAATCCAAATTCCTCGCAAACAGGCAAGAAGCTGCCGGTGCCCCAATAAACGGTGCTGGGACCACGACCGACTTGGACAGACGTCCCAGTGTCCAAGCCATCGTCGACGCAAGTGCACTTTTCGGAAATCGGCCTTGTCGTGGATCCTATCGCCCAGGAACTTCGACTTCATTCATCCTTGAATGCGATGTGTATCTACGAGGCAATAAAGCTACGTTTAACCTGAACTCCACAATTTCGTTTCGGAGATTTGTGGCTCGGGACCAAACGAAAAGGATAAACCTTTAGTCCCAGAAGCCTAAATCCAAGGGCGCAACGTTTAGACCCAAGGGTTCAAGTGCAAGGGCCTAACAGTTAGTCCTCGGGGTTCATTTGAACCGGTGTAACAGTTAGTCCCAGGGGTCCAAGCGCAAGGGTCTAACAGTTCCTCTTCGAGGTTCAATTGAAACGGTGTAACAGTTGGTCCCAAAGGACCAAGTGTAGGGGCCTAACAGCTAGTCCTCGAGGTGTAACTGAAAGGGTGCAACAGTTAGTCCCAACGGTGCTAGTGCGAGGGACTAACGGACGGGGCGCAACAGTTGCTCCCGTTACAGTTGCTCCCCTAGGGGACTAATGGTGGTGGCAGCGCATTTGGTCCCCCGAGGGACTAAGTCGTGCTCCCTTTTTTCTTAGAGTGCAGCAAGTTTTAAAAGACCCGCGAGTTGCCGCTATTTTCAGGCATGTTGACGATTTTTTTATTTTATGTACAACTGGAGTTGATGAAGCAGCAGACGGATGCCTCCACACCACCCTCAAGCATTTCCAGACAAGCTGCATGGGGCTCACATTCACGTAGGAGCTCCCTGTTGATAATTCCATACGGTTTCTTGATTTAGCCTTGAACTTCCAAACAGAACATTTGTGTTGGAGATATGAAGTGCGATCGGGGAAAGGGTTCCTTCACTTTGAATCCGAACATTCCAAAATTGTAAAACAAGGGGTCGCTACTGCAGCTCTTTCAGCCAGCCTTAGAAAGACTTGCCCCCAGCAGATGGTAAAAAGCTTTGAAACCCAAATGTCCAGGCTTCATGAGGCCGGATATCCGAAACCCTTCCTGGCCTCCATTTGCAAAAAAAAATTGCCGCAACATAAAAAGAACTTGTCAACGCACCGACCATGATCCACCGAAGCAGATCTCCCGTTCACCTTTTGCGGTGGTCTCATACATACATGGGGTAACTCACAGGTTAAAAAAGATCGCAAGCAGACACGGCGTAAATATCGTATGCTCGGCACCCAACACGGCACACGCAATGTGCAGGAAGGTCAATCTAGCTCAGGTTAACAGGCAGGTGTACCACCAAACACAAGACAGAATACGTTCCATGCGACAAAGGAGTCGTCTACAACATACCACTGTCGTGTAGACGTAACTACATTGGACAAACGGGACGTTGTATAAATGACCAAGCGCGAGAACATGCCGCAAACTTAAGAAACCTGTCTGCACCTGGACATCTAGCAGCTCATTGCAGAGAATGCACGTGCGAGGCCAAGCTTGAAACGGTAAGCATCCTAGCTCACCACAAAGACCGGTTCGCCCGAGAACTACTTGAGGCCTTAGCCATAGAACAACAAGAAGACAACTGCGTCAGTTCACTATCCATTGCCCTACAAACAAGTGAAAAGAAGTTCCTGCGAGACGCAAATGCCCATGAAGATAGAGGAAGATCAAGAAAAAAGAAAAAGAAGACGTGAAAAGGACAGCCACCAGACCAGTAGAAGACGAAGCCGAGGGTTAATAAATAGTTAGTAGTCCAGCGATCGGATGCCTTTTCTCCTTTCTCTTCTCACCCTTTTCTGTAAGTTCAGCTGGTTTCCACAGTCTAAGTATGTACAACCAACTAGCTCAGCTCCTTCCCATTGCATATTGATATTTGTGTCTGCGGTGTATGTGCTCAATGTATGTTCACCTGACGCCTGTAATAAGCGTAATGTGCGTATAGTTGAGGATGGCCAAGCGCAGTAGTGGCCAGAAAAGAGCAAATTATTCTTTGTAGAACATGAATTGGGCGGTACCTAGCGCCACCTAGCTTAGCTACTTGCAATGCAATTACTCTGCTTGACCCAGCCATCTGGCGGCTAGCGATTTAATCTTTCACGCTACGCGATAAACAGAGGCTTCGAGTTTGTTCTCTCGAGAGCGGCTCTTGGTTTCGCTGATTGAGTTTGCCATTCTCCGTGATGTGCGGTTGACGAAGGAATTGTGACTCGAGGAACACCAAAGGTAAGACGCAAAGTGCGCGAAGTAACTGGGTATCGGTTGTCTCCGTTTAACATCGCAGTGCTCTCGACTAGAAGACTGAGTAACTGCTTTCGAAACGCAAGTTTCTGTACCTGTGGGGGGAATCGGGCTTCGGCAATAAACGCAGTTCGCGGAAAGCTCGTGTTACGCTTTTATTTGCTGCTCCTCTCGTCCCGTACAAGAGACGTAGCGACCTCGTCAAGCCTTATTGGGCTCGATTTGCTCGATTCGGGCCGCCATATTGAGATGCAAGCGACGGAGAAACTTTGCTCCCCTGCTTCAGGGACGAAAGTTTCTCCCTTTCTAAAGGAACATAGGTTACAAGACCGTTCCTCCCCCTAAGGGAAGACTATCGATACCATTTTTTCTACGAGTGCACGTTCGCACTCGGTAAAAGCCGGCAATGGAATGCTCTGCCACGGCCGCGAAGCCGACTTGGCCAGCTGTGCGGACGGCATTCCTCCCCCTTTTAAAAGTGCATCGCCCCCGACGCAACACGAAACAAAATAAAAAAAAAATGAAAATAACGGTAAATTTAGAGACATTTGGAAAACATAAAATCCACGGTCTTATCGAACGTAGAATTGCTTGAGCCGCACGAAGTAAACCACCTCGGGTCGCAATCGCCGTCGGGATCATGCGTGCAATCCGTCCGGCACCACATCGTAGTTGAGATCTCCCTGGTGCCGAAAGACGTCGTATGGTCCAAAGTAGCGCTTTAAAAGCCAAAAGTTTTAAAAGGAGAGAAACCGGTGGGAGCCAATGGCTTCCCTCCCACGAGAGGCCGTAAGCCGCGGACGCCCGGTGCGCATCCACTATTGGCCCTCTCCTCCCCCCCCCCCCCCCCCTTATCTTCACTTACAACGCTCACACACACACACGTTCCGTCGGGAGTCGTCTGGCTTTGAGCCTGCTCGTTCCGTAACGTGTCGGGGAGACACTAGAGTGTTTTAGTAGACCGTTCAGTCACTCCCGCTGTGCTACCCGCTACCCGCTACGACCTCCGCTATATGTAGCGTAGCGGATCTACCATTTTAAGTTTTAGTAGAACGTTCGCAACCCGCTACGGGTTACAACGTTATCGAGAGCTAACGCAACGCCACTAGCGGCTCTTTCGGACAGTAGGGCTCGCGTAAAACAGATTTGTAAAGCAATCCTTCGCAATTGTTTTTATTAACGTCGTTATCTTAATAAAATATTGTTTTTTTTTATTGAATAACGTGCTAATCGTTGCTTCTTTTGTGAGTAGGTGACTTATGTTTGTGACTGAATACAACTGTCGGGCAAGCCGTCCAAGCCAATCTGATATGAGTCGAATGCCAAATCCACCGAGAAAAATCTTCAAAAATAAAGGACAACCACTGTACACACTAAACATTATAACACCCATAATCGTGTAAAAAGGGTGTAAGTTAGGAAAAACACCCTTCTTACACTTCATTTACACGATATTTGAATATCGGTGGGTGTAAAAAGGGTGTGCTGATGTTTTTCATCCCTTCCACACCCTTTTTACGACCTCGCTTGTTGCGATGGCGTCTGAAATCGTGTAAAAAGGGTGTATGGGCGAATTATACGCCCTGTATTAACACGGTGTGAAAGGGGCGTTATGGTGATGCCAGTCTAATACACCCATGATTTCATATCCGTTCATGCTTATTGCTTTGCTGAAACTGTTGCTGATGTACGGCGGTATAAACATCCAGTATAATTAATCGCTACACGAAGTCGCGTATAGTTAGGAAGTGATGGAGTATAGTTTTTGCAACTCCGATCGAACTCTTCGTCCGAGAGGAGCCGAAAATTACGTGTCGCGTGTGCGTCAGTTTCATCAGTTCAACTTCGACTTTAAAACAAAACATCTCCACTCGCAAAAGATGAACGAAGACGTGTCAATATACAACCCAAACAGCACACAGCATTGCGCCGATATAGGATCAAATATGAAAAATTGCGCCGTTACCATTTTGGTCCAGCCAATATCTGTGAAAAAAAGGATGGGTCGCGGCGACGCCATCCTGACATACCGTAGACGATGCCGTTTTTGGTTGAGCGTCAAGATTCCCGCATGAATGGCCTATGCCGGCGAGGTATGTCTATTTCTTAACCGCCTAAAATCCGACGTTAAAAAAGAAAAGAAAAACAAGATGAAGCAAAACGGAATCTGCTTACTTTTAACCAGAGAAAGACCTCCTGCGCTGAACCACTGAGCAAACTATGGGCCGTGGCGCCCTCATTTCGTGTATTACAAACTCACCTGACTGGCCCTCGCACTACTTATAGCACCTTCACTGAGATTTTATTTTTGTGTGTAGTTCTAACGAAACAATTCCGCAAGACAATCGAAAGTGCCGAATTTATGACACCCCGGCTATAGTACGCGATCCTTAGTTGACACCAAAATATCTAGCCTCCCGACGCTTTTTTTTCCTTTTTTTTTTTCTTTTTTCGTACGGGTGAAATTGCATCTCTTGTTTCATGCGTTCGAATTTGTTTTGCGTTATTTATTTCGTGATTTCGCGGTCGGCATCAGAGCACGCACGCCACTGCGTGAAGCAAGTCCTGACGTGTCCCATTTTGCGACCCTCCTTGGGCAGCCCAGGTGGCTTATACAAAGCCGCAGAGGGAGATTAGCTGCTTTGTCCACCCCTCTTTGACCTCGTCTTCTGATAAGCCTCCACACCTTCTTTTGTGTCTTCGTGTGGCTGTGAGCGAGTGCGAAGGCCGCTTCTAGCAAATCAGAGGGGTGGTGTGTAACACGTGACCGTTCTCCGTGGGACAGGGACGCTTGGACTATAATATGTCACGTGACTCGCTCCGACGCGCTGATGGGCTCACTGGGGCCGAAGTCTTTGCCGTATTCCAAATTACGGTGAGTGTAGGGGCCACGTAGGTCCGGTTTCTAAAAAGCTTCCGTCAGGCGTCAGTGTTCTTCTGTTTTTCGTGCGTTGCAGTCGCAGCCGTGGTTTTTCGTCTTGAACGGCCGGAATACGTTCATACTAATTTTTTGGTAATATTTGTGAATTTCGTCGGAGTCCATAGAATTATTGTGCTGTGTTTGTTGGACGCGTTTCGACAAAGAACTAACTGCTCGTCGGCGCTCGTGAGACTTCCGCTGATTGTGATCGACCGCCTTCATCCTCGACATTGTGTTTGCGTAGTTTTGTGCTGCCCTAGTCGGATTGTGCATCTATCACGACAGAGAGCTGGTCATCGGCGACGGCGAGAGTTCCGTTGAATGTGAGCAACCGCCTTCATCCTGGACGTTGTGTTTGCGAATTTTTCTGTGGTGCCCGAACCGGATTATGCAACTATCACGGATTACATGAGATCGGTGTTTTATTTGTAACCACTCTGCAAGCATGCTTCTGGTAGTAGTCCTGCTTCCGTCTCAATAGACCATTTTACTGTTTACAAGCATGAACTGCTGCTTACGCCTCAATCAACTCCCGGTCGTTCCGTCTCTGCCAGCCTGTCGAGTTTTGCCTACGTCAGCAGAGCTAGAAAGCTTTAAAGTAGGTTTAGGCGAAGGAAAGCCTTATTTAAAGTTTGAGTGCATTTATTTTAAGCCTCTAAGAATTTTGTAGCTTTGTCACAAAAACTGAACACGAGGTCACAAATGCCAGCATTTGAGGTTTGACATGGGTTTCTCGCGAATTCGCGAAAGAAGAAGATGAGGTCCATGCACGTTTTTTTCTGAATTCAAAAAATAAAGTGTTCCACATGTTTCAATTTGTTAGCAATCATTTCTTCGTAAATACTTTTTGATGAAGTGCTGTGTTACACATTTTGTATAACTTCTTGTAGCTGAATGAAGTGAGAGTTACTGCGCAGGCGAGCTGGTGAAGGATCATGGTGAAAAAAACCCAAGACTAGGACAAAAAATCGGGACAACACAACACGTCTCAAGACATTTTGAGACAGTATTGTGTTTTCCCAATTTTTTTGTCACTAGTCTCGGGGTTTACCCACCATGCTCTTCTAGCTGCAGTACACGTTTTTGGTAGGGTGTACTGCTGCCATCACACCCTAATAAATAGGTGTAGAACAGAATCACTCCTTTCTGTGTAGGGTGTAAGGGATTACACCGGTTTTTGAGGGTGTGAGAAATAACACCATTTTTCTAGGGCGTTTTTGTACACCAATAAGGGGGTGAGTTGTGACCCATGCCATTTACACCAATAAGGGCGTGAAAATGTTTAGTGTGTAGCTCATCTGTTGCGTCGTTGTTCACCGAAAATGAAGCGCCACAGAAATTCCTCATATCCGCCTGCTCGCTCCGCTTCCTTATGGTACGTTTACACGTGAAAAGAAATCCGCTGCCGCGGGAGCGGATCCGCTCCCGGCGGCGGCGGCGACGAGCGGGTTGTGTTTACATCTATTTCCTTCGAGCAGTGGCGGCAGCGCCGGCTGCGGCAGCGGTTCCCGTAACGTCCCGTCAAATATGACGAGAAGGCGCGAGAGTTCCCGCCTCGGCTCTCTCTCCCGGGCGTTGCTACTCCCGGAAGAACCGGTACTCGTGACGTAAGCAGCGTCGCGCCGCGCAAGAATGTCACTTCCGGTCAGCGAAACGCTCCGTTCGGTGGCAGAAATAGGTCCTGGACCAAAACGGCTCGCCGCCGCGTTTTCCGCCCAGCGTTTCGCCCCAGCGGCAAAAGCTGGGCGGATTCGCTAGCGGATCCGCAAGTGTAAACGTACCATTAGTCGGTTTTGTCTTCACGACAAAGCGGCCGAGCAGGGGGCTGCACCTTTCGCTCACAGCACCAAAAACTGTGAAGCTTTTTTTTTTTTTTCTCCTTTCCGTGGCCGCATTTAGTATATCCGCCATGAATCGCTACCTGTTGCAGTCGTGGAACGGCTTTGTCGCGGGTACTTCTCGCAGCAGCAAGGTATAATCCACCCCTTAGAACCACGATCGCGAAACGTACAGACCAAGTAGACGCGGCGTGGCGGCCATCTTAAACAGCGTCCCTCGCTGGGTCTCCCTTATCTCGCCAAGACTCCTTCTCGCGAGAGCCACGTTAGCACGCCGCGCCACGCCCCCCGCTACTTTGGCCCGCTAGCGCGCCTCCGTTAGCCTCCGCAGCTCCGCAATGTTTCCGCTAGCAGCGCGCATGCGCAGTAGCGTCGTCGCTCTAGCGTATAGCGTAGCGGGAGAGCCAAAACGATCTACTAAAACTCTCTACTCTCTCGCACCTCTCCGCGCGACTCCCGTTTTCCGGGGACCCGCGAAAGATCGCGCTAAACAGTCGGGCGTTCCTTCCTCCGAATGGACGGCCGTCCGCCGAGAGTTCTGGCTTGATATCCTGCGACGACGGGTAGCAGAGTAAGCTCGGCCCACCCGCCATGACTCCGTTCGCGATCCCCTTTAGCTTTCAGGTTGGCGGGCGCTGCGGGCACCCTGTGTCCACGGCTCGCTTGACCGCAGTGTCTTGTTGGTGATCCCTCTTTCCAAATAAGCGTTGTTGGATACTGGGAGCATGGTTTTCGGCATGGCGCTGGCGAGACCAGCGCGGCGGCCACCCTCGTTTGTAGTGG
Source organism: Ixodes scapularis (assembly GCF_016920785.2). Classification (NCBI taxonomy): domain Eukaryota; kingdom Metazoa; phylum Arthropoda; class Arachnida; order Ixodida; family Ixodidae; genus Ixodes; species Ixodes scapularis. Next base: position 820,997 of record NW_024610018.1, on the reverse strand, counting down.
TCGGCTGCGCGGTGGGACGGGCGTCGGGTTCCCCAGACGTTAAGATACGTAATCCCCACAGTGTGTATACCACTTATGCAAATTTAAGTATCAGGCGTTCGCTCATTAGTACCGTAAAGCCTTAAAAACTATGATGCGTGTTAAATCTTCTTTTTAACAAAGCATCATTTCCAACGTTCGTAGACGCCGATTAAAAATTAGATTTACGTGAAAGCGGATAAGGAAGTGATTTTCCAGATGAGCCCATTGATTCCGTCACGAAAATAGAAAGAGCGAAAGACAAGGACGAGTGGAAGACTACACAGGGCATGCGCCATACCGGACAAGCGTCATCCCGTTGAGGTATGGCGGACATCTATTATTTTCGAAAATATATGCGAAAAGTAGCGGGCTACATTGACGGCTGATTGATAATAATATTAATTGTATTGCTCTTGTTGACCGATGTGCACACATGTTTGCTTACTGTGCTTTCTTTTTAAGGTTTGTGATATCTTTTTGTTTTGCCACGCAGGGGGCACCTGTGCAAACAGGTGTTTGGAGAGTGGCGTCTCCACGTACCCCTAACCCCGCAGGGGGCGCCTGCACCTTGTGTGCTAGGTGCTTGGTGAGTAGCGTCACCACAGACCCCAGCCACGTGGGCCACCATACCCGCACGCAGGCGGCACCTACTTTAGAGTAGGTGCTTGGTGAGTGGCGTCACTACGAACCCCGAGCCATGTGGGTTCGCCCACCCACGTCTGGCTGTGCGTGGCTTAACCCGTGTCCGGGGAAAAGGGACCCTGGTGGTTGAGCTGAGCCCGGGGTAGGTTTGGACCCTTCGGGGCCCCCCGGGCGAGGCAATACACCGCTTCGGCCCCTGCTTCTCGGAGACGGGTGTCCTGGCTTGGCCCGACCAGGATGATTCAGCCAGTCGCCTCTTCTACCCTCGTCTTCCTTCTTTCACTTTTCCTCCCACCTCTTTCTCTTTTCTTCTACACTCTCTTCCTTCCTTTTTTACCTTCTTAGGCGGCAAGGGCAAACCTTGAGTGGAAACAGGTCCTGTCCCTGCAACCACGCTAGGGTATAGTGCCCGGGCAGCACTAATAGAGTAATTGTGTCAGCCAAGCATTTCTTTGCTATGGCACATTACCTACCCCCTTGTTGGGCTCCGTGCTGGGCGGTGCACCCGGGCACTGAACTTTTCTTCCATCTTTATGGGTTCTAGGCAAAAAAACCACTGATCGGGCCCTCAAAGGGGTCCGCGTGCACCGAAGCTACCACTGCAAAGACACCTGACTTTCCTGATTATTCTGATGAATTCATTCTGAAGTGATTCATTCTGAAGGTGATAAAGAACTCTCACAAATGTCCCCATTCTTAGTAGCAAAGGTACTTGAAGGTGCAATTGGGAAAAACTACAAGGCGAAGAAAATGAGCTCTGGGGTTTTACTTGAGGCGGAAACTAATCAGCAGAGTAGTGCACTACTAGGCTTAACGTCTGTTTCCGGTTATGACGTCTCTGTCTCTTCCCACCGAACGTTAAACGGCAGTTAAGGAGTTATCTTCGAAAATGACATTCTTGACAGCTCTGAGAGTGAAATTGTTGAAGGCCTCTCTGACCAAGGTGTTGCAGCTGCAAGGCGTATCACCATGCGTCGTAACGGGGGCGAGCGTAAGACCAAAACATGCAGTACTCACCTTCCAATTGACCGTCTTTCCTGAAGATGTAGGGGCTGGGTACCTGCGCTGCAGGGTTGGCCTTATGTGCCAAACCCCCGTAGATGCTTCAAGTGCCAGAGATTTGGCCATGGCTCTCAAAGCTGCCGTGGAAAGGCCACCTGTGCAAAGTGTAGCAAGACCGACCAGGAAGCCGATGCATGTACCAGCAACCCTCACTGTGTAAACTGCTCAGAACCTCGCCCAGCATACTCCAGATCATGCAAGACGTGGAAAGACGAGAAAAAGGTACTTACCTTGAAGGTCAAAGAAAACCTTTCTTATCCTGAAGCACGCCGTCGCTTTGCATTCGTGTGAAAAGGCGGCTACGCCCAAGTGGTGCAGCTAGGATTTGCACCACTGAAGGTTACAGTGGCAACCCAGACGTCCTCTCTGGACTATGGGAAATCACGGCAGTCCCCCACGCCCCAGCTGAAGATTCAGCTTCCGAAGCTTGCAATCTCGGCCGGGCGGTCTACCGACCCCCCCGCCAGAGTGCGAACCCTCGCGCTCCAACGGGGCAACAGCCTTTGTCCTCTCTGGCTGTTTCCCAGACTCAGGATGGGCCGGTGGCTACTGCAACCGTCCCTCCTCCGCAGTCTCCTTGCACCCTGGAGAGAGCATCATCGAAGGAGCGGCATGGCTCTCGTGCCGCACCTGCAGCGCCTAAGGGACAGGAGCGGGTCGACTTGGGGGACGCTTCGCCCAGCACCTCCTATGCCCCTTTGGCTGGGTCTGGTCGCGGGCGGCGCATGGCGACCCGTTCCCCGAACCTGAAGAAACCTGCAGGAAAAGCCTCGCCTCAGGAAACTGAGGCCATGGATGAGTGTGAAGAAGTCTCCACTCATGCGTCTGACCAAGACGACATGGAGTGGCAGACTATTAAGAGTAAGCAGAAAAGCAAAAAACCGGTGATCCCACCAGCGTGACATTGCAAATTAATTTTTGCCACATGCGGCAGCTTTAGAACTTTACTCACTCTCCCAGCGGTTCTTCTTTACTCACATTTTAACTCGTTTTTTAAACAATGACCAAGTTCCATTTTATGCAGTGGAAATACCGTGGCCTAATGACAAATATTGATGTAAATTATTTTATGGACGAGCTGAGACCCATTGCACTTAACCTGCAAGAAACTATTTAAGTAACACTCATACGCAGACTTTACGTCGGCACCAAGTTTTTAGGAAAGAGACTTTCCCCTAATATGTCGGGAGGAGTGGCACTAGTGGTGCAAAGTGGTGTTGCTTGCTCGGAGGTCCCCCTTTCTACGCCCTTAGAGGCTGTAGCGGTGCGCCTTCTGGTTGACCGTTTGATCATGGTAGTTTCTCTTTATTTGCCACCTAACTCTCAACTGCATATCAGTGAACTTGAGTCACTTGTAAAACAACTACCTCAACCTTTTTTTTAATTTTAGGCGATTTTAATGCCCACCACTCTTTATGGGGTAGTGCTCGCCATGATTCACGTGGAGGTGTCGTAGAGCGGTTTTTATTATCATCTGGGTTGTGTCTTTTTAATGGGAGGGAACCTACATTTTTTAGTGCAGCGCATCAATCATTTACGTCTATTTACCTTTCTATTGCATCACCAATTTTACTTCCATGCTTTGCATGGACTGTTTTAAATAACCCTTTTGGGAGCGATCATTTTCCTCTTGTTTTAGAAAGCACGATGCCAATTCCTTCCATTCCGACACGACTTCCAAGGTGGAAATCGAAAAAGGCTGATTGGTCTCCTTTTTGTTTGGAGGCCTTTATTGATTCATCTGTTCTCGTAAATATGAGCTCTGAATATGCCACGCTATACGTTACTGAAGCGATTATAAATGCCGTATCACACAGTATCCCCCACACCTCTGGACGACTCCCCAAGAGGTGCAAGCCATGGTGGAACAAGGACTGCTCCACAACACGCAAGTTGCAAAACAAGGCATGGTGCATCTTCAGACGTTGTCCGACTCAAAGGAATCTACTTGAATTCAAGAAAAGAAGAGCCAAAGCTCGCTGGACGCGAAGGCAAGCTAAAGGCAGTTCGTGGAGAAAGTATGTGACCTCTTTGAGTAGTTTTGTTTCTTCAAAGAAAGTGTGGGATCATCTAAGGAAGATCAGCGGAGACTATCGTTCTTTCAGGATACCTCTTTTTCCATCAGCAGCATCGCTTAAGGAACAAGCAAATATTCTTGGTAAGCACTTCCAGGAAGTGTCTAACTCTGGGAATATTAGCGAGTCTTTTAAAAGGTTTCGATCAGCAGCAGAAAAACAAGCCATTTCTTCGTCTGCATGATGCTCGGGGTGTTCCATATAACAAGCCATTTACACGGTGTGAGCTTGAACTGGCTCTCGGCGTCAAAAAAGACTCTGCGGCTGTGCCGGATAGCATTCAATTCGAGATGCTAAGGAGACCATCGCCTGAATCTTTAAACAGTTCGCTCACCTTTTTTAATTTATTGGGGGATGCTGCTTGTTTTTCTGACTGCTGGAAAATGGCACACATAATTCCTCTACTGAAACCCAGCAAAGACCCCTCCTTACCGACGAGCTATCGCCCGATTGCATTGACAAGCTGCCTGGGCAAAACCTATGAGCGACTTATTATTCGCCGTCTTGTCCACTTTCTAGAGGCAGAGGGTGTGTTTGATAGAAATCAGTGCGGCTTCCGAGCGGGCCGCTCCACGGTTGACCACCTTGTCCTTCTGGAAACTTCTATTCGGGAAGTATTTGTCCATCGCCAGCATTGTGTTTCTTTCTTGTTTGACCTACAAAAGGCTTACAACACGACTTGGAGATATGGGATCCTTCGAGACTTACTCATATGGTGTCCGAGGTCGCATGCTTCGCTGCATTCAAAGTTTCTTGACTGGTTGGACCTTCCACATGCGTTTGTGCTCCATCCTGTCGGATGTTTTTCCCCAGGAAAATGGCGTCCCTCAGGGTGGAGTATTAAGTGTTACACTCTTTGCCGTGAAGATTAATAGTCTGACTAAGGTTTTACCACCATCTGTATCCTATTCAATGTATGTGGACCATGTGCAAATATTGTTTTCCTCTTGTAACTTGTCCAGCTGTGAACGGCAACTGCAGCTCACAATCAATAGGATGAGCAAGTGGGCTGATCAAAATGGTTTTAGGTTCACCCCCGAAAAGACAATCTGTGTTCCCTTTTCACTCCGCCGTGGCCTGTTTCCAGATCCAGTGTTAAACTTGAATGATGTTGCTATATCTGTAAAGGAGGAACGCAAGTTTTTAGAAATAATATTTGATAAAAAGCTCACTTTTATACCCCACTTGAAAGAGTTGAAACAGAAATGCCTACGTTCATCGAACATCTTCAAAGTCCTGTCGCATACGTCTTGAAGGTCTGACGACTTACGACTCTATAACTCCTTGGTGCGGTCCCGCCTGGACTATGGCGCGATTGTTTATGGGTCGGTGCGTCCGTCTGCCCTAAAGATGTTGGACCCCGTCCATCATCTGGGGCTTCGACTTGCCACGGGGGCATTACGAACATCACCTGTGCTGAGCCTGTATGCTGATACACATCAAATGTCCCTGGAAAGACGAAAGCAATATTTGAGTCTTTTTTATGTTTACAAGATACTCAGCTATCCTCAACATCCCACCTTTGATGCCCTCCAACCTTCTAGATCCTTCCGACTCTTTGAACACAAGCCTGGCGTTGTCCGGCCACTGAGTTTCAGAGTTCAAGAAATGACAACATTGCTCCATCTTCCCTTTAGTGAGGCTGCTTTGCTCAGGAGCAATGAGAGTTGCACCTTGGGACCTTCTATCAATCTCCTGTTACTGCTCACTGTCCAAGTACAGAAAGAGAGCTATTTTACCATTTGTTCTTCAACAGGAGTTTTTCGATTTACAACAGAAATACAAGGACTATTTGCATTTTTACACTGATGGGTCTAAAACATCAACTTTTGCAGGATGTGAGGTTTATTCCATTGCTTTCTTCAAAGTTCGACAACTCAACACTCTTGCAAGCATTTTTACAGCTGAATTGTATGCCATTTTAATGGCTGTGGAGTATTTATTAGAGAACAATATCACGAAAGCAATTCTGTTTGTTGATTCCCAGAGCGTTCTTTTAGCAATTTCGTCCTTGACAGACAGTGATAACCCTCTTGTGCAACGTCTTCGGGTTCAGTTAAATCGAGCTCTTCAACAAGGACACCTGATCAAATTCTGCTGGGTCCCAAGCCACGTGGGCATTCCTCGCAATGAGAAAGCAGACTTGCTTGCTGCCTCTGCGAAAGAGTGCCCAAAATTGCCCCTTGGCCTGCCACACCAAGACCTGAAACCGTTCATACAGAAATTGATTATGAAGTCATGGCAGCTGGATTGGGATATGGAAGAAGAGAACAAGCTCCACGCCATCAAGCCCCTTCTGGGGGTATGGGAGAGCTCTTTTCATAAAGACCGTCACGTTGAAGTTCTTGTTTGCCGCTTAAGGTTTGGGCATACCCGTTTGGCTCACCTGCACCTGTTTTGCGATGAGGATGTTAAGCTCTGCGACAACTGTGGTAAAGATATGACTGTCTTGCACATACTGTGGCATTGTAAATCTTTAAATCAACAGCGCCAATCATGTTTCCCAGAACTGTTCAGAAATCATCTTCCTTTTCATCCATATTTTCTACTTGGTGATCAACCCTTGGTACTGTTCAATCGAGTCGTAAAATTCCGGCATAAAACTGGCCTTTTACACCAGCTGTAGCTTGCAGTTATTTTAGATTGCAGTTTTAAGCTTCTTATAAAAACCTCTGTTTTGGTTGCCCAAGTTGCTCTTGCGCCATTAAACCCCCAACCATCATCATCATCTTTTTGTTTTGCTTGCTAATAGCCTGTGTTAAAGAAACTCAGATATCCGCCATTTTCCGCTGCAACGTACTTGTGCTGTTCCCTTCCCTCCAACTATATTTTTTAGCTTATACACCAACTCATGTTTACAAACAAACCGGAGCGCCCCTAGCGAACGCCACCGGCGCCGCGCATGCGCGGTGGATGGTGGGCAAGAAGCCCGCCGTCGCCCATAAACAAACCATTGAATTGCGTTGTTGTCGGCGTCGGTGGGAGTCCCCGTGCTCTTTTTCGCGTTGGAATTGTTGATTCTACGTCCTCCTAACAATGTCTGACTACTTGAGCGGCTTCAGCAAAACTAACGAGGCAAAACTTAGCGTGAATAATGTGACGTGCAGCGATTCATTTCACGTGGACGCCGTAGAATGGGCGCTAAAGCCTGACTCCCACGATGAGATTCTGCTCGCTGTTTTCAGACGCGACGTTGCTCGGACTGCAAAAGCGTAGACCGTAGCTGAGATGGTGGACGTCGATACTGAAAATCGCAAGTAGAATCAGGCGCTACAAGTCGGTGATGGCCACTGGTAACAATAATGATCAACATCTTCTTGTATCTGTTTACACTTAGCCTACCTACCCCAACCAACCTTCAAAAGTGTTTTGAGGCCTGCACTTAGCTCTTATCGCAATTATCGGGTCAACGTTTGGTTTACGAGCCGCTGTCGTTTGAACGAGCTGACGACAAAAAGCAGCCAAGTTTGAAGGAGCAGACGACAGTTCGAACGCATGCGTAATGGGGTAAGGGCAAGAAGAACCGTCGTCCCGCGTCAACAAACCACTCGAATGTCACGTTGTCGGCGTCTGTGCGAGTCTGCACACTCTTTTTCGCGTTGGAATTGTCGATTCTACATCCTCATCGCAATGTCTTACTACTTTAATCGCCTAAGCGAAATTATCAAGGCTCGTTACGCCACTAAACTTTCCGTAAATAATTTGACGTGCGGCAATTCATTCGCATGAACGCTGCAGAAAGGACGCCAAAACCATGATGAGATTGTTCTAGCTATTTTCGGCAGCGACGTCGCTCGTGCTTCAAAAGTGTAGAAGGTAGCGGCGATGATCGGCGTCGATACTGAAAATCGGAAGCGGGAACAGACCAAGCGTAACAAGTCGGTGGCGGCCACCGGTACCAATGATCAACATCTTGTATCTACGGCTTACACCGAGCCTATATAAGTCTTTTGAGGCCTCAATTACTTCTTATTGCAATCACCGGGTCAAAGTTTGGTCTACGGGCCGCTTTTGTTTGAACGAGCAGACAACAAAAAGCAGACGTTTGAAAGAGCAGACGAAAGTTCGAACGATCAGGCGGCCGTGTGAATTTGAAGACGCACTGAACCCGTGGATGGTTCGGACAACTTGGCGGTTTTCTCTCGTTTATGTTGGAACAAAGCAAATACATCTGGCGACCAAAAGTGTTGCCCGCACACGCAATCGTAGTTCGACAGCGTCTGGTTTGCCCTTGTCACGGCTACTATCCACGTTCTCGGACGAACGGAGGGGGCAAAAACACATGAAAACTGATCTTCAAACCTTTCCAGACTCTCTTGATACGACCCCCGTCGCAGCATTTTGACGAGAAGGCAGGTTTTTTGTTTCGTTTCTTCCAAAGGAACACAGGAATGCATGTCTGGCACGGCGACTTCTGCCCACCGCCCCAGACCGGAAATGCGACCGGCGCGCCACCACCGCGGCGTGACGTAGGAGAGTTGAGTTCGTGTATGGGGCAATTTTAGGAGCTTTGGTGATGATGCGTGCTGGTCCTCGGCGCAGGCAATTGGCTTGCCGCTTCGCTCCAACCCTCCATTCAATGAATGTTCCCCAATATCTCACAAAGCGAACATTTTTGAAGATCGTTTTACTCCCGGTTCCTACGTTCGATCTCCTCCTTTTTAGTTTAAATATGAATCCAGTCAAAAAATCATTAGAGGGCCCCTTTACTACTTGCTATCATTGGATTCTCCCCAGACATGAGCTCAGATTTTCTAATGTTTAATGACTTCTGCCAAAGCATTTGATCTTTAAAGAAGTCGGCGCTTTCGCCGGTGGTTACGCAATGTAAACTCTATTTGATTACCACACTAGAGATAACCACCCCAAGATCATGAATTGGAACAATATAATCCAAACTAATCCAAGTTACTTCCAGCTGATTCAAGATGATCGAATATTACCCAACCTGCTCCCAGATGAAGTCTTACCGTGTGTTATAATACGCGAAAACTATATATAAAAAATTACCTTTACGAAACACTTCGCCAGGTGCACTGAAAAGATATATTTACTTCATGAATTTGAGGAGCGCAAGTTCGCCTGCTTCCTTTGCGGGGGTTCTGATGACGTTAGAAAGCCGAGCTCTGATTGGCTCTGTCTGATTAATGGGGTGAAGACCTCAAGTCAGCTTGCTTCGAGATATACCCACTATGCTTCAATCAGACCCAATCAGAGCTCGGCGTCTCTCTGACGTCACCACAACCCCTGCAAAACAAGCAGACAAACTTTGCGCTACACACAATAAACTTATAACTTCAGTATGTACACCTTAGTTGCCAGGCTTGATTGACACGCCACCCGGGCACGTAAATGGTAAGTACGATATAAAGTAGGTTTTTCTCCTTCACAAGACTACATAAGTATTAAATTATTTTCAATTATCACGAATGACAACTGATGACGCAACGAATTGACCTACAGAAAATAGACGTTTAATGTGGCGGACTCGTACTGAGAGAACAAAAGAGAAGAGAATAGTGAGTTTTAGTATTGCGTATACGAGCGAACGGAAGCCCTGTGTTTGTGTTAGTGTTGCGTCTTGCACACTGCGTCTGCGCGGAGCACAAACTGCGGCCTTACATTGGCGCATGGCGACTTCGCGCATGCGCAGCGTGAAGAACGCAACATTAATGCAAACGCACAGCGCTTGCGTTTGCTCGGACAGCGTAGCGGGCGTCGAGTGTTGGCGTGAACGCAGAGTCGGGCGCTGGCATAAGGCAGCCTCACTACCGAGAGGCGCGGCATTTTTTGAACTTGCCCTAGGAACCAAGAACATTAAATTTTGTTCGTTCTGGAAGCATACATTCTGAGCATGAACAAGCTACACGGTTCTCCAACGTTCTAAATTATTTTACTTAGAAAGAAAAACAAGCAGTGGCGGGATTCAAACCCCGGCCATTTGCGCGGGAGCCAAGCGTGCTGCGAACTTGGTTAGCTACGCATTTTTTTTTCTCAATTACTGGGCTAGCTGTGCACGCGGCAGCATTCTTTTTTACCACGGAATTTATATTTGGCTGATCTATATTGAATAGTAAGGACATTTCTGGCAATTGCCATGATAGCTGAACTCAGTGCTGGAAATAACTTTTATTGTGAAAAGCGTACACAAAATTTCGGATTGGCAACCAAGGTTTCACGGTGTCGGACCGGCGACGCTGTGAATCCAATCGACCTGCTTGGCAATCTTTGCAAAGACGGAGGGCTTCCCTGCTTCTGCGCACTTTGTACCCCAGGATGTACTTCCCGCCAGGACGTAGATGCCTTCAGGCGTCTCGCACTGCAGGGGGCCCCCAGAGTCGCCCTGCGGAAAAGGTGTTATGCTTTGGCAGAATATTCGCGCGAAGACGAAGCAATAAACCTTACTCATACGCTCTACTAATGAACCGCTTTTAAACTTCTTACCTGTGTTGTGAAATATTTGCACAATGGCGAACACAAAAGAAATTTTATTTCAGTAAAAACACAGTCAAACGCTCGAAGACATGAAAACACATGCACCGTGGGGTCTAGTTGGCTGAGTGCCTCGCACAAAACATATCTGGAGGTCAAGGTCGAAGGCGGCGGTGGACAACGGGAACGTTACTAAGTCAGTAGGATTCTTTGTTTTCGGAGTTCATTTCTTTTCTTGAAAATTTGGAGTTTATCGGAGTTCATTTTTCTTGGATTCCTTTGGTCGTAAGCAGTCGCAATTGTGTGAACGAGCATTGAGACGCCTTTGAAGCACCGTAATTGCACGCTTTTTGAAAATGCAAATGCGTTAGGCGTCTTAATGACTACTATATTACTATTATTTCTAATCCCCCGCCCCGCTCCCCCTTCCCGATAGGAGCTTTTATAGGTCCTGTTTCTTACCTGACAGGTTGATTTTCCACCTCGCCTGGGATCGGCGCAGATCATGGTGTTCGTATCAACTATATTATCGTTAAAGTAGTCGCTCATACAGGTGTAGATGTCCACAATGGGCAGCTCGACTTTTTGCAGAGTTAGAGATCTGGTCCCTCCCTGCGATTCTGCAAGTCCAAACGAAGTAAAACGCACATTATAGGCGAAATCGTTGCCCAGATCGTCGTAGAAGTGCGATAGCATTTTGCACCATCTTGTAGTGCGTAAACTTATGTCTTTTGGAGGGCTTACTCCATAACTGTGGAATAATCTGCATTAAAAGCTAATCATATGTGCTAGAGGAAATGCAAATTGAGCTTTCAGCTGATTACGGAGATCCAAAAAGGTTTACAAAAATCTATAGAACTTCGGGAGTTCTTTCAGATACAGTAATGATTACAACAAGATAATTAGAAGTCTGTCTATGTTTCAATGTTTGGTCTTTGTCACACCATATGTGGCTCCAAAAGCCCGCACACCGAAAATCAGTCAGGCCATCAAAGCGTAAAAGCATTAAATTATAAGGTCGACAAAAAATCAAAAAATAAATTATTTAGGCCGTCAAACCGTAGAAGCATCAAATCAAAAGGTCACCAAACCATCACACCATAAATAACTTTGAGCATCAAATTATTATACCATTTCCTGATGAATCATCCACACATTTCCTCGTGGTCGATTCAATATATTTATCGTAGAGGTTCTAATGACCAGAACAGGTCAAATGTAAGATGCTGTGACTGTTTTACTGCGTTGCTTCGTATACATATGAAATATCTGTAGGAAATATTATTACACATTACCGCTCGAAGAGCGAGTTTGCCGCGATAAATAGACAGTATTCATCGAGCGCCGTAATTCCCAGTGTTTGCAGCCCAGGCCCAGAACGAACCCCCACTTATCTCCTGAAAAGAACTATAATGCTAGTGGTGTGCAACGCACATTGCAGAAGCGTTGCTGCAGTAATCTCGCGCTTAGCGGGGCTCACGGCCTTCTGAAATCTTTTCGACAAATGGCGTCGACCCACAGGTTCCCTAACTTCAAATTTTTGGGTAACGGGTGAAAACGCGTGCCCGGGTCGCGCAGTGGGTTACTTCCGCAACCCATATCGCATCAAGTTCTGCTCGTCATTGCGAAACGATGGCAGTCCCTTGGATGCCCTGCAACTTTACACCATGAGACGCTTGAGCGAGCAGGGAGTCAATAATGTACATGCGCGATCGCTGAGCAGCACTTACAACGACGGCGGCTAAAACATGACATACGAAACAGAAGTCGTCCTCTGGGACGGCTGAACACGAGGCAGAAAAGCACGGCCAAAGAAGTGGCAGTACAAATAAGTAACCTTCTTGAGTACGAGCATGACGTTGGGCACAAGGTTGACTGACAAAGAGCCAACCCGCTGAATGCCCTTTAAAAAAACTTGCGATGGTTTTATGTTGGTTTTAAAATTGATCGCGGTTTCTTAATAATGTAATATGTTTGCAGTGCTTGTATTCAGTCTCTGTGAGTCGGTACCAGTCATTTATTTTGGTTCGACTTGCGACGGAGCCATACCTCGACAAACCTCACTTATGAGGGCCCTCACTCACCCTCACTCGCCCCCATCTTCACAGGTGAAATGAGGGTGAGTGCGTTTCTGAGCCAGGAAAATTCATGAGTGTGAGGGTTGTGAGGACCGTGAGGAGTGTGAGGGCCATGAGTGCGTGAGAGGCGTGAAGACGATGAGTGGCGTGAGGGCCATGTGTGCGGTGAGGGCGGTGAGTGCGTGAGGGATGTGAGAGCCAGGAGTGCGTGAGGGGCGTGAGGGCCATGAGTGCGTGAGAGGCATGAGGACGAGGAGTGGCGTGAGGGCCATATGTGGGTGAGGGGTGTGAGGACGGTGAGTGCGTGAGGGGTGTGAGGGCCATGAGCGCGTGAGGGGCGTGAGGGCGGTGAGTGCGTGAGGCCCCCTTCAGACGCAGCAACTTTCTCAGCAATTTCGGTGTTTATGGCGGGTTGTTCCCTAGCTTTCCCTAGATCGACATAAACTGCTGAAATCGGGTCCGGCTCGAAACAAGCGAACAACTCGGAGCAATTTGAAGACGCTTTAGAAGCGGCTGCATCCAATCAGGAACGAGATATTTGCACGTGATACCTCGTGCCGGTAATGATAACAACTAACGACTTGGTTCTGGTTTGAAATTGATCGTTTTTGGAAATAAATTGTTTCAGAAAGATGCATTAGTATTCTCAACGAGATTTAAATGCATAAAAACACGTTTATTGTGTGTCCAAAAGGTGCAAGAAAAATAAAGTTTCATAATGATGATGGCAAATCGAAGGATGCTGCGTGTGAACACGGGCGGCCCGTGTTGCTGGTGTTGCGACGCCAAGTTCCGGTCGAAATTGGCCCGATTGCCCCACCTGAAGCGGGCCTGAGTGGTGTGAGGGCCATGAGTGCGGTGAGGAGTGTGAGGGCCATGAGTGCGTGAGGGCGGTGAGTGGCGTGAGGGCCATAAGTGTGTGAGGGGTGTGAGGGCAGTGAGTTAGTGCGTGAGGAGCGTGAGGGCGGTGAGTGGCGTGAGGGCTGTGAGGGCGGTGAATGCGTGAGGGCCATGAGTGAGTGAGGGCGGTGAGTGGCGTGAGGGCCATGAGTGCATGAGAGTCGTGAGGGTGGTGAGTGCGTGAAGGGCGTGAGGGCCATGAGTGCATGAGGGGCGTGAGGGCCGTGAGGATTAGTGAGGGTGAACAAAGGGCTGAAGGTGAGTGTAGTTGTGAGGGTGAGTGAGGGGCTTAGATGATTGTGGCTGTGAGGGTGAGGGTGAGTGAGGGCGACCTAAAATGCCGACCTCTGGACGGAGCTACCCCTTAATGCCGGTGCTAAGTGCGTATCCGTAACTCCAGCCCACCGCTCGTCCTTCGCATTCAAACAACTGACCACAGGAGCAGGGTCAGCGGTGGGGACCGTCCGGCTTGATACTGTTGTTGCCGCATGGTTCTAGCTGGTCTGTTTGTGTACGATGTGGTCTTAAGGGAAAAATCTGATGCATCAACATAGAGTAGTTTTGTTCCGCTCTGCAGCAGCGTTGTAAAGAGGCACCGGGAGGTCTTATTTTGTAGGGCACCTTTCGTAAATCGTATGCTGCAGATCGCGGGTGCGTGCTCCATTCGTGCTGAGCGCGAAGGCACGAGATCCTGTTAGCTGTGCTGAGCTTTAGCGAACAATCTACGAATGTTTTATTCTCACCGAAAGGCGGAGAGAACTGCTCGAGAAATAAACGTCGGGGGAATGGATTCGCGTTTTAAGCAATGGAAATACCGCGCGACAAAGAACACTTCCACAATACAGACTATTTCTTTCTAGGTATTCATGAAATTCCGGTTCATGCAAATAAATTCTCGCGGTTTTATAAATGTGTCCGTTTTGGCGAGTCATTCTTGGAGAGCCCTCAAGGCGGAAAGATCTGCGGGGTGGATCACGACGCAGTGAATAAAACACGATATTCAGATGTAGTTTGATAAAGCAACCAGTCAAACCCAAAAACGCACTGATGGTGTTATTCGTAGCTTCGACGCAGATTGCCCACATGTTGCATGCAGCAATACCACCACAGCGTGCAGGGAGACGCTTTATCTCTTTGGCCTTTGATACAGACATCAAAAATGATAACCTTGCTCTTCCGGAGCCTGGCTTCCACCCTGTGCGGCTCATCCTTTAGAGAACTGGTGGCCAACTACGAAGTAAACACTACAATGCGTTAAATGTTATCTTCTTTTTTTTTTTGCCACGGTGACGTTGTTGTTGCCAGAAACGCACTCGCTCACCGCATATCTTTGTTGGTTGTTTGAAGACCTGCTCGCCTTCCGAACACACTTCAACATTTCCGTCGCTCGTGGTCTGCATTTTTCTAGCCGCTTTGCTTATTCGGCCAAATAAATACGAATCCGTCTACGTGCTTCCGTGAACTGACCAACTTCCGCGAACGGGCGCAAGGAAAATTCGTCCCCGATTCATCCGCCATCTTGGAACTACCGCACGTTTTTAAAAGAGAGCGTGCGGCCGGTGCCAGTTTGAGGGTTTGTGCGTATGGCGCGTGCTTTGCTCGCTTTCTGAAGCGACGAGCACGCACGTGCTGGGCTGTGAAGATCGCACACTGGACTGTGATTTTGTAAATATCGGAAAGGTCTATATAACTTTGGAGTTGCGGTGTGCTTTTATTCAAATTTATATTTTACATAAAACATTATCGAGTCCATTTATTAGTAAATTAAGAGAAAATTTTCCAACCACGAAACCGTAAAAAGAAGTCCCAACCTTTCTGAGCCTACTTGGTGCTTCTTCAAACGGTGGCTATGGGTCGTATGGCGCAGTTACAGCTTCAACCTCTTCGTCTTTGTAAATGAGAAAAGATTATTTCCTCTTTTTAAGTAGGCGGTGTTTTGGTCAGTGTCTTTGTAACGTGGCGTAGACCTTGCGCGTACACAGACGGTAAAGCACCTATAAAAAAAAAAACTATTTGTAGCGGGAGCTCGCGCTGCCACCTCGATGCATGCTCTGAAGCGCGCGCCCGTAGCGGTAGCGGGCCTTTGAGAACGATCGACTAAAACTCCCTGATGTTTTCTGACGCTTATAGGGATCTGTTGATGTTTGTTTGCGTACGTTAGATGTGCCAAGATTCAAAGATAAGTCTTTCTTTGAAACTTGGCTCCGTGTCGATCACGTGCGCATGAGCAAAGTCAATCGGATGGTCACGCGCTTCGCAGTGGCCATCCGATGCACTTCACTTATGCGCGCGTGACTTCAATGCTCGCGTGCGCGTGACCTCAAGGCTCAGGCGCGTGTGACTACCGTTTGAAAGTCGTCCGTTCAAACGGACAGTTTTAACTAGGGTGCCTTCATGTGCGCTCTGCTTAGGGTGGTGGCATCTCGCCATTTTGTCACACACGTTTATTTTTATTTTTTGTTCAGAAGCGCGTGAAAGAGCGTGTCCCTGCACGCGCTTGTGGCGCTGACTCTGCTATGACGACATTTTGTTTTCGTCGATTTCTTTGTATTTTTCCCGTGAGCACGTGCTGTCGGCATGTGGTACTACAAAGGGTGGCATCACCCTAAACGGAAGGACATTGAGGCACCCTAGTTTGAACATTGAATGGGCCACGTTCTGTGCATGAAGACGCACTGAATGTGGTCCGCTGGTGGTCCGGACCACTTGGCGGTTTTCTCGCGTTAATGTTGGAACAAAACAAAAAAACTGACGACCACAATTATCAGTGAATTCAACCCAAAGTACTTTGTGCGCACGCAATCGTGGTTCAACGGTGTCTTAGGTTCCTCTTTTCACGGCACCCATCCACGTTCTCGGACGAGCCGACCAGGCAGTAGACGCATAAAAACGGATATTCAGACCTTCTCTGCTCTTTTGGTACAGCCCCAGTCGCGGCGTTTTGACGAGAACGCAAGTTTTAGTCTGGTTTCTCTCAAAACCACACAGGAATGCCCGTACTGCACAGTCAGTTTCGCCCACACTCTCAGACCGAAAGTGTGCTCGAAGCGCCTCCATGGCGCCGTGACGTAACAGAGTTGATATAGTCACTGGCGAGGTGAAAACGACAGGGAGGAGGTTCACTTGGCAATCCCGCCTGCAGTGCGAGCCTCCTACTTTCCAAAGCCATAGCCTCCTATATACTGACAAAGCCTGGCAGATCACTACGAGAAGCGGCCGCCAAAATGGAAAAGGCAGAGCTGCAGACAACTGATAAGAGAAGAGCCACGTGACTGGCGCCCCGCTGCGGCGAAACGCCGAAACACACTTCTCTCGAGCGAACAATTGTGTTTCGAGTCCTCGCCGCTGCAAAACCTGTGCGCTGGTTCCCCTAGGATGCCTACATGTCTGTCTGTCTCAGAGTGAATATAAATCTCATACAAAAATGGTGCATGGTTGTCTATGGAAAGTTATAGGCCGGCTATCACCCCTTATGGCCCCTTATGGTCGGCCATAGAAATCCATAAAGACTGCGACAGCCAGCTCTAGAAAAATCTATGGCCCTGTGTCTAAAGACTGGGAACCAATAAATTTTTTTTACCCGCCTATAGAAAATTCTTTGGCCACAAGTCTAAAGACTGGGAACCAATATATTGTCTTTAACCATCTATAAAAAGATTTATGTTCCCGAGTCTAAATACTAAGAACCAATCAATTATCTTTCCACGCCTACAGAAAATCACTACCGGCACTTACTTTTTTTAGTAAAAACACTCCACGTTAGAAAATAAATCAATACAAAATTTCTGTCAGGCCGGTGACCAACCATGACCCAAGATATGTTCTCTGCTGTTGCTACGAGTCGTGAAAACCAGTAATATTGTTTGTTTGAAAAAATCTATTAAAATACTTGTGCAACAATTAAAATTAATTATTACCCCCAAAACTTAAAACAACTTACACTGGCGCCGAGCACTGCAATCAAGCAGTAGATTGATTGCAATCTTCAGTACCAGTGTACTGCATGTCATCACTGCATTGTCAACGTGATTCATCAAACTTAATAAAAAGATAATTAATAAATTTTAGTTAATTAGCCTAATGATCTATATTTGCTTTTTTCAGGATTTTGAGTTAAGATATGGGGGCGATTCCAAGAGACAATTCAAATAATGTTTTAAGTACGAGTAATGTTTGCTCCGCCTCTCCGTGCTTTTGCGACAAATGATGGGTCACCGGCAAAGTCGGATTCAAAAATTAGACTGCCATATATAGAGCTAGTGCGAACATAGCGCTTGTAGATTTGCGTTGCTGCTGCTGTGAGGGGAAGTGTTCTGCTTGTGTTCTGTGTGTTCGGAGATGTATGTATATGTATACATAGATTTACACATATCTATACATAGATGTATGTAAATCTACATACATCTCTGTATGTAAATCTTTGTATGTACATATACATACAAAGATGTATGTAAATCTTTGTATGTACATATACATACAAAGATTTACATACAGAGATGTATGTAGATTTACATACATCTATGTATAGATATGTGTAAATCTATGTATACATATACATACATCTCTGTATGTATACATATACATACAGAGATGTATGTATATGTATACATAGATTTACATACACATATCTATACATAGACGTGTAGCGTTCACAAGTCTGGGGAACTTGAACTAATTTTTTTTTTTTTTTTTTGGGGGGGGGGGTCTGCAGATTAAAGAGAGCCATAGGAAAAGCCATAAAGGAGCCTTTAGCCAACCGTCAGAAAAGCTGAAGAGCGCTATAGCCGGACAGCGATAGGGCCATAGACAAAGCTAAAGAGGCCCATAAAGGCGACCATAAAAAATGCTAAAGACAGCCATAGAAAATTCTTTAGCAAATTGAGCCAAATAGCTAAAGTCGACCATACAAAGAATTTTCTATAGCCGACCATGTGACATTCTTGTATGACATCCATTGTTGCCCTGAATGTGCCAGCGCGTGACGCTCTCGCGCACTCGGTGCGTGACTTGGGCGGTAAAATGACGTCTATGCATTAGACAAAGCAACGCGCTCGAGCTGAGTGACACCGGATTGCGCGCGCTTCAAAATGCATAAAAAACGATTGGGCGGAAAAATGGTTGAGATGTCACCACTCAAGCAAAAGCGCGCGTGGGCATGAAGGCACTCTAGGTGCGCCGAGAAATGGCTGTTTGATGCTCTGTGCTACGAGATCCTCGCGCTCCGAATCTGCGACCGGACACTATATGGCTCCATCGTCGAACCGCCAGGCTTTGTGAGTATAGAGGAGGCTACGGCGAGAGGAATATACTAAAAAATCATTAAAAAAACATCATTCGAAAAAAAAATATATATATTTTAAAGCGGTGCAACTTCCGCGCGTCGTCCCAACCTGAGTGGTGCTATGCAGGGAAGCGATAACATCCCCTCTTGGAACCGCTTTTGTAGATTTACCCATTTCACCGAATGATTATTGCTCGTATCATTGCTTTCTACTAAGGGACGGAGTTCACGAGCGTCAGAATACTGTTTCCAGTTTTCACACTTCCGAGGAGGAAATAGCGCACTAGCAACGATGAAAAAATGCTGAGATTGTCACCGGTTAAATTAATAGCTTCAATGAATAGGCAGTGGCGTACCAACTTGTTTCTGAGTGGGGGGGCAACCCTCCCCTCCCCCTACCCCCCACCCCCCGGGTCGCATATTTTTTATTAGTGATCGGCCAAACTTTTGCCAAATCAAAAATTCGGCGCAACTTTAGCCGAACTTTTCTAAAGATTCGGCAATGATTTGGAAAAAATACGCTGTTACCAGACTTAACATTGATATTTATTTTCTTCTAACGAAAAAAAGGTTAAAGTTTTCTTTTTTTTTCTTAACTTTAATACAACATGTAGTGCTATATATTGACACAGTTATGACTAAATATACGTTCCATAAATACACGAAAGTATACGTTCCATATTCGCAAGTTACGTTTTTAATCTTTGAATTCCAGTTTCTGGTGTTAAGACACACACGGACGTTTAGGAAGTTGGGGAGAGTTAGGAATGTCGGACGTGCAACGTCGAGCATGATAGTCCTGTGTTTAGTCTTTTGCAGATACATGGAAATTGAGAAATAACGCGAAATAAAAGGCTATATTATTCTGTTTTGGTACAAACTACTTGTCAGCTGATAACAAAATTGTAATAATACTAATCATACCAATAATCATAATAATAATCTTATTTACACATACTGGAAGAGGCCCATGTGGTGGTGTGCGGAGCTAGGCAGATAGGTGAAAACCCTTACGCAGAGCTCCTGTCAGCCAAACTTGTACGTAGTTCAGCTACTTTACTCAAGTTACTGTAGTTTAACTACTTTTCTGGGTAGTTTAGTAACTTTCAATTACATTTCTATTTTGGTAATTAGTAGTTTACTTTAACTACTTTTCCGAGTGACTTCTCAAATTACAAATTACTTTCAAACGTTTGTAGTTCTTTTGCCTATCAACAGAGATAAGATGTTAGAAGATCAGCTGATATTTGCAGAGGGGGAAGTATGTGGCGTAGAAAAGGGAGGGGGGAGAAAGCATTTTGGATAGTCCAACACCCCCCAAAATTTTAACCAGCCCCCACTGCAACAACACTGCTACGAGGCGCGGGGAGCGAACAGACAGAACGTAAGAGAGGCCGAGTAACTGTGGGATTAGCGCCGAAGACTGGCGTTTCTCTGTGTCCCGAAGATCAAGGAGACTTGACGCATTTGAAGAAAGGGCTAGTCCCGCTTCTCCCGAATGTAGGAATTCTTGTTCACTACAGGAGGTATACACACTACATCCTCACTCAAAGGAGGTAACAAAGTGCAGCACCCGCTCTGAAGTTCATCTGGTGCTTCTGTATAATTCGTGTTGTCTTTCGAGACGTCATCTGGTCATTTCTCCGAGTGAAGTAATGGCGGCTATAAAACCGATACAAATAAGTGCTTTATAAGTTGAATGTGTTAAATGGTTTGGCAGCGAGAATAAAGCAATTACTTTATGGCGTATTAATTGCCACCATTGAAAAAAACTGATGCCTTTCCGAATTAGCCGTTTGTGACAAGCCGCAGAAGACGACTCGCGCGGCTCGTGCGAGCGCGAGGGAAAGAGATCAAAATAATAAAGAAAAGGGAAGTTCCGCATGGAATCTCGGAGGTTGACGTGTCTTTTCTGAAATCGGAACCCATTTCTCTTGACGACCACAACGAATCGTCACAAATGGCGCCCGAACAGGGACCCGGGTCTTCAGAAAATTCACGCTAACAACCTATGTGGGAACGGCGCTCACTTCGACCAGGTCTCCACCAACCACTGTCGCCTGGACGGCCAAGGTTTCAAGGTAACTCCAAGATGGCGGAACGTTTTATCGAAGCTTTCCGAAGGCTAGATGACGACGCCAAGGACGCCGCATACCAATCAGTCGTCAGCGACACGGAGATCCTGGAAGCCGAGGCCGAGCAGCTACGCATACAGCTAGCAGAGCTCAAGAACGCGACCTCTCCGCAACCGATCGACCGGCTGGAGAAGATATCGCATCCTTGCGGCGACGCCACCAACAGACAGCTACAGGCAGCAGAGAATTTGATCTGCGGACTGCTGGCACGTGTCGTGGGTCGTCTTGATCAGCTCGAGGCAAAGATGAGGAGAACTTCGTCGGCAGAATCGCTGTGCAGCACAATCTCTAACGAAGACCTTTCCGAGAGCGAGTCCGCCAAGAAAAGAAGGCCCAAGGCACCCCAGAAAAAAGCTCCTGTTACAGCTGAGTCAGCCGCAGATACTGCAGTCACGCCAGACCGGCCAACAAAGTCGCTGACCAACGTGGCAGTCAGGTCGGTTCCTCATCTAGGCAAGGACGTCATCGCCTGGTTTTACCAGAAGGATTTCTGGTTCCAGACTTTTAAAGTCGCACCAAGTGAGGCCATCCCATTGATTGTATCCAAGCTACCAACTAAGGACTTCATGTGGGTGAGGTACCACTTGAAGACAACCAAGGTAACGACGTGGGAGCAAATGAAGACCGCCTTCCGTCGTCGTTACAACCTGGACAACGAAGTTGGAGCGAAACAGAAGATGTTCGGCGCAAGTCAGCGTTCGGGGGAGTCCTGCACAGACTTCGCCTTCTGCAAACTGGAGCTCATCGACGAGTGCAACTACCCAGAGACGGAGGCGGAGAAATGCAGGGTTATCCTGGCAACAGTGTCTGATAAACCACGAAATCACTATTTCGATAGACTCTTTGCTTCGTTGGATAAGTTGCTCTACTCATTCCTCCGCTTCGACCTGGTAGTCTTCAGCCAACCAAAGACACCGGCATTGACGGTAGCTGCAGAGCCAGCACAGGCTGCGAAGGTAACCAAGAAAGCGTCCTCCTTCCCGCTCTTCAAGCAAGACCGGTCGCCGCCTCGTCAGAACGCGGACGACGGTCATTGTCAGCAGCCTCTTTCTCCACGCGAGAAGCAAGAGAAGCAGCACGTGTCGCCTCAACGCCCGTCAAAAGCTTCGCAGAATTTTCGGCGTTCTTCATATCGTCATCCGGAAGTTCGTCCGCTGTGCCTCAATTGTAAAGCCTAGTTCACATGCAGCGGTTTTGGCCCTAGAGCGGCGCGATTTCTGCCGTCGCGGCGCTCTGGCCAGCACCAGCAATTCAGTGGCACGAGCGCCGCGACGGAAGAAATCGCGCCGCTTTAGGGCCAAAATCGCTGCATGTGAAACCCGCTTAAAGGAGCTGTGCAACAATTTTTGTACTGTGCACAAATACCGCTTAAAACGGATCCCTAACGTTAATGACCTATGAAACACGCGTTCGTTTTTCACCCCACGCAATAGAAGTCCCAGAAAAAATTTTAAGAAAAATGAGCGGCGTTCACCCCCTCAACTCACAGCCTGAACAAGCGGCCACGTGATCTGGAGCCGATTATATGCCGCCAGTGTTGATCATAGCCACGCGCTGGGGTTGACAAAGCACAGGACACGCGCTGAGTTCCAGACATTGCTATGGCTCGGCTGTTGTCGTCGTTGCAGCGATTGGACACGGGTCACAGCCCGAATGCTTCTCGAGCTAGCAATTGTCACGAGCCCAAGTCGAGTGCCCACGCAATGCTCGGGTCCAATCTATGAACCGCATTCAAATATCGTCACTTGGGTGTACTGCGATCCCCGAGTTACGTCATCAAATTTTGCAAAGGAGAGATTGAATGCAAATGATCGCTTTTGTCCTTGAAATTACACCGCAACAAAGGAGTTTCTTGGCCAATGGCGTTGCGTGTGAGTATCTTTGAGTCCCAGGTGTGCCAGTAAGCTCGTGTAGAGAGAAAAACATTCCGATTGAATATCGTTGCACAGCTCCTTTAAGAAGAGCGGCCACTTTGTCACGCGGTGTCGGCAGGAGCTCACACCAGAATTTTCGGAGTGGCAACAGCGCTTCGAGTCCACGGCAGCACTGACGCAGGGACACGACAAGCTCATGCCTCTGACGCCTGCGAGAGGTCATCAGTAGTTCGGCGCATCCCATGTGGCGCAGCAGTGGGTATCAAAACCATAAAGGTTCAACTAAACGGACAGCCTCTGACAGCTTTCATGGATACAGGGGCAATGAGAAGTCTCATCAACGTTTCCATCGCCAACCAGTTGCACTTTCTGATTCAACCTTCTTCCATCCGTCTCCATGGTGCAAGTGGTCAATTCCTCACGAACCTCGGCGAAGTGACTGCCACAGTGACAGCTGACGGACAGACGCTGAACCAGGCATTCATCGTGGTCCCACATCTGGTGGAAGAAAAGTTGCTCCTTGGTGACGATTTCCTTACTGCATGCAAGGCTATGATCTGGGGCGCAAATAGCTTCTCGATTCCTCCGCCTACGACATGTCATAAGGTCATCTTGGTTACGGAGCAGCTGATACCTCCGCGGTCACGAAAGCTTGTTCAAGCACGCCTGAAGAATCTCGTCCGAGAACAATCAACAAAGATAGAGGTGAGCGGCACAAAATTGCTCTACGACCGTCACTGCCTTCTAGTTGAACCCAGGGTTATGGATAAGACCGAGAGCACGTTCTACGTATATACTCCTGGCCAACCCGTCGTCTCGACCAGTGGCTCTACCCTCTGATGGTACTGTCGGAGTCGCTAGGGGGGTCACAAGTGTCGAAGACATCGAGCTTAGCGACGACGAAACTGCGTCCATCTTAGGTTGCTCAAGCCTGCCTTCGTCGGAGAACCTGGATCGCCCAAATGCTTCGGAAAGCGTCGGCCCTCAACATCAACCGCTATCGGTTGAGGGTGTCTCGTTCAACATTGGTTCAACGCTGGCACCTGAAGAGCTTCAAAAAGTTCAAGAGCTTCTTGCGAAAAACATGGCTTGCTTCACACGAACCAGCACTGACGTTGGAAACAGTCGGCTTGAGCAGCACTCCATTCCAACAGGTAATGCGACACCTATCTCCCAGAAACCACATCCACTCTCGCCGGCGCAGCGTGATGTCGTCAAGGCGATGATCAAGAATCTCATCGATGCCAAGATTGTGCAACCATCGCGCAGTCCGTGGGCATCCCCCTTGGTTTTAGTCACGAAAAAGGACGGATGAACACGAATTTGCGTCGACTACAGAAGGAGCAAAGCGGTCACTGATGACACTGTCTACTCCTTTCCGCGAATCGAAGTGCCTCTACCCGATGACAGAACTTTTGGAATTAATAGTGTGTGCACTTGTTTATAGCGTGTCTTCTCATTTAGCATTTTGTATGTACATATTCATTCACTCTCTTGCATATCTCAAAGCGCAGTATTTGTTTAATGTTGTTTTGTTTTTGTCTCATGAAAGCGCACTGTCGGGTCGACAGTTTCTAAAACCCCGGCATGTGACGAGCCGCAAAAGACGACTCGCGCGGCTCGTGCGAGCGCGAGGCAAGGAGATCAAAATAATGAAGAAAAAGGAAGTTCTGCATGGAGTCTCGGAGGTTGACGTGTCTATCCTGAGCTTGGAGCCCATTTCTCTTGACGACCACAACGAATCGTCAGAACGTTCTTTCCGAAAACTAATGCACCTCCGAATTCCCCAAAAACAATGCAAACCGGCCAAATAAAAAAAAACAAAAAAACGTTGTATAGGAAATGAAAGGGCATTCTGAAAGAGTGTGTTAAAAAGTACATCAGCTTTACTTTGGAAGTACATTGTATTTATAGTACTTGACTTCGAGTACATTGCATTCGGTGCACTTACTACTTTAGTTGAAGTACATAACCTCTCATGTACTTTGTACTTCCAGGTAGTTTTTAGACGTACTTTACGCAACACTGTAAGCAATCAAACACTGTCTGCAAAATCAAGCTCAGTCAGTGCTAAACCTCAAAGGTAAAATGATACATTCGCAGTACATCCTTGACTAAAAAGAAGTACACAACAATTAGACATGCTGAAGCAGAACCAGCTATTAAAGCATTTATGTGAAAACACAAGCCGCTTTATACTCGGGTAACAGATTTTCGCTAACGCATCAAAACCTTTGTAAGTACTTCCTTGTTAGCATAGAAAAAATAAAAGCAACTTCAAAAGTAATTTCCTGCTTTTTTACAGTAATTAGTAATTTACTCAATTACTTTCTATTTGAGTAATTTCTACTCTACTCAAATTACTTTTGAGGCTAATACTCAGTAACTCAACTTAATTACTTTGAGTAGCTTGTACTGACATATCTGCTGCCAGCCCCCCACCACATATGAAAAAAAAAAAAAAACAGAGAAATAAATATACAGAATATACACACTACAGAACGTACGTAAAAAGGAAAGAAAAGAAGGGAGAAAACATTTATTACATTATGACGAGGATGCCAGCAACATCCCATACATTCTTGCAAGCTGTCGTGAGTCTGGCCCGTTTGTCGGCAGTCGGTTGCGCACACTGAGCAGTAATTGTCAGTTGTGAGTCAATGTTTCAACTACCTCGTTGCATCAATGGAAAGGTCAAATGAAAATCACACTATCAAGAATGTACCGCATCATTTGTCACTTGCGCAGTGAACTAAATTACTGGTCGATCTTCTGTTCTTGGGGTAGAAAATATTGAAGAGAACCACACTCGCAAAAGCTCACAAACGGAAAGTTATCGTGTCGGCTACTCCACACCTTGCCGTAACCGCTGGTTGTACTAAACTGTGCGATGGTAACCGAGCGACTGCGCGGCGTCCTTTGCGATCAAGAGCCCCGTCGTGTTTCTGCGCGTGCGCAGACATTTGCCGAATTTTTTGCCGAACTTTCTTTCAAAATTTTGGCATGTGCGGAACTTTGCCGAATCTGAAGTTCGGCAGATTCGGTCCATCACTAACGTTTACAGCGTGTGTGTGTGTAAGCGTTGTAAAAGAGGGGCGGGGTTGGAGAGAGGGCCAAATGTGTATGCGCACCTTGCGCTTTGGACACTGGCTCCTTTTACCACGCAGGCGATTGACCCCCTATACGCCGTTCCACCTTCAGTCCGAGCACACTGGACGCCACGAGCTATCCCAGCCGATACAGCGTCGGGAGAAAATCGTGTGACCTTTCAGTTGGCCAGAGCGACGCAGGGAGCTCAAGGTCACATGACACTCTCTCAACGCTGGATTGGCTGGGATAGCTCCTAACATCCGCTGTGCTCGGACTGAAGGTGAAACGGAGTATAGCAACGACGCTCACGCCGGATTGGCTGCTCGGCAACGCGCGGAAACTTAAATTTCGGATTCGGACGGCGCGTGTATCACTCGAAGCGCTTTAACCCGCGCGTTAACCCACCCCCGCGTCTGCGTTCTCGCCGCTTCGCGGCAACAGTGTGCGGCTGCTAATTACAAAACGATTAACCCGCTCACCCCCCCCCCCCCTCCCCCGTACACGCCGCTTTGCGGCGTCCAGCCGGCAACCCAAGCCCCGCTGTCCCCCATGCACCTCCTTAAATAGAGTCCCATGCGATTCAGTTCAGCGATGTTTCGTCAACAACATTCGTTTTTTTTTTGTGTTAATCGTAAAAACGAAATATCGTAAATATCGCCAAATGTCTTGACAAAACAAACTGTTTGAGGTAAAAACATAAAAGAAGTAAGCCCACACCATGGATAGAACCCGGGTCTGATAGGTATGAGGCAAGTATCTAACCACTAAGTTATGCTTCCGCTACGGAAACTCGCATTGTAACCGCTGCCTATGTTGACGGCAGCAGCGCCTATCTCCACGAACCAGCCAATCCGACGTGAGCACCGTTGCTAGGGTTTGTATCGCCTGCGCGTTCAAAATATGCCCCCGCGGGTCAGGGGGGGGGGGGGGGGGGGGGGGCGGTGTCCTTGGTATTCCTTGGGCGCCGCCGGCCAGTGTTTGCCCCGCCCAGTGGCGGCTGTTTCAGGGGGGGGCAAACACATGTCTTGCCCCCCAACTCTAAGAACTGGGGAGGCAAGCGCCCCGCTTGCCCGCCCCCCCCCCCCCCCCCCCGGGTCGGTACGCCCATGTGAATAGGGTATGTAAAGCAGTGTAGTCGTCAGCAGGTGAATGACTCGAGTGTTTTGAGTGCTTCGTGTCGTCTGTATTCGTTTCCTTAATGTTGTCGTTTGCTGCATGACGCGCATTCAGGAATTATAGACATCAGTTCACTACAATTAAGCCCGGTTCACACAGTCGCGTTTGACTGCGTTTGACTGCGTTGCGGCAGCGAGACACCAGGACATCCCTGCTGCTTATATCGCGTGCCAAGATGATTCTTTGAATTGGATTCCACGCTTCATACGAAGCACAGATGTGCCGGTGACTTGCTTTCGGTTCTCGCCGCAACGCAGTCAAACGCACTCAAACGCAAGTGTCTGAACCGGCCTTAAGACCGATCTCATCAAGCCAGTTGTATTGCACCACCGATGCCACGATGCACCCAGTGAACTTTAGTACGTTTTGCAAGTGCAACGACCTCGTGGGAGCTCTGAGCGAGCAGTGCATGATGCGGCACGAGCCGCCTCGTGCACTGCCGCCTGCAAAAGCGGTAGCGCCCCGTCACACTGTCGCTCTCTCCCTCTCGTAGTCGCCGTTCGCACAACCACGTCGTCTCCAAATGCTTTATACCCCTGTCACACGGGCTAGTTTAGTGTCACTACAAGTGAGTGCACTTCGCCCTTAGTGTCATTTCTGTAGTGTGCCACGCGCCTCCTTCCTGAGGAACACACTTGGCTTGGAGTGAGTTTGACGAACTCACTTCGCTCCATCGAGTGCGTGGAATTAGCAGGAGTGTTTCAACAGTAGAACATAACAGCACAGAAACCAAAAGCATTGCGTAAGTTTTATTTTATCAAGAAAAAGAAATTCGTGAAAGAGACGACATGTAGAAGAGTGGGCACTGCAAAAAAAGTAGTGGGGTGGACTTGGAGTTTAGGCTTATCTGAATCAAGATTAGCGCAGCGGTGAATTAATAAAAGACGACGAGAAAGTCAGTCATTCTTGGCTATCTTGGTTAGCAGAGAATGATAGTCTACTTTTGTTTCAACATGTAATTATTCGAGACAACACGATAATTATGATCTGATTAGGCAGTGTCAGGGCCTCCTCGTAGACTTCCGTGGAACGAAGCGGAACGCCAAAGTTGGATTGCTGCGTTCTTTATAATGGCTTGCGATGATCGATCAGAGTCATCCAATTGGCGTAAAAATCATTCCTTAATGTTACGTTGTTTTAGAGCACAGCTCCTAGGCACCCGTTTCTGAGTTAAGCGGCGTCGGCGTAACCTCGCGTTGCATTAAAGGCTGTTTCCCAAGATGACGTCACACGTGACGTCACGTGTGTCGTCACGTGTGACGTCACGAGGGTAAACTTTTCCCGCTAAATTTTGCGGTAAAAGTGTTTGCTAAGTTTGTCGGAAAATTTTTCCGCTAAATTTAGAGGAAAAATTTTACCCGTTTGACGTCACATGTAAAATCTCAGATGACGTGTCATGTGACGTCACACGTCAACTCAAGGGGAAAATTTCCCGGCTAAATTTAGCGGGAAATTTATCGAAATGTATACGCTAAGTGCGATGGGAATAGGAGAGGAGGATGTTAGGGTACGGAGGAGGAGCAGCTGGCATACCCCTCCCCTTTGTACCCTTCCTCCCTTATCCTCAAGAGCTGCGCTCCGATTCGGCATTACAGAGAATCGTAAACATCTAATTTTTTTAACGTGTCTTTATTGAGGGGTATCGGTGGCCGAGTGGGCTAGCGCCCACCAGATCAGAGTACGTGGAGAGAAAGCTCGCGCTACAGAACCCAGTCATCCTGAGCTCAATCCCCAGCCCTGCCCGAAGAACACACTTCCAATGAAGTGAGTTCGGAGAGCACTCTACGCTCGCTCTGGTAGACCGAGTGTGTAATCTCGAATGCAGTGTTCAAGGAGTAAATATAATAGAAGAAATTAACGCAGCGTAAAATTAGTAATATTTCGATAGGAGTAATATTAGATGCGCACTTGTTTTCTGTTGGCAGGAAAGTAGTGCATTGTAGAAAAAACAAGCGGCTAATCTAGTTTCCAGCCTTGGCCCCTGCGCGACGGCCAGCGACGGCCAGGAGGCACTTGCAAGACTGCACCAGGAATCTGAAGGTGGCAGGAGAGAGGCGAAAGGCTTGCTTGAAATGGAACTCGCCCAAATGCGACAAGGTGTCTTTGAACCACCGTTCGTTCCTCTGAAAAGTCCACCGTTCTCGGCTGATCACGGGTAGGTTGACGGTCATGAGAGCGGCTATGGTGAAGGCAATGGCCTGCAGCTGCTGACCGATGTCACTTGAAATTCTTGCCTGTGTGTTGGCATCCAGGTCCAGCTGCCTCTGATCTGAAAGGCGTTGGGCTCTCACGGAGAAAAGTGCCCTAATCACGCGCTTCCACTGTCCAACATCGCGGATATCGCCTTCCAGCCCGTCCTTTAAGCGGGGTCCACACGAAGGAGAAATCCGCCACGTTCCTCCGCGGATCGCGCATCACGTGAGACATACGTCATCCCCTTTTGACGCCTCGCGGCGCGTTCTCCTCCGTGGCGGAGGCGCGGAGGCTTTGTGCTGACAGCACGAAAGCTCCGCAGGTGCACGCGGCGGAGCTGGGGACGGAGTTTCCAGGGATGTTGACGTCACGACATCCGTCCGCGGAGTTCTCCTTCGTGTGGATACCCCTTTAATGGGGTATCCACACGAAGGAGAAATCCGCTCCTTTCCTCCGCGGAGCGCGCATCACGTGAGACATACGTCATCCCTTTTTGACGCCTCGCGGCGCCATTCTCCCGTTCTCCTCCGTGGCGGAGGCGCGGAGGCTTCGTGCTGGCAGCACGAAAGCTCCGCAGGGGCACGCGGCGGAGCCGGTGACGGAGTTTGCCGGGTTGTTGACGTCACGACATCCGTCCGCGGAGTTCTCCTTCGTGTGGATACCCCTTAAGGGGTATTCACACGAGGGAGAAATCCCGGGGATTTCTCCCCGGCACGCGCATCCCACGACGAAAACGTCAGGCTTTGCGATGTGTAAAAGCCTCGCGTTTTCATCTCGTGATGCGCGCGTGCCGGGGAGAAATCCCCGGGATTTCTCCCTCGTGTGAATACCCCTTTACACACTCCATGATGTTTCGTTGTGGCAAGTGGCCAAGTGGGCCCGCGCACACCAGCTCGGAGCACGCGGAGCGAAAGCTCGCGCTGCAGAACCCGGGAATCCTGGGTTCAATCCCTACTTTTGCTCGTTTCGATCTAGGGTGCCTTCATGTGCGCTTTGCTTTGGGTGAAGACATCTCGCCATATTGTCCCACACTTTTATTTAAATATTTTTGTTCAGAAGCGCGTGAAAGAGCGTGTCTCTGCACGCGTTTCTGGCGTTGACTGTGCTATTGCGACATTTTGTTTTCGTCGATTTCTTTGTATTTTACCCGTGAGCGCGTGCTGTCGTCACCGGGTACTACAAAGGGTGGCATCACCCCAAACAGAAAGACGTTGAGGCACCCTATTTCGATCTATACTCCGTTTCACCTTATGTTGTACCGCAGACAAGGCTAGAAGCGCGAGCTCATACCTTTGGGAGCCACTCTTAACGCACGAGACCTTGTGCCGCCGAGATGTGCCCTGAGTAAGGAGCTCGCGCTTGTAGCCTTTCCTGTGGTACATTATAAGGTGAAACAGAGTATAGATGAGCATTGTACCGGCGTGCGGACGTGTATCACTGGCTTGTAATGGCTGATCGTAATGATCAAGTTGGATTTAAATTTGGATTAAAGCTCGTGACTTAGCGCAACAATGTGTGCTAACGTGTTTCTAATCAGACACCGAAGTTATTTATGAAAAAATGCATATGTACTGCTATATTTTGCGTGCCTATTACTTACCCATCGTCATTGCCATCATTTTGGAGTGACACTAAGTTTTCCCGTGTAGCACCAACACACTTGGAGTGTGTTTCGACGGGTTGAAGTGCACTCGCTTGTAGCGACACTAAACTGGCCCGTCTGACAGGGGTATCACTCTAAAGGAATACAGTCCACTCAGTTAATTTGCATTGGACAGAGCGATGGCAGCGTCAAAACCTCCCCTCGTGGGCCAACTGCCTCGGCCGCTGTGGGGGACGACTTCTTTTCGCTCTTTCGTTCTTGCGGCCTCTCTCAATGCCCCTCCGGGGAACGTGGTTACCGCGGAACTGAATAACTCCACGGACAGGAACGGCATCCTCGTCCGTGGAGCAATGGTTGGTGTTATGCCAATGGTAAGCTGTTCTTCATATCTACTAAACCAGAAACGAATCCTTTATTTTCAAACAAAGTGTGACAAAGTGCATTTGTGAAATAAGTCTTAAACAGAGTTCTGAATAAAGTATCGTGGAATTGCCCCAAAATATTAATTCAACCAGACTGGTTTATTTAGGATAATAATATCTTATAACACCTGAGACTGTGCCGAAGAAAATTAATAACTTTTAGTCGAAGCAAAAGACACAGAAGCGAACGGCTCACGTTCCTTTTTGTGTCTGTTCCTTCGACGAAAAGTTCTTAATTTTCTTCACCGCAGTCTCGGGTGTTACAATACATCATTTGCCACCACCAGCTCGCCTGCGCACTCACTCTTTTCACTAATTGGTTTGAGATCCAACATTTTCAATTTAACAGCTTGTTGACTATTTACAAATCATTAGGCAAATTTTTTATGAATAATGCTCCTATTCTCGACTGTGTTTCTCGATAAATAGAGCCGACAATGTAAATGGCACGTTTCGCCACGCGAAATTTAAGTGGCAAAATTACAAAGCCAAGATATCGTCCTACGATATCGAACAAAATACATACCTCTTCCGGTTGCAAAAACGAACACCTTCGTGCTTGCGAACTGTCTCTGCAACATTTACGAATTCCCCTCTAAAAAAATCGCTAACATCTGGCGTTTTTGGACGCTCTCGCAAGTGTCACATTACCAACCACTTCACTGTTTACTTACTTACTCAACGTGCCACTGGCACTTCAGTTTCCTTAACATTAATTCTGCACAGCTCTAATGCGTGATGTCGACTAATTACACGCAAAAGCACTGCCGCAATAATTAACGTATCTTGGAGATTCAACGTATCTTAACTAAATTTTAAAGTCCGTTAAAATATTTTCCGATTAGAAAAGACCAGAGCTACGCGACCGAACCGCAGGCACACCGAATACGGGACGGGTAGCAAATCAACCAACTCGAGATATGGCGCCGGTTACCGGCCTGTTAAAATAATGAACCACGCCGTTGTTGCCCGCGGCCATCAAAATATCTGAAATCCTGTCCGCGCCGAGCCTATTGTGTTCGCGGTTGGGGGCTTGTATTTCCACTAGTAAAGTATTTGTCGTTTCTGGCAGGGGGATCTCTTTCCCCTCCCTCCTTTCATCCCCCCTCCACCAACACCGCACCCCTTGCAACACCAGGCTCGTTCGACTTAGTAGTAGCACCTCCTGAGCAAGTGCAGAAAAGTGTAGTTCGGTGTACTTCCGGTCATATCTCAATGCATATACCGGAAGTACACTGTCCTACACTTTCCCGCACCGGTGCGGGAGAAGCACTTAAATAGAACTTGCCTAATACCTTCCGTTGCCTCCACGGCGGTGGGATTCCTGAGTGTATTACAGTGCGTCTAAATTCTAAAAATATGCTAAGAGAAGGCATTATCGGCGGGCCGCAGACGACGAGCTGCGCCAGCGAAAAAGGCAGCGGAATCTTAGCAACGTAGTTATCTTCGTTGCAACGACCGCCAATTTTAAGAGTGCATTCCCGGACAACCCTTTGGGTGCCCGTGCGGCGAGTGCTACCGGTTGCGGTTTCTAAGAGGCGTGACAGCCTCGTGTACAAAGCACGTCTTCTTTCTGGTCTAAGAGTTCTATGGCTAAGATGTCTTGCAAAGTTTGAGCGACATTGAAGTATGCCTTGCAAAAGGGCAAAGGAACGAACCTTTCTGCTAAAAACAACTCTTCGAAAGGAGATATTTCAATTTGTAAAGAAATGCATATCAATGTACTGTGTAGACCCGGACAGAAAGCCA
This sequence comes from Ixodes scapularis, assembly GCF_016920785.2. NCBI lineage: Eukaryota > Metazoa > Arthropoda > Arachnida > Ixodida > Ixodidae > Ixodes > Ixodes scapularis. The sequence goes on along the minus strand of NW_024610018.1, from coordinate 788,264 downwards.
ACTATGGGTCGGTTAATCGAGATCTCCATAAAAAAGTGCCTTGATAAAGTCGTTTAGGAACTCACAATTTATAAAGTCAAATAATTGTTTACCATCTCCACCGAGACTGGAAATTTTTCAGAAAGGTCAACCTCAAAAAGGTTGGTTGTTATAATTTTTTATGTGAAATTACTCGCCCACTTTCTAGTATTAAAATTTGTCACATAGTGGTTAGGTAGGTAAAAGAACAACAATGGGTTGTTTGGGTATTCTAAACTTATTTTAGCAGCACCTTGAGCACTTTTTATGAAATTGTGACTATGGTCCTCATGGGTTCTTACTGCAAGCTTCCTATTACAAACTGGTTCCGTCAATTTTACTACTATTGTAGCATCATCTTACACTTTAACACACTTATAACCCACGTTTATATAAGATATATTGTGTTTGATGAACCTAAGTTATCTCCCACATGGGCCTAAAACGACGATAGAACGTCCGTGTTCATTTTTTTACTAGAGAATCCTTGGGCACAAAGAGGAATGTGTTGGTCGTCAAGTGACTCCTAGTTAGGCGCTATACCTCTAGGAAGACAACGACATGGAACGTGGTTGTTAGTACATCGTTTCGTGAGGGTAGACGTAAATACTGACTGTCTTTGGTCAACCCCCATCCGGTAGCGATGCACTTCTCATCTTTGAATTCCCAGTACTTGTAGGGAAGGCAGATGGGCATCAGAAATTTCTCGCGGCCAGCGAAGTCAAGCGCTGTCGCCAGCTTAAGTATAGCGTAGTCATAGTTCAAGAATTCAGGGTCCCACGACGGATGAATTGTAATCTGGATTGATAGAAATAAGAATTCCAACATATTAGTAAATTCTAAGTGAGCAATGAAAAGCCTGAAAATCGCGGTAATTTGGTACATTGAATGTCCAGTTCCTGACCATGTCATTTTTGATGAGGGTAAGTCCTTATTAATGTATATAAATTTGAGGCTTTTCTGTTTTTTACCTTCTCGTGATAATTTTGACATGCCCTACCGAAAAAAACAGTATAAACAGAACTATGTAACAAAAAATTTAACTGGATTTCTTTCTGAAAACCTGAATTCCAGTTCGATTTTCTGTTCCATAATCGAGTTTGCACTGCTTTCTTTCTTTGGCAGGGAACGTATCACCTGAAGGGGTGCATGTGCGGAACCTTATTAAGTAAAGAAAATTTATTACGGAAAGTATATAGCACAAAGCTATAGCAAACAATATTTCTGAAGTGCACTATAAAAACCGCAGAAAAAGCAAACAAGACATTTAAAAGTAACATGGGCGTTCTCGTAAACTTAGGGGTGCCTCTGGCTAGAACGCATCTCCCGATGCGCTAAGTGCGCAGCAGCAGGCATGACTGCGGTCAAAGTTTAATTAGTGATCCCATCCTTGCTCCTGATAAAATTAAAATAAACCTTTAGACATAACTTTCAGGGGCCTATGTTGAAGCTTCTACTGTTTTTCCTTATTCAAAATTCCCATCGGTTTTCCCTTAGTGAGAAAGGGGTGTATAAGGGCGGTCTAACACTTCTTTAGGAAGAATCTCGCAGTTGTCCACACCATTTTATCAGTCGCCTCCTGCGCGCTGCCATCTTTGTTTACTGGGCTGTGGAAAAGGATTCTGAGCATGCGCAGTAGCTCTCTTTTGCGGAATATCATTTGCCGCGTATCCGTCCACAGCCGCTACGAAGTGAGCCTTCACAACCGTTTTTGGTTCAGGTGCGTAGCACTGGCTCACAAGATGCAGAAGTACATTTTAAAGGTATTCCAGTTCAAGCAATCTAAGTGACTTGGTCCTGGACGTCTCTTATTTTTCCTACCCATTTGGTGACAATTGTGTAATTTATCGGACAGTTACGCACATACATAACGCTATTTTGCTACAATCTGACCTTCATCGAATATATTATGGATGCGACCACTGGATAATAAAACTAAGCACTAAAACCCCAAATCTATGACTGCGTTACCTGTTTAATCTTTGCTTCATGCGTATCATCTTAACAATGTACCTCTAGCTTCGGTGTTTGTCTGTAAATATTTTGGTGTTCATATAACGAGTAATACTTTTTGCAAAGTTCACGTGGAATGTGGGATGAACAATGCTAACGGTATGTTAGGACACTTGAGTAGAAAGTTCTTCCTCGCTCAGTCTTCACTAAAACTAAACCTCAAAAGAACACTTATTCGTCCAATATTTAGAGTTTGCTGCTGCCGTGTAAGAGCCAAAATTTCGATCGCTAATCACTTCATTTTAATCTGCCCAAAATTGCTATGCACGCTTCATCCTTAGCAGCTGTTACCCTACTGCCAGCGTTACTGCTTTGAAAAAAGTCATTAGATCTGCCATTCCTTGTGCATCGTCGTGAAATCTTTCGTTTGTCTTTTTTATAAAATCTTTTATCAGAACACTGTAACCTTTTACAAAATAATGAGTTCACCATTCTACATACCTTCTGGCATTGTTCGTGGTTATTAGATCGGCATTAAAATCTCTAAAATGTCATATTTTCAGTATTCTTTGGTGCGCCAAACGTTGAATGAATAGAGCTGCTTTTCCCGCTTCGACTGCCAACATCACTGATATTGTTTTGTTTAAATGTGCTTCAACTAATGTGCGCACCTTATAATTGTTTATTTAAGCTCATTCAACTCTTGAATAAATTACGTGGAGGGTATCCTTGATAAAATAAATAAATAAAATATATGTCAAGATTGTTATAACATGACAACTAGAAAATATGTAACAGTATTAACATCGGTGCACATTTCAGGTTCCGGTTGGGACGGTATCATTTTATGTCTTTCTGGGGAATATAATTTAAGTATGTTTTTGTGTCAGGGGCCTGTAGTATGCGGGATAAGCACAAACGGGTGATTGTAAGACTATCTGTGCTTAATATTTAACACAAACATTCACGAGATGATCAATGAAGTATTCAGTCAGATAAGTTTAAAAACCACCTGTATTTAGAAAGTTGTCAAACACTGTCCATTCTTAAAGCACAAGTTGTTTAAGGTGTAGTGCAATCTGACAAACATAATATGTTTACATGATGCCCTTGAGCATTGCTAGTGTAAACGTAGAAATAGAAGTTTTATGAGCTGTTGCGTTGAAGCCAAGAAGTTTGTCCAAGGTAGTTCGAAGAGGACTATAACTTAGCATGCAAAGTTTAGAAAATTATTTTTCTTACATTGACAACTTGAATCCATTCCTCGTGCGGATCTATAACATCGAGGTTTTCCTCTCCTACCACAACAATGTAATTGGATGGAGACGTGTAGCCACTGAAACAAAATAACAAAACATATATGAAAGATACTTTTGTAGTAGTATTGTAGAAAATCAAAAGCGCTAAACACGAAGGACTAGTAGAACAAAGACGTACACTGCAGAGCTTTACTTTCAACTGGTTTATGCCCGTGCCACACGGGCAACTCGAATGCCATTTACAACGAATGACATTTGAGCGGACGGCCAATCAACGCGTGACACTCCGGGCGTGGCGCCTTCCACGCAAGACAGATTCACACAAATGTCATTCGTTGTAAATTGCATTCGAGTTGCCCGTGTGGCACGGGTATTAGTCTCAGAGAAGCCATAAGTACCGTGTTAACAAGACCCATCGTCCAATCATAACCACCCCATCGCCTATCATTTTTTAACAAGAAAAGTTATGTTTGATTGCGTGGTAAAGATTGAATGAATGATGTATGTACAGGGTGATTCAAGGAGAGGCCAGGTTCTTTAAATCGACACCAAAATTCGGTTTCTTAACCTATCGTGCTACGACTTTGTGCAGCGTTGCCCACAGATGGTGCATTTGTTTTGTAAAATTTGCAAAGAGCGAACTTACCTGGGGAAAAAGCAAAGAAAGAAAAAGGCTTAGCTCCTATAGAAACGCAGCCAAGACACTGGTCTTCAAACAACACGGCACCGTTTCGCACGGGAGACAAGAGATGGCGCAAGTGGTCGCGACGCCAACTGCCGCCAACAAACGAGCATGCGACGCCGAGAGCCGGCGTTTTTAGCAGACAAGGAACTGCAGTTCCTTGTTACCGCGCCTGTTTTTGTTACTGCGACTGTCGCTGCCTGCGGAACGCGCACCGCTTTTGAGTCGAAAAGATTGTCTACTAAAGACGCCGGCTCTCGGCGCCGTAGGCTCGTTCGTTGGCGGCGTTCATTGCGCCATCTCTTGTCTCCCGTGCGAAACGGCGCCGTGTTGTTTCAAGACGGGTGGCGTCGCTGCGTTTCCACGGGAGCTAAGCCTTTTTCCTTCTTTACTTTTCCCTCAGGTAAGTTCGCTCCTTGCAAATTTTACAAAAACAAATGCCCCATCTGTGGGCAACGCTGCACAAAGTCGTAGCGCGATAGGTTAAAAAATCGAATTTTGCAGTCAATTTAAAGAGCCTGGCCTCTCCTTGAATCACCCGGTAGTTGTGCCCATTCATAAAGAGGGCGATGCCTGCATTTTGTCAACTGACCGCCCTGTGTCACTTTTGTGCGGTTTTCCTAAAATATTTAAAACAGTCGTGCAACAATGTCTTTTCTCTCATTTATCAAACTATCTTACGCATCAACAGCATGGCTTCATTAGAGGACGTTCCGTTGAAAGTAACCTTTGTACATTTCTTCATTAAGCAGCACCGGTCGTTTCGAAAAGCGGTCAGATTGACTCGATTTATTTTGATATTTCAAAGCCTTTTGATAGGGTTGATAATTTTTTGCGTGTACGAAAACTGGAACAATATGGTATTGTATCTAAGCTTTGTGATTGGGCTTCTAGTTACTTGTCATTGAGAAGAAACTTTGTTCGTATTCGTAATGTTTTATTAAGTCCGTTCTCTCCAACATCAAAAGTACCCCAGGGGTCAGTAGTGGGGCCATTGCTATTCCTAGTATTCATTAATGATATTTTAAAATGTATTACATCTGCCAGGATGCTTTTATTTGCTGATGATATAAAGTTATTTTCACATATTCATTCCGAAAAACACTGTGAAGCGCTACAATTTGATGTGTTGAGCATTTCGAAGTGGTGACTGTTAAACCGCTGGCCTTTGAACGCCAACAAAACTAAGGTAATCTCGCTAACAAGACGGAATAATCCCTTACGCTGTAAATACAAGTTGGGAAACTGTATTATTGCTCGATCTGATGTAGTCAGGCACCTTGGAGTGCTAGTAGAATGTAAACTATTCAAATCTCATGTCACTAACATTCGTGGTACCGGTCTTAAAGTGATCGGGATGATCTCACGCTTGACTCGACACTTCCAGGCACCTAATTTTATATTACGCTTTGTTTGTGCTTAGGTTAGGCCACGACTTGAATTTGCGTCTGTTGTGTGGAACTTTCTATCACATAGCGATTGCAGACGCATTGAAATGGCACAAAGGCGTCTGATACGCATACCCTACGATAGGCATTTTAACAGGAGACTCTATTTCGAGTATAATTTTCTTGTTAAAGTTTTAAACCTCAGAACCCTAATTGACCGCACGTATTGCCGAGATATGGTGTTCTTAAAGAAACTCATACATGGTCGTTTCGATGTACATGATCTTTTGAGTAGGAGGAGCTTACTGCGCCAGCTAAACATACGCGACTCTGCGATACGCTTTATCCTAACAAGCAGATTGAAGGGTCACCAATGCATAGAATTCAACTTTTTTGTAATAGCCTTGGGCAGTATGATTTATTTTCCAAGCCTTATTTTACTTTGTGTCTGTAATTTCTTTTATTATGACTGATGTGTCACTCCTGTATTTCACGCCTTTGCATCTTCAACTCATTGTGACTTTTATGTGCACCAATATCAAAGCCTTCACGGTATTTTGGGCACGCAATAAATACCAATACCAATACCAATCTCTCGTTGACAAAATCTGACACGTACCTTCATATTGGTGCATGTGCGGGGACGTGTCATATTCGTTGACATCACAATTTTTGTAAACTAATATATGTGGAAATAGGATATTTTTCTAAGACACCTTTTTACATACGTTGTCCTTTTGCTTGAATGTTCAGCTGCTTTTTTAATGTGCATATTACGTTGTGTGCGTCAAGCACTTTCTTGTCCACCTTTGTTTCGTGCAATATTATTTTTAATTTTCATCATTCAATTCTCTATCAGGCGCTATGTGATATATTAAATACGTGAATAAATGAATAAATACAATGACCTATATAAAAAGAAACGTATCCTAGTAAAGCCCTCACATGTTAGTACCACGTAAAGCATAAGATTTATTATCTGTAACACGGATAGTTCGCTGATTATTTTCCGGAAAATGTGGTACAGCTGACGTTGAGACGCTCAACTCACTCCTTGATGCAGTGTGCCGCGGTGTCGACGAATTGTTTGTTGATGATGGATCCTCCGCAGATGTGGCCCAAGTCGATGTTCGGGAGCCGGACGAGGTGTAGAGAAATCTGCCAGGGGAACTCAAGCGGCCCGGCGGTCTTCCCGCCCACAATCTGGGCTGCGCGCCCTGCGGCCGGTCCTCGAACTCCACAAGCTTCGTAGCGGAGAGAGAAAGAAATCGCATGGCTAAGACATTATGTGAAATAGAATAAAGGAGTGACGGCACTCCAAGGGGTTTCAGAGTGGTAGCTTTTCCTGGAAAAAAAAATTATCATGTACGAACACAAAGCCCCCAACATCAATCCCACTGAAAGCAAAGAAACATGCAACATTGCACACAAAAATAGATCAAGGCCAATCTTAAACGTGCATTTCAACAACGCAGCAGCTACCGCTGTCGAACGCAGCACACAGTGTGTAGTCGTTTTTGATTGAAAACTTTAGATTACGTGATGTAACGTCGCTTCACATCGTCGTGTGAAATGACGTCACGATGACGCGTGACATTAAAGTTTCGACTCGGCGTCTGTTGTTGTGGCATCGATTTCTACTTACATTCGGCGGAAAATCGTCATTGAGTCGCTCGAAATTGTCACGAGATGTCACAGTGCCGTGTTACACGACAGCGTTGCATGACGTTATGATGTAAATTGACGTTACGGTGTAACTCTACGTGACTGTGCAACGTGACAGAAAGGTGCAGTGTGCCACCACCGTTTAACGCTACGTCTCTGTATCGTGTCACGTCACGGTATGACGTGACGTCTTGGTGTAATGTAGCGTCACTGTGTTACGTCACGCAGAGATGTGGCATGACATTACCGTGTAACCTGACGTGAGGGTGACGCCATGACGTGACGTGACGTAATGTCGTGCGGTCAGACCAACGCGAGCGAAAAAGGCTCGTGGAAGATTTCCATCTTGCGCTATCGCTTTACGAAGCTGTAATTTAAGTACGCCCATCTAGGTGGAGCGTGGACTAAGTTGCGCACCGCGTGTCACTAGACTCACAAACATGGCACTCGCACTTTTTCTCATAATATAGCGAGGCCAAAAATTCATCTAATCACTTTTTATAAAATCGAAGTTCGGTTTCGCTTGCTCAGAAACTGTAACTTATCGCAAAACTTTGGCTAGGTCAGAGTTGTTTTTTTTTTCTTTTTTTTTTCTTTTAGTATTACCTATTGAACTTGCTTAAATCAAACTTCAGAACTAAACACGACAGCCTTTCCACGGACCAGAACGTAGTTTTTGCTCTTCTGGGCAATCTAAAAAAATAAAAGTTGCTGTGGGCGTTTGCTACATCTGATAAATGTAAAAAAAAAAAAAAGCCGATTGAAAATGTATTTTGGTATGCGAACGTAAAAGGAGACAAGGGACACACAAAAACACGTCAGCCACGGACAGCGTCAGACACACTGTCCGTGTCTGGCGTGTTTTTGTGTGTCCCTTGCCTTCTTTCGCGTTCGCATACCAAGATGTTTAACCAACACGCCCTCATAGTTCTATCTATGAAGAATGTACTTCTGACATGGCTGTCATTTCCTCTTTTGCCTAATAGAGTGTTTCAACTGTCAACAAAAGCGTTTTCTACTTTAAATATGCAAAATAATTAAAAACAACCGCATCTCCACATGGTTAAAGACGTTGATTGGGGCGAAGCTCTGGTGGAGCTTGTCTGCGTAGACGCTTAGTCGCAGCATGCCAAGCCTTTTGTTCGTTTTCATCCATGTCACGCTGCGGTCAAATGCTCAAATGCGTGTATAACCATGTTCCATACCACACATTCTCTTTCTGACATCGATGAAAACGAACGAAAGGCTCGGCATGCTACGGCTCACCGTCAACGCAGACAAACGCCGCGAGAGCTTCGCCCCAATCAACATCATTTACCACGTGGAGACGCGGTTGTTTTTTTGTTGTTTATTTTTGCCCTACACGAGCACGGGAGCACGTGCTCACGTGCTCGTGACCCGACGGCGGACGGATATACGGACATGGCTAGCCTTTATGGAGCTTCGCCCCTAAAAATGAGTCCTTATATCGTCGTTTTCTCACGTCTCGGGAGAAAACGGCGATACAAGGACTTTGGTGTTGAGGCTAACAGTGATCCCCTCGTACCTCGAAACTATAGTCACAGTCTGCTGAAGAAACGCAGGGCGGGCCAGGTACCGAACATCGTTTGGGTGTTGTAGCGTATTTGGATTGGGTGGAGCCCCCAAAAAAGGACGAAACGCCCTCAAAATGGGGACCCTCCCTAGTAGAGGACGAGAGGGATGAAGTCTCAGGCTGATTGTAGCGATAAAGGGGGGAGCGCCGAGGGAGGAGGGCTGCAACACGGACCCGCTCGTTAATTATAAAAAAAATAAAAGAGGAAAGAAGCGCGTAGAAGAAATGCGCAAGCAGCGTTCGCGTTGCGTGTCCAAACTGTCCGATCCGACGTGCGAACTGCCGGAATGACGTTGGGAGGCGAGGGTTTTCGTCGCGCCGGAGCGTCGAACGGGGGCTCCGTCCGACGCCGGCGTGCGACCAACTTGCAAGATTTCGCCGCACCGTTGTCCGATTTTCAGAGGGCCGCAGCCAATGGCAGCACAGATGGCGCGAAGGTCATGTTGTCACGTGACTTTCGGACCGATCGGGCGAGGTGGCGCTACGTGGTTCGGGGAAGCGGATGTGGCGGTGCGCGGTGCGTCACGCGACGTGAGTCGTGGTTGTGAAGGAAACGGGCGCCATCGAGTTTTCCCGCGCGCACAGAACGAGCTGCTGATTTCGCACGCCGAAGCAAGCCGGCCTTCTGGAACCGATGGAGACCGTCGAAACCTGAATATACTCTGTTTCACCTTACGATGGACAACAGCGGACGCTACGAGCCATTCCAATGTCCTGTGATTGTCACGTGAACTTCGGGAGAGACGCAGCAATGCGCGCGGTACGTAGTCACGTGATTTGTACGCAGTGCTTGCTTGGCTGGAATGGCTCCCAAAATCCGCTGCGGTCCATCGCGATTAAAGCGCGAAACACATGCACGACGAAACCTTCCGATCCGACGTGTGCCGGAATGACCTTGGGGGGCGAGGGTTTTCGTAGCATCGGAGAGCGTTGAAAACCCTCCCCTCCGACCGTCGTATTGCGTGGTCGGACGTCGGATCAGACGGTTTCGTCGTACATGTGTTTCGCACTTAAGTGATGTTGAGCAGGAAAGGGGCCTCGCGGAAAATCTTCACACACGCGCACTTTAATAGAATGTAAGAAACATTATTGTGTTTGTTTTAAAGTCGGGAAAACCAAGAAGGGCGGGGGTAGCATTTTAGTTTTCTAGTCTAGGTGGCGCGAGCTACCACCCGTTATAAATATAGCCATTAGCATCCATCCATCCATTCGGTAGAGAGATATCCGAAACTGGGCGGAGCTGAACAAAGCGAGGCAACGACGCGTCGGAAACCATATTTTTCAAATCGTCCTGTGCTGCGATTCGGAGCAGCCATCTTCCCGACAGTTCGCACGCCGGATCGGACAGTTTTGACGCGCATTTGTTTCGCGCTTCTAGCAGCAGCGACGCGCACGGCAAGTTGGTTTGGTTTGACTTGACTTGGCTACGCCATAGGTTGTAGCTCGGCTAAAGCTCGCCGGATGTGTCCAAACAGATGAAACACGACGGATGAAGTGACGACGCAGTCCCTTTCGTTCGACTTGGTTCTAGGATAGGGGTGAGCGCGTGAACATTCCTCGCATTAAACCACACACTGCTTCGTAACATTTGTCCCGAACTCGACCTTTCCGTGATTTGCCCGACATACAAGTATGCTTCCATTTACGATTTCTTATACGACACCGGCGCTCGTTCGCGCATTAGTTGGAGATCATGCTGGCTTCACTTAGCTTCTCTTTCGTCCTTACACTCTAAGAAAAAAGTTGGCCTCAAGGGACTAACGGCAGCATTTGGTCCTCTGAACTCCCAGTTGCTCCCCGAAAGGACCATCTGGCTAAAGCTAGGTACCGTGCGCAAAAGCTGGGGACTAACTGCGCACGACTGGGACCAACCGATAGGCGTGTGCGAGCAAAAGCGTCCATTAGTCCCCCTCAGTCAGGGTGCATCTGTATGATTTAGTCCCCGAAGGCAAACGGAATGTTCGCCAGGAGGACGGATGCTATTTCGCTTGTCTTGGGGATCGGCAAGACTCAGCCCAGCACGACTGAAAGTGTTGACAAAACTCGGACGAAACTGGCGAATTTGTTTAATGTGCCACGAACGTTAATACATTACATGGTAGAGCTTCACGCGTTGTGTGAATGCGAGTGAACGATTCTGTTGACTCGACTTCACCCAACTATCTCGTCAAAAATGATCTGTTGACATTCCACAAGTCCCATTTACGTAATTCGCCTTCGCGCAAAAAAAAAAAGTGCATTTATCCAAACGCAACACCTCCAAATACTAACACTTTTTTCTTTTTAAAATTAAACTTAACAGTTTGTAGAAGCCACGCTTTTAACACCGGAGTCTCGCAGTCAGAATAAATGGTCACTTCAATCGCTAAAACTGAGCATTCCCACCGGCGATATAAGCAGTCGCGCGATGCGACTAGATCACATCGCAAAAAAAAAAAATTAGATGGTCACACCGGCGTGTGCGTTAAGCGAGTCCAACGCCTTCGTTGGCGAGTCGTTTCTCGAAAACCCTCGGTCCGAACGCCGTTGATTGGCTCAGCCGCCCCGCGACTAGATCGCATCGCAAAAAAGTCGGGTCGAGTAGCGACTGCTGAAATCGCGTCGCTTTTTGCCCGCGATGGTCGCTTTTGCGGTGAAAGTTATCGCGTGACTAGATCGCATCGCCGGTGGGAACGCGCCTCCGTCTCTGCGTCTCCCCGTGACAAACCTTTCTGGGTAGTCCAATGTCGAACTCAAAATCCGCAACGACACACTTGTTGCACAGCACGTTCCACTTAAAGAGCACATTCAGGGGCAGTATCCAGACGCCTTCATGCCATCGTCGTGGCTGTTTACAAAACAATCTAGATGAACAACGAAGAACGAACCACGCCCGGAACGTCACACCTGGTTGCACCCTACTAATTCGCGACTCCAGCAAAACGGACGCCACCAAGCGGGAAAACCGGGAACCAGCCGGACCAGGTCGCTCCGCGCCCCTCCGCGTCTTCGATGGCTTTCGCGGACGCGTGTTGTCGGCGCGGTGGCGAACAGTGTAATTTCACGAAGGTCCGAAAATTTCTTAAGTTTGCCTGAGTATTCATTAGTGTGGTGAAGCCTCAGTAGATTGTTTCCTTCCATCATGTGTTTCAAAGCCCGTTTACTCCACAACACACGGTCGCGTTCTTTCGATTTCTTGGATGGAAAGGAATCACGGAAAAAGGTTTTGATTACTTGTCTGTCTCTAATCACATTCAAGGTGACGACCACTTGATAACTGATAAGTGGTTTCTCTATAAGGATGTAGAACAGTGGACTGAAGACGAAAGACGAGGCATTTCACTGGAGGGAACACCAATGTTGCAGTCAAGTTAATAGGAAGGTTTGATAGCTGCTTTTCTTGAGTTTGGTTGTGCTTGGTTAGCTTCAAGTTTGAGCCACCCACGCCCGTCGGTGCGTTGGCTATTCACCTTGGCTGCTTTTCGCCGAAAAAGACTCTGGAACACACTGAAGGAGCTTGGGCTGATTTCGCAATTACTTGATTCAGGAAAACCTTAAGCAACCGGAAAGAATAAACACAAATTCGGGACGCAAACAGACGATCTGTTTGCGTCCCGAATTTGTGTTTATTCTTTCCGGTTGCTTAAGTATTTACCAACACGCTCGTTTTTTAATGTTAAGGAAAACCTGCTCGCTGCATATGAGGAATGAGAAAAATTATCTGTTTTCAAAAGGTGGGGGACGAGTCTCGCAACGTTAGAAGCTGTCACAGCATTTTGATCTATCGCGCCTCTCAATATTTATATTATACCCCCGTCGGAGCCAGCAGCAATATACGTCTACATTGCTCACGTTGACCGGCCAGAAAAAAAATACTCATTGTCTCCGTTCAGGATTCGAAGCAAAGTTCAATGCAGAGAGGTTCTGCGTGAATCTCCGATGAAGACCCTTCAGTTTGTCTCCGTGCTGCCGGCTAGAACCATTTGGCTAAGTTTCAGTAGTATCTCTCTGTCCGTCAAATATACTTTTATTCAGCACTTCACCTAATAGCTAGTCAACACAGCTCATATTTCAACCCGAAGAATATACTAATATCGCTTTAGTGGGGCCCCCATTGTACGTAATATAATACATAACCCGCTCGTCAAAATGACTTCTCGATTGCTACTAAAACCTGAATTGGAATACGAGTATCAGCTGCTTAGTGGGGCGCCGGCGGGTTAACATGGTCCTTGGCTCAAGAAGCGCTTGCTTAATTTTCATAATTTTCCTGCAGCCTGTGTTGTTCGCCGAGCAGACGACTGGAGCTGTTTCTTAAACGCGGATACGCACAAAAGCTCGATTTCGCGGACAGATAAGTCGCATGGTCGAGGCATGCGAGTTAGCTGAAAACTACTCTCGGCGGAACAATTCTGTAGTCATCGCCGCTTTTCTTAGATGATCAAAACGGATTAGTATCTTACCGTCTCTCCGGAACCCATAGTTTCGGTTTTGAACGAAATCTCCGAAACGAAAGTTTGACATGAAAAGAACAAAAAACACCGGAAAAAACAAAACTATGCTTTGCAAGTGTATGTGCATCGGCTACACTTAACCGTCTCAGTTCAAATACCGGTAAAATTGGGCGTTAAACAGGAAAAAACCTGTTAAATTGAACGCGCCATCTATTCAGGCGGCCCGGCCGAGCCGACGCGTCCTGGACTCAGCCGCCATTTTTGTTTGGTGGTGGCGCCCCCTATAGGTCGCTGGAGTCGCGAATACAAAACAAATGCAAACTATAAACAAAAAAAGCCACTCGAGAAAGCTGGAATTAAGTGAGAGAGAGAAAAGAAAGAAAAAAAAGTGTTTGCTTGTACGTCACTCGACCGGCGTGTTGAAAGCGGCGACCTTCTCCCGACCTTGGTGCTCTTCGGTGTCCTTGTGTCGTGTGTAATGGCATGGTAGTGGGAGCGGGAAACGAGATTATCTTCTGCGCGCACTGCCCCCTCCCGCCAATCCCCTACCCCGCATTCTTTGGTCCTTGCTCTCGCGGGGGGTTGGGCGTTGGTTGGGCAGATGGGGTCCGTCGGGAAAATGGGAAGTGTCTTTGTTTGAAAAGAACCTGTTTTTAGTAAGTTGAAAGTCGAAATACAGCCTTCGTCGGAGGCTGGTCGCCTTGTGTCGTCTCCGATCATGGCGGGATCCGGTTTGGATTCGCGGTACTGAAGCACTGCACTTGATCTGTTCTGAATTCACAAGTCAAGGGAACTCGATTAAGGTATGCCGAAGTGCTTCTGTTTATGGTGTATTTATTAACTGCGGCTTCAGAAAGTGTTTTATTTTGAGCGCGTTCTCTAGCTTGCAAAGCGCGCGCCATGCTCTATTCTTTTTGGCACCATGGTTGCTGATTCTGTGATGCAGCACAGAGACCTCATATTCAATCGTATCGAGCGAAACGCCAGTTCTACCTATGGCTTATTTTTTTTTTTTTTGTGTGTGTGTGTTTCGCAGACCCTGGCAGGATCGCTTGACCATAAACGCCTGTCCACACTAGTCCATACATGCAGCGGAGTGCCACAGGCATAGCGCTGACCTTGCGCTAAGCGCGTGCTGACGGGATCGGTCACCAGCTTTGTATCGCACCGACAAAACTCTTGCTCATGGCAGACGAAAAGTAGCTCATGACACGTGAGCAGCGCTACATCAGTGCTTCGCTGCGTGTGAGAACCGGCACTAATGGAGAGATATATTCGATTGTACACTACTCTTTCGCGTTGATGGCGGGAGATCGTGCCGTCACTTTGAAGCATAGTTTGAGCACGCACGCGCTGGGTCTGTAATTCGCAGCGAACGGTCTACTAAAATCTAATATTGCGCTGGTCTGCTGTCAACAGATCGCATGTTGGATGTGAACCATTGTATCACTTATGCAGCCTATTTGTTAATTTATTATGCGTGTGTTATAACTTATATCTCATATATTTGTCAAGCGATTGGGTATTTACGCTGCCCTGTTACTAATAATCCAAAATCCTCGCAACAGGCAAGAAGCTGCCGGTGCCCCAATAAACGGTGCTGGGACCAATACCGGCTTGGACAGACGTCCCAGTGTCCAAGCCGTCGTCGACGGAAGTGCACTCTTCGGAATTTGACCTTACCGTGGATTCTACCGCCCAGGAACTTCGACTTCAGTCATCCTTGAATGCGATGTGTATCTACGAGGCAATAAAGCTACGCTTATCCTGAACTCCACAATTTCGTTTCCGTGATTTGTGGCTCGGGACCAAATGTAAAGGATAAACCTTTAGTCCCAGAAGCCTAAATTCACGGGCGCAACGTTTAGACCCAGGGGTCCAAGTGCAAGGGCCTAACAGTTAGTCCTCGGGGTTCATTCGAAGCGGTGTAACAGTTAGTCCCAGGGGTCCAAGCGCAAGGGTCTAACAGTTCGTCTTCGAGGTTTAATTGAAACGGTGTAACAGTTGGTCCCAAAGGACCAAGTGTAAGGGCCTAACAGCTAGCCCTCGAGGTGTAACTGAAAGGGTGTAACAGTTAGTCCCAACGGTGCTAGTGCGAGGGACTAACTAACGGGGCGCAACAGTTGCTCCCGTTACAGTTCTCCCCTAGGGGATTGATGGTGGTGGCAGCGCATTTGGTCCCACGAGGGACTAAGTCCCGCTCTCTTTTTTCTTATGGCGAATTCCACTGGTCGTTTTGGAGCGCGCCGGGATCGACTTTTCTGGAGCGAGCCTATTTCATGGGCGATCGGGATCGAGACCGACGTCTTTCACTGGTCGTTTTGGATTAGCTCCCGCTCCAGATCTCGATCTGGATCCGAGAAAAGTCGCTCCCACGATTTCGGCGGATTCAACCGGAAGCCAGCCGGGCCAGCCCTCGTCGCACACACGTGACTTCCTTTTTGTGGGGCATCTCACCTGATCTCGCCTAACTCGCCTCAGAAGAAGAGACACGTCGCGGGCTGAGCTCCTAGATTGTCTCGAGATCAGAAGAATTCGTAATGGCCGCTTGCTTAGCCCTTGGCTCGACAGCCGGTTCATTTTCCAGGAGGGAGAAGAGAAGGTATTTGCCGCGCTACCGGCATTCTGGCATCTTTGCTAGAAGCGCGACTGAGCCATTCCTGCCGCTTGTGCGTCGAACACGTGTTAGCGCCGCGATTGCGAAAACGCCTTCGAAACGACCGCGGCGGCCGCGGAAAGGGGATTCCCAGGTGGTTGAATGACGGGAAGGCATCCGCCAATCCCGGAGCAGTGATCATGTTCCACAGGGGATCCGAAGACGGCGCGACCCCGTTCGGATCGTGTGCTCCAGTCCGGATCAGGTCAACTGATCCCGGCGCGCTCCAAAACGCCCGTGGAATTCGCCATTAGAGTGCACACTGTTTTGGTATGCTGGGGCCTTAGCTCTGCTTCTAGTGTTCTTTATCAATGCTCCTGGCGGTTTTTGTGTAATTTAGTACCCCGCACCCTCCAATTAACCTATTGTCATAGCTTGAAATATTCATAAATAAAATACAAAATACAATACAATACTTCAAATCATGGTCCCTAGCGTTTCACTCTATAGCAGAGAGTCTATGCGTCCGTAGACCCGACCATATTCGCAACTCTCATTACTGGGAACTTTCAAGGGTGTGTGCTAACTTCAGTGCAGTAAAAGGACAGTTCTTAGTGCAACGAAAACATGCATACCTATACAAATACAAGATTTGTTTCCTAAGCCCCATGTAACCAGCACTCCTCAAATGGCGCCAAAGGGCATGTCTGCACAGGATCCGCTAGCCACTGTCGAGTGACACTGGAAGGTCAGGGTGGTAGCTGCACTTTTTATGTCAGCAGTGAGGCACCTAATGCCCAGCAAGTTGTGTGATATGACCGACAACAATTCTCCATCAGGCTACGGCCCCTCAAATTACCACATTCACATTCCTTCCTGCCATGACAAAAACTTGTATGGCTAACTCTGCATACCCCCTGATTCCTGATGGTGACTGTGCCAGCAGACACTCGAGCCATGGCCAGCAATGTAAATGCTGCTATTCAATATTGCTTGTAGTGTAACTGGTGATCATCCATGATATCAATATACCATTAGGGTGACGCATACGACAGCACTGCACAGCGGCAACCGCATCACTGTGCCAAATCCAAACTATCTATATCTTGAGAGTCAAGCTGTAAAAACGCTGGTCTTGACAACAAACCTTACTTTTGCTGAACTATCACCTGCTTCGATAGCAACATCAGAAAGCTTTATGAAACCGTTTTCAAATATGCAGTAGTGTGTATATAAGCGGCGCTTGACACTTGTACGTTGTGGGTATGGTGCCACGTGCGTGTCATCGTATACGAGCGACGTTTGTGCCAGCCTATACAGTGTGTGCTCATCCGGCAATCTGAAGAAAGCGTCGACTTGAACTGGCTCGCTACCACTGCGAAATTGTTTTAGTTATTCTATGTGGTTATGAATGTATATCTTGTGAAGTGGTGACATGTACAACGCTCGGTGCAGGTCTACTCACTTTCCAGCCCAGTCTATTTATGTGAGAGAGTAAGTTTTGGTCGCAAATCGAGATCACAGACAGAGATCGCAAAATTACTTTTTAAAAAATGATTAAATTACATTACTACTTCGACAGACTCTTTGCTTCGTTGGATGAATTGCTGGGCTCGTTCCTGAACCTCGACCAGGTAGCCTCGACCAGGTAGCCTCAGCCAACCAAAGACACCAGCTTCGGCTATAGCAGCAGAGCCAGTTCAAACTGCGCAGCTAACCAAGAAAGCGCCCTCCTTCTTGCTCTCGAAGCAAGACCCAGTGCCGCCTCGTCAGAACGCGGACGACGGCCATTGTCAGCAGCCTCTTTATCCACGCGAGAAGCAAAAAAAGCAGCACGTGTCGCCTCAACGCACGTCAAAAGCTTCACAGGATCTTCGGCGTCTTACGTTTAAACTTCCCGAAATTTGTCTGCTGTGCCTCAAGTGTAAAAAGAGCGGATACTTCGTCACGCGAAGTGCCACTAAATAAGCTACGCTACAGAGTAACGGCACTCGCCCAGATTGTGGCTTAAAATCATGGTTGTTAGTTATCTGAACCGTTATCTGAAATCACAAGAAACGCTTTTCCGTCCTCCACAAATGCTTAAACAGTTTGCGACAAAGCTAAGCAATATTACATGAGCTTCCTAACACTGAACCTAATCCTGAGGAAGTCGCACTTTTGAATCATGACGATCGGTACTTGCGTCTCCTCTCCACAAACACCAAAATGGCGGCGCCCACAACAATGCCGGGAAACAGAGTGCCGATACTCTAAGCGCAGCTCATTTAATGGCTCTAGACAAGTGGTGTCGGCAGGAGCTCACACCACAATTTTTGGCGTGGAAACATATCGTTTTGAGTCCGCTGCAGCAGCGACGCAGGGGAGCTACAAAATGAAGCCTTTGACGCCTGCGAGAGGCCATCACTAGTTAGGCGCACCCCATGTGGCGCAGGAGTGGGCATCAAAACAATTCAAGTTCAACTGGAAGGACAGCCTTGGACACCTTTCTTGGATTCGGGGGAAATGATAAGTCTTATCTACGTTTCCATCGCCGACCGGTTGCAGCTTTTCATTCAAACTTCTTCTATCCGTCTTCATGGTGCAAGTGGTCAAACCCTCACGAACCTCGGCGAAGTCACTACCGCAGTGACAGCTGACGGACAGACACTGATCCAGGCAGTCATCGTGGTCCCATATCGTGAGGAAGAAACGTTGATCGTTGATGACAATCTTCTGACAGCGTGCAAGGCCATGATCAATTGGGGCGCAAATAGCTGCTTGATGGCTCCGCTTACGACATGTCATAAGGTCATCTTGGCTGCGAAGCAGCTAATACCTCCGCGATCCCGAAAGCCTGTTCAAGCACGCCTGAAGCACCCTGTCCGAGGATAATCAACGACCGACAGCACATTATAAGTGCTCGTGGCTTACCAGTCATCTCGACCAATGGATCTGCACTCATATTCTACTGTCGGAGTCGCTCGGGGGGTCAGAAGTGTCAAAGACATCGAGCTTAGCGACGACAAAACTGCGTCCATTTTAAGTTGCTCAAGCCTGCCTTCGCCGGGGGACCTGGATCGCCCGTATGCTTTGGAAATCGCCGGCCCTTGACACCAACCACTGCCGGTTGAGTGTGCCACTTCCAACAGTTGTTCAACACCGGCACCTGAAGAGCTTCAAAAAGTTCAAGAGCTTCTTGAGAAAAACATGGCTTGCTTCGCACAAACCAGTTGTGACTTTGGAAACTATCGGCTTTAGCAACACGCCATTCCGACAGTCAATGCGATACCTATCTCCCAGAGACCACGTCGACTGTCGCCGGCGCAGCGTGATCTCGTCAAGGCGATGATCAAGGATTTGATTCATGCAAAGATTGTGCAGCCATCGCGCAGTCCGTGGGCATCCCCCTCAGTCTTAATCACGAAAAAGGAAGATCAATACGCATGTGCGTCGACTACAAAAGGATCAACGCGGTCACTGAAGACACTGTCTACCCTTTTCCGCGAGTTGAGGACTTTTTGCTGACTCTGACGGGGAGCAAGTTTTTCTCTGTCATGGAGCTGGTTTCTGGCTTTTATCTAATTGCCATGCGGCCAGAAGATGTTAACAAAACGGCCTTTGTTACCCCGTGGAGACTGTGTGAAGGGTCAACGCGGTCACTGAAGACACTGTCTACCCTTTTCCGCGAATTCAGGACTCCTTGCAGACTCTGACGGGGAGCAAGTTTTTCTCTGCCATGGAGCTGGTTTCTGGCTTTTATCAAATTGCCATGCGGCCAGAAGATGTTAACAAAACGGCCTTTGTTACCCCGTGGGGACTGTATGAGTGCTTGAGGATGCCGTTTGGACTCAAGGGTGCTTTGTTTACCTCTCAGCGTGCGGCAGGCACTATAATCGAGAATGCCAAGTATGACCTCCCATTTGTCTACACGGACGATTGCCTTGTCTAAAGCAAGAGATTGGACGAGCACGTGCTGCACTTGCAAAACATTTTTTTAGGTTCCACGAAACGAACGTGAAGTTTAAGCAACAGATTTTTTTTTTCGTTTTTTACGTCAGTTATGTACCTTGGACACAGTGTCATGAAGCATGGAGTACCTCCTGGCCCTTCCAAGTTGGCAGCTTTCCATAGGTTTCCGGTTCCCCGCAACATCCAAATACTTAAATCCTTCATCGGCCTGACATCTTTCTTCCGGGAGTTTATCCCGAATCGCAGTGCTCTCGCAGTTTCTTTGGGTGAACTTCCAAAGAAAGAAACAAACTTCATGTGAGATTTGCCTGCTGGACAAAGGAAGAAATTTACAAGACAGCTGGCAAATCTCACAAGCATGAATAACCAACCAGCTGAGCTCCAGGCAATCAAAACAAACTTCCTCTGGAATAAAGAACAAGAAGCACTGTTTAAGGCACTCGAGGGTTCCCTGTGTGAACCAACTCTTTTTAAGCTTTTCTCGGAAGACGTACGCTTTGGCGTCCAAGTCCACACCGACGCTTCCAAGCTGCGCTTGGAGCGTTGCTATTGCAAAAGGACGAAGATGGATACTTCAGACCAGTAGTGTACCTGAGTCGCACCTTCAAAGCGTTCGGGTCCAACTGCACATCGACAGAAACGGAATCTCTTGCCGTCAAGTGGGCTCTGGATGAGCTTCGCCCGTACCTCATGGGTCCTAAGTTTCAAGTTGTTACCAACCACCATGGTCTTTGCTGGATGATACTGTACAATGAGAAGAATAAACGCTTACTGCGCTGGTCGCTACTCCTGCATGAGTTCGATTTCGAGGTCATCTACAAGTCAGCAGCTTTACACGGAGAGCCAGATTGCCTCTCCCGAACTCCGCAGTCTATACGGGAGCTACGTGACAAAGTTCTCTGTGTCATACCTTCTGCCTTTTTGCAACGAACTGAGGATCTCTCACGTGACCAACATGAGGATTCGTACTGCCAGGACGTGTCCAGTCGGAAGTACTGGTACACATACGCAGCAGAGATAAGCACAATACAGGTTCGTTGTTCATAACGGAGTCTTTTACAGGAGCGATCAAGGCCCCACAATCAACGTTTCTCGGTCTGCCTTCCTGACTCGAAGAGAGCCGAAGATTACAACCAAAAAAGCGCAAAAACTTAGACAAAGGACAAGTGAGAGCCTCGTCCTTCGTCTAAATTTTCACGCTTTTTTTTATGCATCACCAACTTGCCCAGGTTACCGTTCTTGTACAAAGAGCCGAAGTTTTGCGCGAATTCCACAAGGAATGTACTGCGCACACATGGACATCGGATGCACCTTCGAAGCTATTCGCACAAACTATTTCTGGCTGAAACTCTTCAGAGACGTAAAGAACTTTGTCACGCATTGCGATCTCTGCCAACATATGAAGATGTCATCTGCGGCCCCTTTTGGACTGCTGCAACAAATTGAACTCCACTCCCCGTTTCACACTGTAGGGCTAGATATCGTTGGACTATTTAAGACTTCTCGAGGGTACAAATACACCATCGTCGCCATCGACTACCTGACTAAATTTGTTGAGTCCAAGCCTGTGAGGAACATTGAAGCGGTTACGGTACAGAAATTGATCGAGCGTCGAATATTTCTAAAGCACGGATGCCCAGCAGTGAATATGGTTGGGGCTATGAACGTATAGGCTCTCTACTACACAAGAAAACGCTGGTGACGATGCTTTAAAGTGTTGTATTTTAGATATGTTTTTTTTTTTTATTTTTACCCACGCCTTGCCCGCAGGGTAATTGGCGTGGACGGAGTTCTAAAGTTGATGCGAAACCACGCCGAGCACTGATCAAAAACACTAGAAGCGGAGCTCAAGCCCCAGCACTAATAAACAGTGTAAGGTCAAACGTGAAGCCAGCATGCTTCCCAACAGATTCGAACGGTAGTACACTTTTATGCCAGGCAGGTCACGGCAAGGTCGAGTTCGGGAGAAATGGTACGAAGCACTGGGAGGTTTAATTCACGGAATGTTCACGCGATCACTCCGAGCCCAGAACCATGCCGAACGAAAGCAACGGCGTCGTACTTTATACTTGTGTTTCATCTGTTTTGACACACCTGGCGAGCTTTAGCCGAGCTACAACCTATGGCGTAGCCAAGGCAAGTCAAACCAAGCCAACTTGCAGTGCGCGTCGCCACCGCTAGTAGTCTCCCCCAACGCGTGCGCTGCTTACGCATCCCTTCTACGCACTTCTTTCATCCTTCACCTTTTATTATAATGAGTGTGTTTGTGTCCAACTACATTCAAGACGCAACCGCTCCTCCCTCTGCGGTCCCCAAGTTATCGCTATCACTGTTAGCAACTTCCATCAATTCACGTGAAAAATGAGAATAAAACGTAGCCTGTTTGTCGGCACTGAATCCAATATATAGCTTTCGTGCAGCTATGGGAACCGGTCCGTAAAAATAAAAAAGAAATGCGAATCGAAGTTGCCCTGCTTGTTGGCCCTGCATCGACTGTGCCGTTTTCATGCTAAAACGGGAAGTGTGACGTACACAATCAAACATACAGTTTTGCTGAGGAACATCAGGTTCCCGTTTATGATTATGACTAACGAAGATATTACGAAGTAGCAACTCATACTGAATTTCTAAAAATGTCTCCAGCACTGGGCGTGCATAAAAGCGGCAAAATTTGTTATTTTTGTATGTGAGGCATTTCTAAGTGCATCCTTTGCTCTGTTTTTCCTTCGGTTGGTATTGTTGTGAGCGATATAACGTGCACATACGATAAACGCAGACAAAAAGCTCACCCACTCGCCCCCAGGCGCCGCCGTCTCGGGGCGAGAGGGTTACGTCATTAGCACATGACTAAGTGATTACACTATCTTACGTAATTGGGCCAAACGTACCAACGGCTTTGCTTCGGAGTGACAGGGTTATATGGTTAACTCATGGTTACGTGATCGCGTGTTCACATATTCACATATTTTTACATAATTAGGCCCAAGGAAGAAGGGCTACGGCTATAAATATGTGGTCGGCCTTGCACTTCACTTGAGACGCCTTGTAAATTGCGATAATGGGCTCTCCAAAGGCTCTGAGAAAAAGCAGACGGACGTGCTTTCTTTATCCCATTGCATAAAGCGGGATGTAGGCTATCACTAACGAGACTGAATGTTCTCAATTTTCGCCGTGAAAGGAAACCTGTACTGTTTTTAGACAGATCGCAATATGTGCTGTCCGATGTAGAAATGGAACATGTTCGGCCGTGGCAACAAAACAGGTGACCCTCTCTGTTGCGATGGTACAGTTCCCGTAGCTGTAGTAAATAGCACTTGCACCATCATGATGGTAGACGGAACTCACAATGTCAACCCTTGAGGCATCATGTCCCATATCAAGTAGTTACGGAATTTTTTCTGTGGTAGAGCATACAGAACATGCCGTGGCAACAAGGCTGCAGGCGTGTTTCCCGTACTTGGACGAAATATTTTCTAAGCGTACAATCAGCGTGAGACTACCTACCTCTCGCCCTCTATTGAGGAGGGCCCCATATTTACGGCGTTTCGTCGTTTTTTGGGGTTTCACCCAATCCAGACATGCCACAACACCCCATCGTTTACCTTTGCAGACGCTGGAAATGCATCGTCAGGCGATAAGAACGTCCAGAAAAAAAAATCCCAGAGCAAGGGGTGTTAGCATATGAGCCACGCCTTGCAATATTTTAAGGGGCACTACACTGTTAGCAAAAATAACACGCCCAAACGTGTAAACCGTTGTCCCATAGCGGACACGTCGAAACGTGTTCGTTTTACACGCAGCCATTTGTGTTATTCGTCTACACACGAGGTGCCATGTAAACTTAACACGCTATACCATGTCTGCCTTCCGCAAAACACGTTTCGAGGGTGTTCCTTGTGAAACATGGCAGCCAGCAGCCGAGAGACGAGCCCAGCGAGCCGTGCGCCTTTCAGCCGAATTGAAAGCACACACGACGCGTTAGCTCTCGTTCGACGTCTCTTATACACAGTAAAGTCTCCAAGCGGTGGACGTAGCTACGTGCAAAGGTACGTACGTGCGTCGACGGCGGTCGGCTGCGCCGGTAGCTTCAACGGAGCCGCTAGACAAAAAAGAAAACGAATGCCGAACTCACATGAATAAGTAATTTGAGCCAACTATTTAGAATCGGGAGGTAACTTGCGCCATCTAGCGAGATTTCTAGCAGCCTATATTTGAAAAAGACGAGTCTGTTAATACATTGCGAACGACCACGACTAGACAGCAACCCTACATACATAGCAGGCAACAAGTACCACGTACTACACAGCACCGAGATGTGCACAAACACAACAACGACACTTCGCCCGACACTTTCTACTCGATATACACTTCTCCCTGCGGCGCATATAAGCTTGACATGTGCGGGTGAGCTATTGGGTCGCTGACCATTACAGATTTATAGAAGGAGACACAAAACACGGGTCAATGGACAGCCCTGTGTTAGAACTGTTTGCATCAAAAAAGTATGGAGGCAAAATCTATAATGTTAGTCCGTTGCGTAAAATAAAGATATATTAACAATGAATCTTAAACCGGTCATGAAAAAGTTCAAATTTTTGTTATTTTCTTGCTTGACCAGTGTTAAGAGCAGTCCGACTAGCTTGAATCAGATAGGGAAACAAATTATTGGGATTTTGTCATTCCGTATACAGTAATAAATGAAAATGATCCTTGCGCAAAGCATTTTGTATATATTTTTGTGAAGGACATCTGCCCAACATTCACTTCCGCTAGTTGCAGTACGGGAGAAGACGCCTTCACTTTTGGGGCGTTTTGATGCAGCTTGTTGTCGTATGTTGTGTCGGTGTCGAGTGGAGCGGTAAGGCTTAGGAGTTTCTGACCGGTGTTGTTCGTGAACACTGGTGTGAGGCACTGATGCGTATTTTTTTTTTTTTTATACTGCCACCACCTCGAACTTTGAATATACGCGGGTCCGTAGCACTGCATTATGCTGAATCGCGAGCTCCTTCTCTGTTGACGTCGCTTTCCTGGTACCACTCTTGGATACTGCAAGCGTTTAAACAATGTGCACCGTCTCGCCTACATCCCCGGCGACGTACTCGACCTGTTGAAACTTTTTGCTTCCGTCATTTTGGAGTACGCAAGGCAGTTATCTCGTTGCTCTGGTTTCGGTTATAAAAGCAAGGCAAAACGCTCGTAGTTCCCGCCCTCAGTACACGTTGGACATCTTCCTCACTTTGACACTTGATAACTGAATGAACGAGGATCTACATGTACTTCACAGGTCACTCTCGCCGCTTCCTCACCGTCGAGCAGCCGGATCAGCTGGCGACAAGCCGCGGATGAAAGGCTTGAGCATCAAAAGCCCAAGCGCACTCGGTGCTGATGCGGGTGATGCGAGTTTCTGTCAACCGGGAGGCCAGCACAAACCGTGACCGTTCCAGCTCTTCTTCATGACACGGTGTTGCAGAGAGCAGGGTAAAATACAGCTACATGGATCACCGAAGCGAAAGCGCTGCTATCGTAAATCTTGGTTTGTGATTGCGTCTTTGTAGATAATCTTATTCGTTTTGTTGGAGAGAGGCAAACGACGGCCATAACCAAATCGCTTGCATATTCCGCATACCTCACATAAGTATTTACCCCGTCACCTTACGAAAAGCGCAAAACACGGAGTCCGCGCCGTCCTAAGCTTCCCCTGTTTTTTACCTGCTTTAGAGCAGTTTGTACCTGCTAGCAGATATGCCTACTGAAGCTGAAACAGGGCAGTGCCAGAGAGAAAGAGACAAAGTTGGGAAAGCTTGCTCGCACTCCAATTTCTCTACTCTCAAGTGATTGTACCATAATAAATGCACGAACGCCTCTTCCCAAAATAAAGAAAAAGCACTACGTTCACTACGTAAAAAAATGGTCTCAGTACCTGCATCTCTGGGCAGGTAGAAAATCTTGCCCTAATTTATTCACACCGCATGTTGAGCGCAACAAACTCGTTGCAGGACCGAATCATCTACTCGAGCGGTGTGCGTCGCTGTGCAAACGCAGTCCAACAGGAGGCATAAAAACGGCAGATTTAGAAAAACAATCCGGAGTCCATTATTCAGTCAAAACGACGTAATTTTGTTGAAAACGCCCGCTGCTTCTTACTCACGGTATCCGTCAGGATACTTCCACAGTTTGAAACGGGACGAAAAAAGATTTACTTCTAAAAGCGCTCGCTGCGTCCTCCCGGACTAGCTGGAGCGGACCAGCTGATGACGACGGGACTGAACCCGTTGAACCTCCGCCCCAGAACAACCAATTTGCGCTCCGTGTTAGTGTGGGTCTCTACCTCCAAGCACGAATTGGCAAAGGAAGAACGCAAACTCTACCTGAAAGGCCTTCTACTGACAGTAGAAGACCCAATCCCGCAAGGGTACACGAGGTGGGAGAATGTACGATTACGAAGAATCAGGACCGGTACAGCCTTAACACCGGCAAGAAAAGCAACATTTACAAAAAAGGAAGAAGGAAATGAAGACATCGACCCTGTGTGCAAGAAATGCATCGCAGGAGGGTTGCTGACAACAACACACATGCTATGGGTCTGCAAGAGTCTAGAGAAATTCAGACAAGACGCATGGGCCTCGCTAACGAGTGAGGCGAAACCAAGGAATTTAGAAGCCTGGACCCACCCAAAAGGACAGGCACAACACAGGAAGCAAATCCTGGATTCACTGATACGTTTTATCAGGACATCCGGGGCCCATCAATTTATCTAGCCTAATCATCATCATAATCCCCTCACCCTACAACCCTCTCAACCTCCTCCCTCCTGCCTCAGGTTCACCAGACCATAGGCAGGCGAACCTTTCTCATCAATAAAGACAAGATTTCAATCAATCAATCACCAGACACCACGAACGTTTGAGCTTTTTTTCGCATCGCCGTGTTGCACCGAATAGAACGAGATCGCCGAAGTCAACGCAGCGCTGCCGTGAACCTTGGCCTTTGGTTGCGCACTCGTGGACCCTGTGGCTCCCTTCGCTTTCAAAGCACACACGGCGATTACGATTGATACTTTCCGTCTTCTGAGAACGTCACAGGGGCACTTCTCCGGTCACGTCTTCGCAACATGTGCTTGCAAACCTACGAGCTTCTAGCGTCCCGACAAACCAAAACAATACCGGCGCCATGTTAAACGTCCGTTGTTGCCAGATTTTCTCCGACCAAACAAAAGCAACGAAAGCAAACCGGCTCTAGCTTCCAGCGTATATCGGTGTTGTGCCGTGGCCAGATTTTCTCCATCAGTTCTAGCTCAAAGATGACCTACAGATGCAGCAACACTGGCCGGGAAGCGGCATTGAAGCGGCGGCACCTTCGCTTGCAGTTGAAGGGTTGAAGCCAAAACGAAACCAACTACAATATCACGAGTTCAGATAGAGGGTACGCTTTTTATATCCATTTTAAATGTTTAGAACGAGTAATTAAACCCACAACTTTATCTGGTGTGTAGAAAAACTATTATAAAGACCCCTAAAATAAATACAAACATGGGCGACAAGAGGGAAGCCGCATTGCCATCAACCAGAATCAATGGTAGGAATGGCAGCGAGCGCGGTAAGCGCGGGGTTCGCCACGTCCCGCGACATGGCGTAATGGCTTTTCGTGGATATTTGTCTCCGAGACATGCTTCTTTCCGCAGCATTTGTCTCGACGTTCCTTTCTCGGTGTGTCCCCAAACATTCCGGTGCTTCGACAGCTGGCAGTGCTGTCGAAGTCGGCTACACGGCTATGCGTCTATGACCGAACCAAAACACGTTTTTTACAACCTCGCATGATTTTTGAACCAATTATCCGTTACTCAGCGTGTAAATTTATGGTAATTTGTGTAAATAGCGTGTTTTTCACCCCAAATATTCGCTAAATACACGGGACTTGCTAACAGTGTAAAGTATACTTCTAGATCGACATTTTATATCGCTTACTAAAAGTACAGGCCCTAAACATTATAAAAAAAAAACAATCGTTCATGGCCTCTTGCGCTATTAAAATGCTACCAAACTTTGGGACACACCCCTCTGACCTTAGCACCACTGAAAACCATATAACTACAAAAAAGCGCGTGGCCTGTTTTTCTAAATAGAACGTAATTAGTTAGACATTGCGATATCTCCTCTTCTGAGATTTATCTCAGAATAATGAATACTGTTAACGACTTATTCTTTGCAGGCTCAATATTTCGCGATTTAGGTCAAAGTTGAAGTTTTGGAATAATTCGTGGGTTCTAATTTTCGCGACGTGGTAAGGTCTCAATATATATTCCAATGTGTTTACATTTTACCAGATTTCTTCGCGGGACTTATGTTTTTTGAATTGTAGGCAATTAACGAAATTTGCAAAAAGTTAGGTCCTCAAGAAACTTAAGTTGTTTAGAGTATTGGAATTATTGGCAACAAACGATTGGGTATAAACAAGGGGTTCTCGAGCGATGCTCCGGCATAAACAAAATCGTGTATAGAAACCAATTAACGAAGTTCATTTAAACTTTTTACAAATATGTCTTGAGGTGATGTATAGAGTCATAGAGTGCTCGACTCTTGTAAAGTTAGGGTTATTGTACCGTATTTACTCGAGTAATAGCTGCACTATTTATGAGCAAGGGCCGTGCATCTGCTTGCCCGCAGAGCGCATATACAGGCAATCATCTCGTTGCGCATAAATAACAGGAATTAGCTAGCTCGAGAGCACAAGTCTCCATACAAATGCAATCTTCAGAGACGGTATCTTCGCGCTAAGACGATATCTGTGTCCTGAAGAAGCAGAAGGGTTTGAAACCCTTCTGCCGCGGTGCCTACCTTCCGACTGAGCCCCCCCGCCCCCCAGAGGAACGAGCCTTAAAGGGGCAATGAAGACGATTTTATTTAATTTTTTTAAATGGTGTTTTTATGCTTCTTGGGAACATAGCATGCTGCCCAATGTTTTGTAGCCATTTGTGACGCGTATTTCTGTACCTATGAAAGAAGTAAAGAAACCGAAACTGAACCATCTCCATTCTCGTTTCTCGGCCTCCAAAAACGGAGGTGACGTAGGGAGTGACGTCAAGTGTGAATAGTCGGTATCGGTAGTATTTACGAGATCGAGATTCTGGTTACCGCGGTGGGTTATAGCAGTGCGGTGGCGCGTTCGTTTCGTCGAATCTGTCAACATGGACGGCAATGCCGCTCTCGCGAGCGAGTTCGAGCTTCCGTTCAGTGACCGAACACCAACGGAACGGGAGTACGTGTGTGGCAGCCTCTGCCATCACCCGACGGAGACCGCCCAGCCGGCAACCAGCGGCCCGCATGCCGAAGGACGGACGCGGGGGAGACGCGGAGGGGAAAGCGGCAGCGACCCGGCCGTTCCGGGATCCGGTTTTTCCGCGGACGTCCTCTTTTCGTCGTCAAAGAACACAAAACTAGCGTCGCCCGAACGAATACTGGTCTTCAGTCGACCGTTGGAACAGCCATCTACAGCTACAATTTTGCAGAATCCTTCCAGTACCGCGTTCTTTTTTATTTTATTTTGTTTGCCCAAAGTTGTTCGTTGCCCGCTTCGCGTCCAGCGCAGCAAAGCAAAAAAACAATTATGCTGCTTTATTTACGGTTTAGTAATCATTTTCGGTCCGATTTATACTTTTCATGGTTATTCAAGCGGAAATTGGAACAGTATTCCTAAAAATCGCGAACCAAAACGTGACCGAGGGCACGTTTCTCGTTTCGACCAATCGCTGACGCGTCTCTTGTGACGTCGCGCTTCTTGGCCCCGCATCGGTCACGTGAGCTCCTCTTCTCCTGGCTTCTCCCGCAACTCTCGGGGCGTCGCTCCAGTCGATCCCGGTACGATTATTACCGCGACTGTTTAATTGATTTGCGCGGCATAGAAGCGCCGGTTTCGGCTGAAATTTGGGCAGCGTGACATGAGACGTGCCTGGAACCCAGTTCAATCGCCAAAAAGATGTGCGAAATTGCCTTGATTGTCCCTTTAAAGGGACCATGAAATGACTTTTTTACTTTTTCCACATAACTTTTACAATAAACCGTCAATGTTCACTGAATGCCGAACAGGCATCCGTTTTCGTCTCGGTTTATTAACTTCTACACAAAAAATTAATGAAATATCGACTTTTTCTTGACCGCAAAACAAGCCGTGACGTACGATGTTTCCGGAACCGGAAGTTCTCTCTGCAGTAGGAGATGGGAGCGTTAGCGAGTTGGGGTGCGCCGGTGGGTTTTACTGCGCCGATGTCACCGACGTATTTTCTGAATCGGCGCCTCTCATCGCCGCATCGCAGCTGAACGAAATCCAATGAGATACGTTGCGCTACAGCGACAGCATGGGACTAGTGCCATACGCCGGTATGCCTGTTGGGAAGTGCAGATGGGAACAATTTGCCGCGGCGTTTTTCGCGGTCTCGGAGATGCAGGAGCGAGCCGACGTTAAAAAAGATACGTTTGAACTGTCAGCAAGAGCCACGTAAATACCTGTTCACACTCGGAGCGGACGCGCGCGTTTGATGAAGTGCTGTATTCGCGCTGTTGGTAAGCGCTTCGGGACCGATCTTTTACAATTGCAACTCGATACTGACGCGACACTCGGCAAAGAAAGGTTGGACCGGGGTTGTACGTATACCTCCCACGAACTGTTATAGCTCGACAGTGACGTGCAGTCTGTCAGAATAAAAATGGCATACCAATAACAAAGTGTACATACCGTGTTACGAAGGTAATCCATACGGCGTTTATTTCAGCTCTATATCACACAAAACAAAAAGATAGAATCGACGAGAGTCCCTTTTCGACGAGTGTTCGTCAACACTGCCTCGGAAAACAAGGGGAAGAGATTGACCTCACCTCTTAACCTAAAATTGAGGTCAGCGATCAAACTATAATACGGAAGGGTCCACAAGGGTAGCGCGGGCATATTCCATTCAGTACGCCAGCCGGTCGTAGGCAGACGGTCTTGCGACGAAGCAACGCTGCGCCAAGTCGGAGTGCGCCTGCTAGGCCTATATTCTGAGAGTTTCGTCGGAGCGGGATTCGCGGCTGTTGTCGCTCTTCTCGGGTGTTTGTGGATCCAGCGTTCTTGTTCGTCGTGGTTTGTTTTAAGTACATTTCTTTCTTGCTGCTTGAAGTCGGCACGCGCGAGATGAACACGTAGAAAAATAAACGTTCAGTTAGTCAGAGTTTTGAGAGGAAGGAAACCAAAGGAAATAACCGTTCTGAATTGGCCCTGCCCTACTGCGCACGCGCAGTAGTTGCTTCGTTTACCACACGATAGATGGCGCTTGGCTCTCAGCATTATCAAATTTGGCAATTTTCGCCACACATCTCTAATTATGCTACAAAATGTGGATCTGAATATTATTTAACAAAACTTTTAGGAAACATTCGCCGGCTATTTATTGTTTACGATCGCGGTGCTGGTGAGGTAGGCTCTTACCCAATAGGCGATGTGGATTCGGCTGACGTGCACCGATTCTGCGTATGCATCGTAGTGAAAAGGCAGAGCTTTCGAAGGAAAGAAGTCGCAAAAGAGTCCAGTTTTCTTTTAAAAGTTCTATAGCAAATAATTTTTTTTGGCTCCCTAGTCTTGTGTTTTTGTGTTCCTTTTCACACCTTTTACGACGTGCGGTGGATGAAATTCGATTTTAAAATCATTTCATGGTCCCTTTAAATAGGCCCGGCCCCCTGGCGGCGGATCCCTGTCGACCCACGGAAAAGTGTGCGGTTGAGCCGAGAGGGAGCGTCGGCGGGGTTCTCAGTCGTAGGCAGCCAGCGCAGCCAAGATTGTTTATTAGTAAGCAGAAGAGTAGCCGCGAGGGCTGCAATCCTGCTGCCGATCGCGGTGACTGGCAAGCCGCATACTCCGCGGAAAAGCAAACCCTCAGGTTTTCTTTGTAAACAGTGCGGCTATTACTCGAGTTAATACGGTAATTAAAGAAAAAAAAAAAAAGTTATATGGCTGAGAAAACGTTTACACCAAAACATTGCACTTTATTTTTTTTTTTTTTTTGAGCCCGGCATAGCAGGAAGTAAATAGAAAAAAAAATGTAACGGTGCAGGCGAGCTAGTGAATATTAAACATGTTGAATTAACTTGAGACTGCCGTAGAGAAGAAACGTCAAAACCTAGAAGGGAGAAAAAAATAGACAGGGCGGCGTCTTTTGAGACGCCGTCCTGTCTATTTTTTGTCCCTTCTACGTTTTGATGTTTCTTCTTTACCCCAGTCTCAGGTTACTTCGACATGGCTAGGAAGTAACATCGCATAAAGAGGGACGAAAAATAAACGTGCGAACGAGTTATATTTAAGGAAACTAGAGTTTGAAAGGGAAGAAAATTAGAAATAAGGATCAAACACCTCAGCTCGGGTAATATTAGTGATTTTATATCAAATACCCTCAAAGCCAGGGGTATCGTAAAGTGTATTAGTGTTTCACACTAATATTCTTCGAACTGTTTACTTCCAGGATATCATAAACGGCATAAAGTAATTTTCTTTAAATAAAAATACTTTTAACTCACCAGGAGACGAGAGCGACGTTTCAACCAGAACCAATAAAATAAAAAAAAATTCTATGGTAAAAATAACACCCATCTTGCAGATTTGCTTACTTATTGGATTGACACAAAGGTAAAAAAGACCTCTATCACCAACTAAATGGCCCAAAGGTGACAGACAAGCCTGCAAATGAAACGATCAGCAGGTATACTGAAAGCTGCCGGTTTATGAGTGGTGCGGTTTCTACGGCTCCTTCATTACTTGAAAGGAAATATTGTTTTTTTTTTATAATTTTTATGACATTGCACTGTGTGCTGTGTCAACGCACTTCAACCGAATTAAGGTTTCCACGACGCAGATGTTGCTCTCGATAAATGGCACTAATATAAGAATAACATCCGGTAGTGTAGAAGCATATGCGTTCCTACCAGACGTATGGTACAACAACAAATGCGCGCAGAATACATCCAGGTGCAATTGCTGCAGCTCATGACGAATAAAAAACAATGAAAAAGATAATGTAGACATTTAGCCTTGTGAACTGGAAATGATGAGTGTAAGTACACATCAGAAAAAAAAGGTGCTTCACGCACCAAGATGGCTGACATGTAGTTACTCTCAAGTTTACTAGTTCTAGTGACTCTGTATACAATGGTGTCTTTAACTTAATAACGAAGAACTCCGAACATAGGGTGAAATAAAGGATAACTAACACCGAGTCGGTTTTGTGTTCTTTTTGTTTTCTGTGTCCTCTCCGGCCCTTACTTTCAGCCTGTATATGGGCTGTCCCAAGCGAACCTTCCGTCGCAAAACAAACTGGAAAAATGGGCGCCTTCTCATAATAAGTTTGAACTTTCAACGAGTTTCCACTGAGCAGGTCACTTTTACCTTGTTAAATGTTACGGTACAGTTCTCTTTTTGTGCAAAATTAACGCAGACATCTTACCAAAATCAAGGTTGAGCGCGTTCGCAGACACTTGAGTTAGCGATGCTATTTACTTGTGGCGCCATCTCTCGATAGGCGCAGCGAGCAGAAAACAGAGTGCGTCGTTTGCTTGCTACGCCTATTGTGAGATGGCACCGGAAGATCGTCGCAAATAGAGTTCCTCGATATGCTCTCCCGAAGGGGGAGCAGAGTTGCGCATTTGTTTTCCCCGCACCGCCACACCGCTATTCGCCGAGATCCGTCACGTGAGGAGCAAAGCATCCGGCGCCGTGGGAGAAAGCCACCTTTACGGTCGCCCCGCCGACGTTGCTCGCGCCCCGGCGTATGTTCCCCTGCTTTCGCCCTCCTTCTCCTCCTCTCCTGTTTTCCATGCGCGGCGGCGCGCGCGGCGCCGCTATTCACCAAATTTAGTCACGTGAGGTGCAAAGCATCCATGGCGTGCGGGAAAGCCGGCGCTACGGCCACACGCCGAGGCTGAATGCGCAACTCTGCTACCGTAGGTAGCTATATACAGGAACTCTAGTCGCAAACTCGGTCGTCTGTGAGGGCGCCCAACCTTCACTTTGGCAAGTTTTTTTCTATATTTTTTTGCAGAAAAATAACTGCGCCTTGATATTTTACATGGTAAAACCAGACTCGTGCCCGTTACTTGAAACAAGTAAATAATTACAGTTACAATTACTTGACCGTAAATTTAACAGATTACCGACTGGCTGCAAAAAGTAATCGAGTAATTGCTTCGTTACTTTACTCCATTACTCTTCAATTGCTTTCAGAAATACATTCCGAAAATTTGATGTTCACTTAATATCTTGTGCGGTGACAAAATAAACTATTTTCTATATGTTGATAGCAACTAATTTATGTTTGTCTTCTACAAATCTGCAGGCAATCAATAGCGGCGTGACAGTGCGACCTGTCCACCAATATTTGTTCCTTGATTTTTGTCACGGCATGATATGGCCCCGAACACGGACCCCAATATTCGGTGATAAAGTGATCGTTACCGAGCACAATTTGTGTGACTCATGCTCGCATCGTAATCTTGAGTTGATTTTGGTTGACGTGCGTGGACACTGCGGGTCATCGCGGTATAAAGCACGGAGTCGGTGGAAAGACTATGGATCATCGCGGGACAGCACTGTGGTTCATCGCGAAGGAGAGAATAAAAATATATACTGCTCTTATACCCCATTCACACGGCCAGCATAAAGGTACATCTTTGAATTATGTCCCTTGCAATCGGCGAATCAACCAATGCTCTTGGGTCGCGAGCACAATCCGCGCTCGAGGGATCGCAAACTGTCCCGCCGCCGACCATAAAGGTTTCGTGGCTGAAGGAACCTTTATGATCGTGACAATGGGGTACTTTAAATATTACAAAAAAAAATCGTGTTTGTAGCTCCTATGTGTTAGGCTGTTTTGATCCACAAAACAGAATACAATTGGTGACTCTGAATATTCGAACCCCACATCGTTTCATAGTCTCTTATTTCTATGCTCACAACCTTTTTTTTAATTATAGGCACACGTCCGTTTTAGAAGATATAATATTTTACCGAATTGTTTTCCCCGGCACATCATCGCTCCTGTCGCACTACTTAAGGTATGCTTGGAAGTAGCGTTATGAGCTGCCGATACTAATATTGTTTTACGGGAAGATGATTTCCGCAAACTCCCTGAGCAACTGTTCGAAGCGTGCTTTACACCGTATGTCAGCGGATACGCATAAGCGGAAAAAAACAATCAAAGACAATGTCGCAAGTGTAAAATTGTGATGCAATCGCCAGATTATAAACCACAGAAAATATTAAATACTTCAAACGATGGTTTGTACGTAGAAATAACAAAAAAAAAAGGCTTACCTTTACATGTTTGCGTAAGTTGGATTTCGGGGTCTTAGTAGACAAAAGCATCTTTCTTTCGGGAAGGCAGAGTGGGCATTGAAACTCTAAATTTAATTTCCTTGGCTCTTTGAAGA
This sequence comes from Ixodes scapularis, assembly GCF_016920785.2. Classification (NCBI taxonomy): domain Eukaryota; kingdom Metazoa; phylum Arthropoda; class Arachnida; order Ixodida; family Ixodidae; genus Ixodes; species Ixodes scapularis. The sequence goes on along the minus strand of NW_024610018.1, from coordinate 753,282 downwards.
TTGGGCACAGGATCGAACGACGGCCGTCCATCAGCGAGTGTGGAAGAGACATGCTGAATGCTCACTGCCGGCACATCTCGCGTTTTTTGTAGCCTTGCATCAGCGAGCTACAGGCGAGAGCTCAATAAAACTATTTAACAGTCAGGAAAAAAAGACTTATATACATATATCACTTTTCTACATAGGTATGACGATGAAAAGATGGTTGAGAGAAAGGTAGTATTTGGAAAGGGATATACCTTATTAATACGAGAAAGACGCTAAGTTCTTGCAAAAAAAAATCTAAGCAAGGGAAACGGATTTGCGGAAAACTCCTAGGGACTATTGCGAGTATCATTCTCCAAGACGACGCTAGTTTCGCATGTAAGGTAAACTAGGGCTCTGTTATTCGTCACGACTTGAACAGAAATTGGGAAAACTCGAGCCTCCATAACGGGAAGCAAACGACATGTTTTCTTCGCCGTGTAACAAGAAAATAGAAGAAAAATGGCTTGTAAAAACGCTACAAGCCACTGGACCTCTTTAAATGTTCTTTGGACTGGACGGCACATCGTCTTTTGTCCCACAAAGCCCCTTTTTCGGAACTCAGGGCAAATCCGAGTCGTCCCCCCGCACAGAACGCAGACACGCAAACAAAAACAAAAAGGAAAAAGAGGTGCCAGGATGACTCTTCACCAGCCTCGGTGCACACACAGCCGCGGCGACTTGTTTTTATCGTGTGGTGCTGCAGAGTGTAGAGTGAATACGTGAGTGATACCATAAAGGGGGGGGGGGGGGCCTTATCGATTGCTTTTCGGGAGAAAACTAGTCGCATAGAAAAATTGTAACCAAGCGGGGAGGAAACTGTTCGTTATGTTTAGAAAGACCTGGTTCTACCAAACATCACTTTCGAGCGTTCTAACTCGCCAAAGTGCTCTCCATAAAAAGAAGCAAAGAATGCTGGGGCATTAATCGTCACGGGAAAGCGTCTTCTTTGGCAGAGAAAGGGCGCAAATTGTTTTTTGGTCAAAGAAAACCTGATACATACAAGCTAGAGTAAGTAGATAAGGTCTTCTGCCAAAAGAGTATGCTACGAATTTCACCTAACTCTTGTAGCGCAGCTAGGGTATGCTGTCTCTGCATCAAGTGCACCAGCAGGGAGGGGCTTGTCATTTGCTGGTCTTGTGATTTAAGAGACGCACCAGTCCGAATTCGTCCATCGTTGACGGTGTTCTGTTTCTACACAGCGACCGCAACAAGTCCGAAACGTGCACGCGTGGGCGTTATTTCTTTTTCTCATCAAATGACAAGCTTTTGCTAAGTATGTGGTTCAAAACACGCAGTTCCGGGTTCGTGTTTTAAACTGAAGCATACAGCTGTTGCCATTATTGAATATTGTGATATTTTCCTAGAGGTGTTCTCGCGTTTTATCACGTATAGACCTTTTCACTCTCCGTTGCATTGGCGCTGCCATCTTGAAATCACGTGACGCGGCCACCACAAGGGGGCTTCAACTCGTCGCTCCTTTCGCCCCTCCTAGAGCGTGATATTTTTTTTAAATTTTCAATCATCAAAGCACTACCGACGAAGCCCACTTATACATGAAAATGAATGACGTCGCTACTCTGGAAATAGCACCGAGTTCTCATTAAAGAATGATGAGAATAGCTCATTACTCTTGAACCAGATAAGGGACAACTTTAAAACGTTTGCATTGGCCCAGATCGTCAACTCTACATTTGGGCGGTGTTTGGACGCCCGGCGATGGTTGTTTGTTTTTACGATTAAAAACATTAATTATTTTTATAGGCACCTTTTATATCTACCTAAGTAACTACTAACAGTTGCACGATACCTTACAAGATTAGTTCGGAGTCATAATTAGAAAAACGAATATAGAAAAAGAACGGCATTGAGTCAGGTGAAATTCTCAACAGTGTACATGCAACTAAAGAGAGCCTTGACCAAAAGTGACTCGGTACAGACAATATTTAATCAATCTAACCGTGTCGCAAGGCGAGACGATGACATACAGGAACTATAGCCGCTTGGTTAAAAAGCTTTAATCTCTAGAATGTTCCCTCCAACACGCCTCCAAACGTTCCTAACAAAAATGACATCGCACATATATATTCGGCTCTGGCTGACAAGGCTCAATCAAAAAGAATTGAGCGTAAATGAAATTAGAATACAAAAACTTTCTCGACCGTTGAATCACAACGGTCGTTTACCAAACTTTGATCGGTCATAAAGGTACAGTAGAATTTTTTTTTTGTTGCTTTAAGCAGCTGTTTTTACAACCCCTGAGCGGAAAATAACAATACTGTACAAAACGTGTATTGCCTTTGTCCCCCGACGCTCAATTTTTTTTTTTATGTTGAGCATTAATATGGATACAGTACAATGCTCTTTTTGTTTTCGGCTGCCGAGGCTAAATTTACGAGCACTGGGTTGAAATATTGCCGCGCCCAGGGCTGAGAAAGCAACGCTCGGTCACGGACCTCTAGAAAGTTCTCGTTTATTCATGTACCGCACGTAACTTCTATCATTTATTCCTGCTTTTGTTTTCTAGAAAGTGCGTGTTCATTCTCGCCCGATCACGCGACGCTCGAGCCGCTTTCGCCGAATCTTCGAGATAGCGACGCACTCTAGATAAGAGGCCGCCCGCGACCTTGTCAAGTCAGTCTCGCCCTAGCGCTCGATTCTGCTGACACGCCGACTTCGACGCCCGCGACGCTCTGCTTTCTTCTGTCTCCTTCTTTATTTTTGGCACAAGTTCGCCACATTAAACATTTATTTATTCCTGTTTATTTCTTGTTTATTAGTCACCACCCGTGACATTTTGGTGGAGGTGCGGGGTACCGCATGTTCGTGCAGCGCAGCCCCCCAAGTTCCCGCACTGCAAGTCCGAACCCAAGCTCCCGAGGACCCAACGAAGACCAGATCGAGACTCGATCAAGTCGCCGAACCCAAGGGCTACACCCGGAATACGGACCTTTACCACCCAGGACCAGGCAGCCGACGATGGCCAACCAGTCGCAGACCCCCGCCGCTCCTGCCGTCGTCTACCTACCCGTCGCTCCTCGGACACCGGCTCCATTCCACGGCGAGCAGTACGAAGACGTCGAAGACTGGATTGACCAGTATGAACGCGTTGGCCGCCACAATTGCTGGACAGACGAGCAGCGCCTACACAATGTCTATTTTTCGCTTGAGGGAACTGCCAAGCACTGGTACGAGAATCATGAGTCCTCCCTGACGTCGTGGGACATTTTCAAGAACGATCTCAAGGCTACCTTCATCAACCACCACCGCCGAGAGAGAGCCGAGGACCTACTGCGAACCAGAACCCAGGGCCCCAACGAGAGTGTCACCGGCTTCGTAGAGGACGTCCTGCGCCTGAGCACCCGCGCCGACCCTTGGGCTACAGAGGAGAAGAAGCTACGAATCCTCATGCGGGGCGTGAGAGAAAACATCTTTGGTGGCCTTGTCCGCAGCCCTCCGACAACTCTCGAAGACTTTGTCGCCGAGGCAACGAACATCGAGCGTGCCCTGCAAGCCCGAGCCAGCCACTACCAGAGGCTACCCGGCGTCAGCGCGGTTCCGCCGTCCGCTTGCGACCTTGGGTCCAGCATCCCAAGCATTCGCGAGATCATTCGCGACGTCGTCCGGGAGGAGCTGCGAAAGCTACTACCCGCCGCGGACCGACCAGCTTCGCTCTCCGTCGCTGAGGTCGTGCGGGAAGAGGTGCAGAGAGCCATTCAACCAGAGGCTCCCATCAGCGCAGCAGTCTCCGAAGAACCCGCGCTAACTTACGCCGCAGTGGCCCGACCCTGACAAAAACGGGTCTCAACATTCTTTTTAATTTTTTTAGACTTCTTATTGACTTTCCGCGATCCTACTGAATTCCTTTATAAACGCACTTTGTTTTGACTATTGTCAAAAGACTTTCAAAAGAAAAAATATTGAATTTTTTTGTAGACTTATTTATAAAAAAATTAAAAAGAACTTGTAAAGACGTTTTTCTATAGGATATTTTCTAAAAAAAATTCAAAAGGAAAAACAATAGATTTTGTTTTGTAGATTTATTTATAAAAAAATTAAAAAGAACTTGTAAAGACGTTTTTCTGTAGATTATTTTCTAAACAAATTCAAAAGAAAAAAACAATAGATATTGTTTTGTAGACTTATTTATAAAAAAATAAAAAGAAGTTGTAACAACGTTTTTTGTAGGTTATTTTCTAAAAAATAAATAGAAAACCTATTGGCATTATTCCTTTATAATATTTTATAAAAAAATATTTTTTTTTTATTATTTGATTTGGTCTGCGGTCGTGTGCGGGGTCCGATATGACGGATGTTTTTTTTTTTTACTTTTTATTGAAAATGTGTTGACTTCTTGTTCACTTTGATTACTTTATTTTGACTGACTTCCTGTTGACATGGTCAACAAAAAGTTCGTTGATTTTGTGTTGAAACTTTTTAATGATTTTCTTCTGCCTGAGTCAAAAGAAAAGCTATTGACTTTCTATTAACTCTACGTTGGATCTTTTTCTGTTGACTTCCTGTTGAAAGTGTTATCAGAAATACTGCAGACATTCTATTGACTTCGTGTTTAAATTATTCAGTTGACTTTCTGTAGCCAGTGTCAAAAGAAAAGCTACAGACTTTCTGTTGACTTTTTATTGAACATAATACATCTTGACTAAATGTCAAAAGTCACTAAGTTTCTCAATAGTCTCTGACAAGTTGAGAACCGTAGGGAGGAGCTTCCGTTCTCCTGCCTCCAGCGCGAGCCTTCTATCCTTGACAACTCTTCGACGTCTCGCGCCCTCGAGCTCGACTGCTCGGTCAAAGCACGACGGAAGGCATGCGGCGCGTGCTGGAGGCCAGGCGTTCGAAATACACGCCCTGCCGTTCTCACTTTGTAAATGACTATCGTTGCATTATTGACCCTATTCAACTAGTAAAGAAGAGCAAAATAACTATTTTAAAGTGGAGCAACCGCCTTGACTGGCTTCGTCTCGAGTGGTGCCATGCAGAGAAGCGATAACATTTGTTCTATGAGCTGTTTTTGTGGATGTTGTTTTAGCGACTATACGAAATTATTATTAGTTGTACCAATGCGTTTTAGTAAGAGATAGAGTCCACAAACTTCGAAACACTGTCTTTCCTTTAACAGACTTTCGAGAAGGAGACCGGAGACTTGGAAACTTAGTAAGTGCTGAGGGGGTCACCGGCCAAATGATTACCTTCGATATGTAGGCTATATAAGGCTCTGGTGCTGTCAACAGAACTGTGTTTCTTGTGTCGAGTGTTTGATGGTGTTTGTGTTTGTTTACATTGCTTATTTGTGGGATGTGTATGTATCAAAAAGACACTATTTCCAAACGAAATTAAAAAAATATATTAAAAAATTTAGTGTTTTTTTAACGTTAATCTGCGGTTTTGTCAAAAGGAATTCAATAAAATTTATGTAAAAAGGAATTCAAAAGAATGTATTTAAGAAGGAATTCAAAAGAATGTATGTAAAAAGGAATTCCAAAAAATTTAAGTGGCCAATTTTAACTAGGAGTTAAATAAGTTGTCAAAACGAAGTCTAAAAAACATCAACAAAGTTTAAAAAGAAATTCAATACGACTCCAGAAAATTTTCAACAAAAATTCAAAAGAATTTAACTACAGATTTTTGTAAGGGGACGGCCACCGCCTCCTCCTCGCGCCTATGTCGCGCCGCCCCGACGCCAGTCTCCTGCGCCGCAGCACGACCGACGCCACGACGACCGGCCCCAGTACGCCAGCCAGGAGCCCCGTGCACCCCGGAAGACCGATGTGTGGCGAACGCCCGACCGACGCCCTCTGTGCTTCCACTGCGGGGAGGCAGACCACACCTACCGCCGATGCCCATACCGTCGACTCGGGCTGCGCGGATTCCACCCAAGCGACCCGCGCCCCCGGTATGGTGAACGCCCTCGGGAGATTGACGAGTACCTGCGACGACCCCAGTCCCCCGAGCCTGCGTCCCGCCGAGAGTTCCGGTCGCCGTCACCGCGACGTCCAGCTTCGCCAATGCACCGACCCCGACGTGAAAGCCTGTCGCCCCTCGCTCCTCGCCGGGGAAACTAGGCGCGGCAACCCCTGGAGGTGGAGTTGCCGAAGACGACCGACGTAAAGAGCCTCCAAGAACGACGGAGCGCTCCCACTCTCGCGACGCTACGCATCACAGCGACGCTCCTGCTTCGGTGTCCAACAACCTAAACGTTGTTATCGACGGCCTCGACTCATCGGCACTCGTGGACACCGGAGCAGACTACTCAGTCTTGAGTGGGAGGCTCTCTCGCCGCCTTCGAAAAGTCATGACGCCGTGGGATGGACCACAAATAAGAACCGCTGGAGGACACCTGATTACACCAGTCGGGAGATGCACCGCTCGCGTCGAGATTCACGGCGAAACATGCCCTGTGAAGTTCGTCGTTCTGCAAGACTGTTCGAGGGACGTCATTCTCGGAATGGACTTCCTGTGTGAATACGGCGCCATCATCGACCTTGCGGAGAACAAGCTGACGCTTCGAAAGCCTGCCCCATCGGTGGAAAATACCAAACCGACGTTAGCTGCAGTGCGAGTCCTCGCCAGCCACGTAAACCTGCCGCCGCTGTCGAGTGTCTTTGTGCCCGTCGGGACCGAAGGAGCCACCTGCGGCGTAGCACTGCTGGAAGGAAGCGTCCAACTTCTCCTCGGACGAGGGATTGGCATTGCAAGAGGCGTAACAGAGCTCCAGGACGGGCGCACCGTAGCCCTTGTCACCAACTTCCGGCAAGAGTCGCAGCACCTTACAAAGGGTACAGCTGTGGGCTACGTCGAGGAAATTGAAGACTCAGCCGCGATCGCCGTGATCTCAGAAGACGCCTCTCCGACGCAGTACAAGACAATCACGTCCTCAGAGCTCGACATCGACCCATCCCTCCCAGCCCCACAACGACGACAACTTCGTGACCTTCTCGCCGAGTTCAGTGAGTGCTTCTCCGCGTCGTCGAAAGTGCGCCAAACGACGGTTGCGAAACATCGGATAATTACTGATGACGACGCACTCCCTGTGCATCGGCCGCCGTACAGGGTCTCCGTGAAAGAAAGGGAAGCCATCCAGCAGCAGGTACAAGAAATGCTTGACGACGACATTGTCCAGCCCTCAAGCAGTCCGTGGGCTTCACCGGTAGTCCTGGTGAAAAAGAAAGACGGGACTCTTCGGTTCTGCGTAGACTATCGCCGACTGAACGCCGTAACAAAAAAGGACGTCTACCCGCTGCCACGCATCGACGACACCCTGGACCGGCTACGCCACGCCCGATACTTTTCGTCGATGGACTTGAAGAGCGGGTACTGGCAGATTGAGGTCGGCGAACGAGATCGTGAGAAGACGGCCTTCGTCACGCCGGACGGACTGTATGAGTTTAAAGTAATGCCGTTCGGGCTGTGCACAGCGCCGGCAACCTTCCAGCGCGTTATGGACACCGTCCTTGCCGGCTTGAAATGGCAAAGCTGTCTCGTCTACCTCGACGATGTTGTGGTCTTCGCAAGCGAATTCGACGAGCACCTGAGACGACTGCGAGCCGTGCTACAGGCCTTCAAAGCTGCTGGGTTGACCCTCAGGCCTTCCAAGTGTCGGTTCGCCTATGCTGAGCTGAAATTCTTGGGCCACGTCGTGAGTGCTCAGGGTGTAAGCCCTGATCCCGCCAAGACGTCCGCTGTCGCCGAGTTCCCGAAGTCATCAGACAAGAAGACCGTTCGAAGATTCCTTGGGCTGTGCGCCTATTACAGACGTTTCGTTCGTAACTTTGCGCAAATTTCTGCACCGCTGACGCATCTGACGAAAGACGACGTGCAGTTCCAGTGGGGAGAGGAGCAAGAGCAAGCGTTCGACGAACTCAAGCGAAGGCTCCAGTCGCCCCCTATCCTCGGACATTTTGACCAGTCGGCGGAGACTGAAATCCACACGGACGCCAGCAATACCGGTCTCGGTGCGGTACTCGTTCAGCGACAAGAAGGGGCAGAAAGAGTAATCGCTTACGCAAGCCGGGCGCTGTCTAAGGCAGAAGAAAATTATTCAACGACCGACAAAGAATGTCTTGCTGTCGTCTGGGCGATAACCAAGTTCCGCCCGTACTTGTACGGGATCCCGTTTCGCGTGGTCACAGACCACCACGCCCTCTGCTGGCTCGCAAACCTCAAGGATCCGTCCGGACGCCTCGCCCGCTGGAGCCTTCGACTGCAGGAATTCGACGTAACCATTGTGCATAAGTCTGGCCGCAAGCATAATGACGCTGACTGTTTGTCTAGGGCTCCAGTCGAACCTCCAATCTCCGGCGCGGACGACGATGACGACGCCCGTTTTCTAGGCGCAGTTAATGCTACCGACATGAGGGCACTGCAACGCGACGACGCGGAACTTAGCTCCGTAATCGACAGCCTCGAAGGTCGAGGAGGCTCTGTCCCACGGGTCTTTTCTCGGGACCTACCGAGCTTTGTCCTGCTGCGAGGCGTGCTCTTCAGAAAGAATTTCGGAACCAACGAAACCCCCTGGCTACTGGTTGTCCCCGCCAGCCTCCGAGAAGAAATTTTTCAAGCGTACCACGACGACCCAACGGCCGGACATCTCGGCTACAGCAGGACCCTTGCCCGGATTCGTGACAAGTACTACTGGCCAAAGCTTCCGAAGACCGTCCATCTCTACACACGATCGTGCCATGAGTGCCAGCGACGCAAGAAACCACCGTCAAAGCCAGCAGGTCTCCTTCAGCCGATTACCCCGCCAACCAAGCCCTTCCAGCAAATTGGAATGGATTTGCTGGGTCCTTTTCCAGCGTCGACGATGGGGAACCGCTGGATAATCGTCGCCACCGATTATCTTACTCGTTACGCCGAGACGAAAGCCCTTCCTTCGGGGACTGCTGTCGAAGTCGCCAAGTTCTTCATCGAGTCCATCGTCCTCCGTCATGGCGCCCCCGAAGTACTGATCACAGACCGAGGGTCATCGTTTATGGCACAGTTGACCCAAGAGATCCTGCGTCTAAGCCACACCGAACACCGTCGAACAACGGCATACCATCCGCAGACCAATGGGTTGACGGAGCGGCTCAACAAAACAATCGCCGACATGGTCTCTATGTACGTCGACGTGGAGCACAAGACCTGGGACGAAGTGCTGCCCTACGTCACGTTCGCCTACAACACAGCAGTGCAAGAGACCACTGGAGTGACGCCCTTCCAGCTGGTGTATGGCCGGGCGGTGACGACTATGCTAGACTCTATGTTGCCGCACGAGTCAGTCGACGACGGGAGCGATGACGCCCAGGTGGTTGCTCAACGGGCAGAAGAGGTCCGCCAGCTAGCCAGACTACGAATTCAAGACCAGCAACATGTCGACGCTCGCCGGTATAATCTTCGTCGCCGCGACGTCCACTTCCAGCCCGGAGACAGAGTTTGGGTGTGGACGCCGATTCGTCGTCGCGGTCTCAGCGAAAAACTTCTGAAGCGCTACTTTGGGCCCTACAAGATCATCCGACGCCTCGGCGATCTGAACTACGAAGTTCTACCCGACGGAACGCGCCCATCTGCAAGACGTCAGCCGCGACCCGAGGTGGTGCATGTCGTCCGGCTGAAGCCGTATTACGAACGATAGGACTCTCCACTCTCGTCGACGAGTGAACTGTGGACTGTGAACTCCGGCTAGCAATTCTGCTGTCCTTTTGTTTTTTTTGTTTTCCGTTTTTGTGCTGCATCGGGACGATGCACTTTTAAAGGGGGGGATAATGCCGCGCCCAGGGCTGAGAAAGCAACGCTCGGTCACGGACCTCTAGAAAGTTCTCGTTTATTCATGTACCGCACGTAACTTCTATCATTTATTCCTGCTTTTGTTTTCTAGAAAGTGCGTGTTCATTCTCGCCCGATCACGCGACGCTCGAGCCGCTTTCGCCGAATCTTCGAGATAGCGACGCACTCTAGATAAGAGGCCGCCCGCGACCTTGTCAAGTCAGTCTCGCCCTAGCGCTCGATTCTGCTGACACGCCGACTTCGACGCCCGCGACGCTCTGCTTTCTTCTGTCTCCTTCTTTATTTTTGGCACAAGTTCGCCACATTAAACATTTATTTATTCCTGTTTATTTCTTGTTTATTAGTCACCACCCGTGACAATATAAAAGCAGTGCAAAGCTCTATTACGTTCGTTTTTGTTTTTTTTTTAAGTCGTAAACAAACCGGTGAAAAATCCCATTAACTCTCAGTAGATTCGTGTTTTTTTAACTTTTTTTTTTTTTGGGGGGGGGGGGGGGGGTTGGCATTTAAGGATAACAAAATTTTTCCGGCAACTGCCAGAAAACGTTATTCTTTACAATTCACGTGAAGCAAAAAAATAATGGCATTTTTCTAGGAAATAAAGTTGCGCTACTCATTCCAAATATCACATTAAGTTTATTCTGAGATCAGAAGGTTCTGCGTCAACCCCTTCGAGCACGAACGATCTGACTCAAGAGCTCCTATATTCGAAGACACGTAGCGGAGGCCAGCGTGGGTCGCAGACAGGAGTGCTACGTCAACATTCGGCTTCAAAGCGTTTTCTATCGATTCAGCTCGAGTCCAAACCAAGGGCACGCTCGTAACCAGGCTCTGTCCGGCGATGGCGCCTAAACCTGAGCGCGCCAATTCGTGCTGCTCCAAATGAAAGCGGTACATCGACTTCTATGGGCAGCGACTCGTTCGAAAGTGCCCCATTCGAGCAAAGTGAAAACATTACGCACGCGAAGTGTCATTACTAGATGAACCTCGAAAGAGGCATATTTCAGGGAAGGTTGGTCTAGACTCTTCGTCCGGAACCCGGAACTTTCACACCACTGCAAGTCCCGGCTCTGTTACCGTTCGACTACAGAAGTCTTTTTTTTTTCTTTTTTGCACTGAATTATATAGGAAGTATTCACTCGACGCCATATTTGTGGGTGCTGTTTAGAGCGCATGCTCAGAAGGAGCTCACATTAATAGGCTGCTAAGACCGGCACTCTTGATGGTGCGGAATGCACGTTGCAGAAGAACTGTGGAAGCTCGCCGTCAGCACGCGCTCAGCATTCGCGCACACAGCTATGGCCGCCAGTGAATACTCCCTATACTCAAACACACTTATTACAAACTGCTAAAATGTATTACCAGGAAACCGTTCTTAATAGCTCACGCTGAATCAATTAATATGGATCTACAGACACTCACAAATCATTAAGTGATGAACATCTTTCAACACGCCAAAACTATTCGGGCTTCCCAAGTTCATCCAGAACGTTTTTGACGTTATAGACATATTTGATAAAAGAGCGCCATCTGTCGCACGGAAAGGCAACTGGCCTCTGACGCCATCAGAGAGGATACGGCGTCACTCATGCCACGTTCTGCGCACGTTTTTATGTTCCGATACTATAGTCAGATATAACATAAGAAAGACAGGGCGAGGGGGAAAGGGCGCGCACGCAACACGTGAGCTTAAGGCGAGAGGGGTGAGCTTTCGACAACGGCTTTTACCGTGTGCGCACTTTTTCCTCCTCGCCCTGTCTTTCTTGTGTTGTATCTGACTATAATCAAAATATGTTCGCGCTTTGTCGTGCAAAGTAAGACGGAGAGTAGTTTGATTGCCTGATTTAGTGAACATAGTGTATTTGTCTCGTTTTGCCGTGATGTCCAGAATAAACGTTAGTCACGATCGCGGTGAAGGCTGCCCATTCGACGTTCTGAGGCTTTATTCGTGTGGGAACCTGCATTCGCAGAGTGGAAGCTAGGTAAAACTACGGCCTCGCGCGTGCTCCCCTGGCAAGTTTAAACAGCTGATCAATTATAACCTTCATACTGCGAAGTGCAATTCAAAGTGACGTTATCAGCATGATTTTGGAGCGAATACGTGTACCAATTGTTTTCCGAAAATTGGCAGTTTTAGCAACTGCCTTCCACAAGGCGCAATTGCCCTCCGCAGATTCGACTTATTATACAACAAATACAAATTAATTTCGTGCAACTAATATTAACGTGGGTACATTATTTCTGTGTGTGCGAATGCTGGAACCTGTGACAGAACATAAAATCAACCCAGTGACAATAATGAAATAATCAAATTTGGCTTTTACGTAGCCAGTCTACACAGATCATGTGCCAGTGTCATCCAAGCCAACGGAAAGGGTCGCTGCTTTCGCAAAAATGCTACTAGACACGCTGCCAACCTGATTCATGTTCTGTTTGAACCTGCTAGCGAATTCGGCATTCAGGGGACTTGTGAGTGCGACTAGCAATCGATGGGCCGGAAGTACCAGATCGCCGATAACTGTGCACTGCGTGTTACATAAGCTCGCGATTCATCGGGAATAGACTCTAGAATAACAGGATGATGCAATGGCAAGCCTTTCAACTCCCATAGCCACGAGCATTCACTTATCTTTAACAACAAGGCGGCTGCGAGCACATCATTGAAGCATATAGAGGGCGTTCAAGGAACTAATCCACCCTAACTTTTAATGAATTTATGGTACCAGTCAGTACCTTGTTCTTACTCTGAGCAGAAAAAAGAAAACGAAAATTCAGCGCGTGATTAAGAAACGGCAGTCATATTACACCCATAACCTCCTCACCACGCCACAAAACCTATACTGGGGCGACGTAAACAAACCGGGGGCATCCTTCAATATGGCATTTTTTGCCCAGAGTACTCAGCCTGATCTAGCTTTTTTTTAGTCTTGTCATACTTTTTAAAAGGGGTCTATCGCATGGGGCTGAAGCTGCGTCGCTGGAGCAGATATATAAATATATCGCCACTGCTTTGTCTCGCGTGATTTCTCTTTTATTTCGGTTTATATTTACCTTTCCCATCCATAAGTTTACCTTCCGCTCCTAAAGGGTAATTCTGCGGTTAAATGAATAGAAGACCTCTGCTGTCAGTTTCTCCAAGCGAAATCGAGCTTCTGTGGTCGAAGCGACATGGATTTCTCTACCATTAGGCAAAGACGCTTGGTACTTCCATGTCCCCATGGAGCTGCTCACATGACATAAAATACCCTCTTGGCCGCAACCGCGGCCGTAGCCGCGAGATTAGCAAACCGGCCCTGGTGGTCATCAGAGGAAGCTTGCGTGCGCAAGGCCGCGAGTAAATTGGCAAAGACCGGAAATATGCTGAGCTTGAGAGACGCTTCGAAGATGTCCTCATTTCGGTTTTTTGGTTTTTAAAACATGTCCAAGTTTTTTTCTGAATTGTGCGCTTTAATCAGATTGGATCCTATTGTTCGTGCATTTAAAAAAAGGAGCATTTATTTCAATGCTGGCCAGCTTTCTACAGAACTGCGTCTGTAAGTTCTCTTTGTTTGCGGAACAAGGAGACCAGAAATCATGGCGAACAATAAAGGATTCTCGTGGATCATGAAACTCAAACCAAAAATTACGGTGCACGCAAGGTTAGCAAATATCAGGTTTCACTTGGTTCTTGTCTCTGCGCACATTTTATTATATTTTAAGCATAATCGTACTCTGGAGTTATTTATTTGCTGGGACCCTTCTGTTTGGGTTCACTACAGTTGATCGATTGCTATTTCATCGAAGGCGTCTTACCGATGCTCGAGTTAGAGAAAGCGGGGCTGCAGTTTAGAGATGCGCCGTTTATTGAAAAGGGGACCTGCGATTCGCTGAGGCCTGTTGGCCTTGGACTTCTCTCCCCTTCCTCCCCCCCCCCCCCCCCCCCCCTCGTAGACCACGCGAGACGCAAAAGGCTTTGCATAGCCCAATCAAAGGTTGTGCTTCTATAAAAACAAATTCGCTAAAAAGAGCCTCCTCGCCATTTAATCTAAACTGGGTTTCTCTATAAAGGGATTCTACAAACGAGGGTTTCTAAACCAGCGTTCGCTCAAAACGACGTTCGGTAAAATGGATGGCCCCGCTTCTGTTCACCTCAATGGGTCGTCGCCGTTTTCTGGAGAAAAGGGAGCTCACAGACGTTTATGAAGCGCTTTTCTGCTTTTATTTTTCTAAAGAAAAACAACGCCAAAATAATAACACGAGCACCCAAGGCAAAAGGACAAGACGAAGTGTTATTTTTCGTAGCCATAAATCAACTGGCTTCAATCACCACCTTACTGCAGTTTATTTATGTATCGGGAAGGCTATCAGCTTATTCGTTTCACTAAAGTTTTCTTGGACAAAAAATGCAACAAAGCATATATGTTTACTTTAAAACGGATGGTGTCTTTGTCTTGCAAACCGGTAACAATACCTACTCCGAGGTCCTATATTAATTGCGAGGTAAGCACTATTGTCACCAGCGGTATATAGACTTTCCATTTTCCCGGAGGGGGGCAGGTTGAAAAGCTCTCCGGAGGGGAGTGTGGGGGGGGGGGGGGGGGGGGGGGTGTGCTGCGCGTTATTTTTTCTTGCCAGCACTGGAGATTGAATTTAACGAAAGCACGCTGGACTTCCATTGCCCATGTATTGTGTCATAAAGGCAACGTGGGCGTTATTTTGTTTGCCTGTCGCTACCAGAAGCTCATTACATGGCACGTAAACAGCGTCTCGGTAAGGATCATGCCCCCCCCCCCCCCCACCCGAAGTCTACGCCTATGATTGTCACTGACAGCCTAATACAGGTCGCATCTCATTATGGTCACGCGTTTTGCTTTGTGATTCGCTCTTGGGTGTTCTTATCAGATAATTCCGCAATATCGGTGGCTCTCTATAAATAATACGGACATTTCGAATTGGTCTCATTCAATCGCAGTACGCCCACGCAAATTAAGAATTATCCTAACTTGAAAAAAAAAAAAAGAGAAGGAAAGAAAATAGGCCAGGATTATTCGGGAAGGTTCAAATGAGAAGGTCGAAATGAAAATGTGTCAACTCAGAAAGGACTACATGAGAATGGGACGTTTTGAGATGCATCCGGTAAGATAATTTCTTTATTTGTTTTTTTCTGCTCCATCCGCACCAGCGACCGTCACTAACTTTCGGTGACGCGCTGGGCTGTTGCTTGCACCGGTAGGCTTCATTCATTGCCGGTTCCGCTCTCGTTGGTGTTGACATCGTGATGAAGGTCGCCGGATGCGAGAGAGCAGGAACACTCCGAGGGTTGTCTTGGGTCTCAGTTTCCTCATCGAATCACCACCAGCCGCCATGACCACCGCCGAATCCGCCACCGCCGAATCCACCCCCTCCAAAGCCACCTCCTCCTCCGAAGCCACCTCCACCGTGGGACACCGTGGTGTAAGTGAGCACCGGCTTGAGCGCGTGCGAGACGGTGGCCACGGGCTTGGCGACGTAGCTCACCACGGGCTTGGCGACGTAGTTGACGCTCACCACCGGGGTCTTGACGTACGAGACCGAGGCGAGTCCCACGCTTCCGCCGTCGTCGCCTCCGCCGAAGCCGCCTCCACCGCCGAAACCGCCGCCACCGACATGTCCGCCGCCGAATCCACCACCGAAGTGACCGGCACACGTCACGGCCAGGAGGCTACAAAATATCACGACCTGCCGGAAGAACGGCACAAGCAACGATTCCACATGTCGATTAAGATGTCTGGGAGAAAAGAGGAAACTGTGAAGTTTGTCTTTGCTTTGAAGAGTCCGACATCTTTTAAGCGCTTATCACCCAGGCAATAAATACTCTGTCAGGGCTGGTGCACACACCGCTTATGACTGGAAAGGCAAAAGACCGGTTTTTAAGCATCTTGCGACTGCTTACTACGCCATAAGGAGTCACAAGCAATTTAAAACCGTATTTTAGCCTTTTTGTGTAATGCTTAACCAACTAGCCCGTCATATGATTTAGCGCATTTTAGCATCTCCGGTCGTAAGTAGTCGAAAGTGTTTGACCCATCCATCGCTTGGCTGTGGACGCTTGCGTGGCACCTGGCATTGCACAAGAGGAAGCTACTGCGCATGTTCCTAACCCGTTCCATACTTCAGTACACACGGATGGCAGCGGGCAGAAAGTGATTGGAGCGGTCGATACAACGCCGTAATTTACAAAGTATCAACATTGAACCTATCAGTCTACACCGAAAGAACGTTGAACTTAAAGATGGACTCGTATAGAACTTCGTCTAATATGTTGAGGGCCGTTGCCTTTTTTTTAGATAGTTTTGCTTTTTGGTTTGTATTCGTGGATTGGATTTTTTCTTACGAACTGTCCCGACATTTCTGCACGTGCCACCGAAGTGCATTGCAAACCCTGCTGCATGACTTAGCTTCCTTACGGTCACTGCCACATTCGGGCTCTATATTGCCGCGTGTGTGAGGAGAAGTTGGCAACGGCACTCGACTGCCACGCGGAGGAACGGGGCTCAAACCCCACTTGAACTCACTCAAAAGGAATCTTTATTTTATAACTCTGCGCTCTTCCAGAGAGTTCCAGCCCATTCTATAGAATGAGCTGGAAGCCAGAGCATTTGATGTCGACATACGCGGAGAGCAAGTCGTCTGCTTCTTGCTTAAGGGATTCAGATGACGTCAGAACGACACCGAGTTCTGATTGGCTTCGATCGGAATGATAGTGGGTAGACCTCAATGCTAGACGCCTTGAGGTCTACTCACTCTTTGTTTTATTCAGCCAATGAGAGCTGGGCGTTCTTACACCACCGAAACCCCGGTGCAAGAAGCAGACAAACTTGCGCTCTGCATATTTTACATCGAGTGCTCTTGTTCGGAACATTCTTGACCGAACCGCATCTCTAAAATCTGCTTCGGGCCAGTCGCTCTTCCGACCCCGACGAAAGGTGATGGCACCCTTTTTTTTAGTCTGTAGGCAAACGTTTGCCTCAATAAACTTCTGTTTTATTTTATATTAATGTTAATTTGTTTATTCGTGAATATGCCTTAAATCAAATACGTATTTTTATCTAGACTTTTTCTGTGCTGTCGAAAACATGCAGTGTTTATAAGATTGTGCGAAGTTGCTTCAAATTTAAAGCGCGAGACAACTATCCGCTTTCGACTGTTATATTTTATTACACACTTTTTTTTTTTTTCATATGGCTTTCTTGAAGCTTTTTGTAGGTCGCATTTTATTAAATACAATGTTGTTTTTTTTTGTTTTTTTTACTCCCAACTATTTATTTCTGTCTGATATGGTTCTGTTTCTTTTAATTTATTTAAAATGGTTGCACACATCAATATCAATATTCTATTAACTATGCTTCACCTTCTTTTATGTCGTCATTTCGTTCTACACTAGCGTGCGTCTGGCTACATTTGGAAAGCAGGAGAACGTTTTGGAAGGTTTATAAGGTCGGCTTCGGACCTAGGTGAGCGTATTCTGAAGTCCTACATTATATCTAATGAAACAAGATTGGCCATAATGAGTGTGTACCTTCAAAACCTCCAACAATATTTCGCGTGCAAATTTAGTGGATTGAAATTAACTGTCGGTGCGTTTATACGGAAATATCCAGACCTGAAGTAGTGATAGACCACTATACGCATATTGATCTCTCTTGAGATCGACAACTCGAAACCTCATCATTAACCAGTAGCTGCTGATGATCTGCACTACATTCATTAACATATACATAGGTTGTTTTTTTTTTGTTTTTTTTTCTCGATAATCTGGAGTCTGAGCATGCGCTGTTGCTTTGCTGTGCGCTGCACAACAAAGCAACAGCGCATGCTCAGAGGGCGTTCCCCTGCCCAGCAGACAAAAAAAAAACGGGGCAGAAGGGGATTTTTGCAAAGGTCTATACACCGTTTTGCACTAATTCCGGAAACAACCTACTGTACGAGCTGATAAGACCAATCAAACGACGTCAAAAGCGCACCATCACGGCGCTCCTCCTGTTTATGCTTTTGCTATAACTGGCTAAGCCAGTAACACACAGGCAAAAAAGTGAAAGTCGTTTACCACTCCCTGTAACGCCGAATTGGAGCGCAGCTCTTGAGGAGGGGGAGGGGAGGGTACTGAGGGCCACGTGATCTCGGGGGGGGGGGGGTCACGTGACCCCCCCCCGAGGGCACGTGACCTTGGTGGGGTCACGTGGGGGCAAACACGTGCCACCTCAGAGGTCACGTGACCTCGGGAAGGGGGTCACGTGACCTTGGGGTGTCACGTGACTCCCAAGGTCACGTGACCCCCCGGGTCACGTGACCAAAATTTTTCCGCTAGATTTAGCGGGGAAATTTTTCCGCTAGATTTAGCGGGGAAAGTTTTCCGCTAGATTTAGCGGGGAAATTATTTCCGCTAGATTTAGCGGGGAAATTTTTTCCGCTAGATTTAGCGGGGAAATTTTTCCGCTAGATTTAGCGGGGAAGTTTTCCGCTAGATTTAGCGGGGAAATTTTTTCCGCTAGATTTAGCGGGGAAAGTTTTCCGCTAGATTTAGCGGGGAAATTTTTTCCGCTAGATTTAGCGGGGAAATTTTTTCCGCTAGATTTAGCGGGGAAATTTTTCCGCTAGATTTAGCGGGGAAGTTTTCCGCTAGATTTAGCGGGGGAATTTTTTCCGCTAGATTTAGCGGGGAAATGTTTTCCGCTAGATTTAGCGGGGAAATTTTTCCGCTAGATTTAGCGGGGAAATTTTTTCCGCTAGATTAGCGGGGAAATTTTTTCCGCTAGATTTAGCAGGGAAATTTTTCCGCTAGATTTAGCGGGGAAATGTTTTCCGCTAGATTTAGCGGGGAAATTTTTCCGCTAGATTTAGCGGGGAAATTTTTCCGCTAGATTTAGCGGGGAAATTTTCCGCTAGATTTAGCGGGGAAATTTACCCATAATGCACCGCGCGGTTACGCCGACGGCGACGGCGACGGCGACGCCGCTCAAGCCGGAAGCGGGCGCCTAAGAGCTGCGCTCTAAAACGCAGGATCGTGGCCTCTTTTCATGCTTGCTCAACACCACCTAGACAGAAGGCCTCTGCATGGTCTCCTCTCCCTCTATGAAACATAATCAAAGTCGGGTCGCGCTAACTCGGCTATTGGGCCTGAGCCCGTCCTTCGACTTGCTGATTCGACACGAGACCCAGTCGAACACTGACACAGCACTCGAGCCCAGTCTTACGCCTCGATCGGTATGACTCTGATGACGCGTGCGGAGTACTTCTGTCTAGGTGGTGTTGGCTTGATTTAGCCGGAGGGCGCATCGACGATGGACTTTCGATGCCGCTTGTTTGGCTTCATCGAACCGTAGCGTCGTCTGCGCTCGAACTGAGTGTGAAACAGAGAATGGTGCGTCGGGGGGGGCGTACTCGTTTGGTGGCACCATGCCGAAAGCTGCGTAGTTTCGTGGTGATCGTCGTTCTGACACATCACAGCATAACGTCATCAGACAACGCGTAATGATACCAGCGGTAAATTACGGTATCATCGTGGCCCTGCGTGACAATCAATCCGTTTCGCTCCAAGTCCAAGAGCAGCCGACATATTGGTCTAATAGAGACTGTCAAGTTGCTCCAAACAAGGTCATCGTTGTACCTTTCGTTGTCTTTGTGGATTCGCTATCACCGGATAAGCCGATCGCGCTCAAAGAAAAAGCGCAGGATCACGGCGCGTTCTCTGTGCGTGATTGGTCTAGTCATAGTTGATAACAGTTGATAAGTTAATAACTAGCGAGGAAAGTTGATAAGTTGATAAGAGATGATTAGTTGATGATAAGCGCACAAACTGAATAAGTTGATAACAAGATGATAAATTGATAACAAGATGATAAATTGATAACAAGAGCACAAAGCTGACGAGAGCCATGAAGATGCACCATAGGCGCTGTTTGATTTCCTCCGAAGGATCATCGGACTTAACCTTTTGATGCCCAAAGCTATACTGGAAATACTGGAGACCGAGAAATGCTGATGTGGCTTTACAACACACAAAATAACACAGATGTGTTGTAAGAATTTCCTTTTTTCGTAATAATGTTTTCGGAATGTTGATTGTGAGCAACATTGGGTATTTGCAGCATTATTTTACGTCCAATGTCTTAAAGAAGTTGCTACCTGGAAGTAGGCTCAAGTGCAGTTCACATTTCCCACAGTAGAGACACCTGCAACTTGATTTTCGATATTTCCGCCTGTTTTTCTTCTCAGAGTTTCGAGCTGACTGGAGCACCCCGTCATACCTCACTTTCCCTGTCAGCTTTGGCTTTAAAGGACAAATAATCTGTTTTGAAGATGCAATTTGATCCTTCACTGCTAAGCGAAAGTATCCTCGCCCTCGCGATAAATTTATTGACGCGCACATGGCGTGGGAGAAATCTAATCATTCTTTAGTTGTTCCTCCTGAGCAATTCTGGCCATCAAAGGGTCAAAGAGAAAGAAAGTATATACATATGTTAGGCCAAAACAAAAAAGCAGGAAAGTGAAAGTTGAAGGCCCGTAAGCATGTTGCAATTTTGGGCATTTCTCAAAGTCGACGCAAACTGAAAGGCTCCGTTCGTACAAAGTCTTTTAGCTTGCGTGGAAATCATCGCGTAGAGTGCAGACACCATGGACGCTCGGAAGCGCCGTGGCAGAGGTCCACCGCATCGTGGTGCACCGACCGGAGGCTATACTCACGGAGGCTCCCATGACTCGCACCTCAGCAGGCCAGTGGTGACGTTTCTTCGAAGTCGTCTCGGCTTTTATACCGCACGTTCGTGGCGAGAAAGCTGCAACGCCAAAAAATGAAAGCGGACGGAAGGAAGCTCAGGGAGCGGAAGTATAGGGTCATTAGACGTTTCGCGCGTCAGAGAAGCATCCTCGAATCGCTTTCTGCTGACCGCGTTGCCTTCGCAATGTCAATCATGAGAGGGAAGGCGACGATCTACGTTCGTCTTGACCGCCTTTATGCTCCAGAGCTGGTTCGGTGTCCGTTCCCCCGGGTGTAGTCAGGAAATGGAAGAGGGCGCGTGGGATACGACACTTGATTTCACATTAAGTCAGACCTTAGCCAACTCTACGATACACTTTTGGAGCCAGTCCAACGGTTCTAAAAGTGTATTGTCGCGCACAATACACTCACGCACAAGGAAAACTCCGCAATTCTGCGCGTTTATTTTTTTATTATGGGGGGGGGGGGGGGGGGCGGAGGGGCGTGATTGGTTTCTGTCAGATCTAAGGAAGTGGAGCAATATTGCGATTGTTGCGCAATATGCCAAACATATAGTTTTAATAGATGCTTCCAGCAATGCACTCTCGATATTCAGTAAACATACTTTCTTGATATCATTTTTGTGTCTATTGGTACACAAACGAGAGGGCAACTAAAATAAAAATGTCCTAGAACGGCGCATTGAAAGACAAAAGCACAAAATGATGTTTCTTGTCCGCGGTCTTCGATTCCTGTATTTTTAGTTGTAAGTATTATCTTCGCGGGCCCCCATTATCCACTGTTGGGGGTTGAGGTGTCTTGAGATAAAGATGTTGATTAGTTTAACACAACTAACACCATTTTATATAGTAATAGGGCGAAACGTTTTTTTCGAAACAGATTTCGGAGCCGAGACAAGGGTTTCGGAAAGTTTTGGAAAAACGGCCGAACCTCAGATGTGTTTTGGATAGGTTCGGGCATATTCGGAGAGATTCCAGAGTGACCAGAGTAGAGACTAACGATACTAATTCATTGCTTACCAAAAGGGCCGTGACCCGAAGACTTTTATCGCTAGTTAGGCTCCTTTCACACAGCCTACTCCACTGAAGACCACTGGCAGCTCGTTTCCTGAGTGAAAATGAAATCACCTATCTGTCAACCGTAATACCTGGTCGAAATGGTCGGGAGGCCTATAGACTGATCCCAGAGCTCTGACGCTTGGACACGCACAAGCTACCACTCTTTTAAGCTCCAACCGTCAGTTTGGCGGTCACTATGAGCACGGATCAGGAACGCGCTCGTAGGGTCGACGTGCCCGCAAGCCTCAGCATGGGATCGAGGGATCTACGAAGACCTGCTACACACACAGCGGGAAACCTGGTGTGCATTGCTATAACGCCGAAAACTACCAAACACTGATCGAATTTAGGTCTGCATCAATACTTGTAATCTTTGAAGACTCATAACATCTACAAAACCAAAAAGAACAACACCATGCTGGTTAGGTGGCGACGAAACTGCCGAACCTTCGAAACCACCGCAATTTCGTCCAAAAAGTTTGAAAATCCTCCGAAACATTTCTAAGCCTAACGATCTAGAGTTTTGCCCCGTTACTAATTTTATTTCTAAATAAAGAATATATTTCAGTCACAAAAGGAGCATATTTTTACGCGATCGGTTTCTTTCCTGTCTGTCTTTGTCATTTAATTCCCTTAGCTCAATGTCCTTTCATACTTCTTCTCTCGAGAGGACCCTTGCCTAAAGTAACTGATTACTCCACGTTCAGAGCACCAAGCTTTCATTCCCCAATCGTCTCGTGGTCGCCGCCATGTTAGCGCGTTGTGCAGAGGGGGTGCCATTGAGGATAATTTCGATTAAAAAATCCCACTTTAGCTTTTGTTGCGGTGTCTATAGGCCAGGCGACGTTGGTTTCTGCCGCAGATAGTCTACCTGGACGGAAATGAGTTTTCGGCAATTTCAGATAAAAAAGTTACATAACTAGCAACAATTAAAAAAAACAAAAAAAACGGCTGAATTGTTGGTTTTGTAACGCGTAGCTTATTAAGTTTTTCAACCCCCGCTCGGTTACCGTCTGAACCCTGAACCCAAATCCTCGCCAACCATGCGTGGGTGCGTGGCTGTTCCTTTGAAAACAAAATGTTTTCTCTCTTTGATGAGTGGACCCTGCTTATGCTGCACGCAACAGCGTCTTTCAAATCCGAATTAGTGCCAACATGCACCATCCAGCCAATCTGCTCTCTACATCAAAAAAATTGATGAAGTAGCCGCTGAATTTTCATCGAATTTAAACGTCTATTTTGGCAGTTAACACTGCTTCTTTCAGGTTCGGAAGTTTAGTGTTGAGCCATACAGATGTAAGACGGAGTGCCACGGACGCCATGAAAACATCAGGGGAGGCTGTGACTGCCTGAAGCTGCGCTGGTTGGTTTGACATGCTTCTGAAGGTTTCCAGCTGAACGTAGAGGAAAAAAACGAAGCAGGGGAAAAAAAGAGACAACACTTCTATACTAATAAACATTTACTCAAAGATCTTCTTTGTCATATTCACTCGTGAATTAGAAAGTTTTGTTCCCAGGGGTAACTTCTTCGTTAGTGTGATCCCTGATAAATAGCTTTCACATGCTTCCTGTTTAGTTGCTCACACTGAATGCTCCCGGGAGATGCAGCTTTTCTTTAAAAAAAATAGCGCAATGGAGCCCGCGCTTAGACAGTCGTCCCCGTTCGTCTCAATAGCCAGGGACTCCACGATCGCCCTTGCAAGCTGTTCTTGAGTCTTCCAACGATGGTGACGTTTGAGAAATCAGGAGCACATTGGTATACTTGACAATGCGCCGGAAGGTGGTCAGCTAACTTTAGTGCGCCCACGGAGGCTGCAGGCTTCCTGGTGCGCAGGGTGTTGGAACGAAATGTTTTTCGTTTCGTTTTCATTTTCGTTCCATACAAAAAAGTTCCGTTCCGTTTCCGCTCCGGAACGAAAAAATTATGCTCCGCAACGGTTCGTAACGGTTTCTTTCTATGAAAAAAAAAAACTATGAAAAAAAAAAAAAAAAAAAAAAACCGCAGCAAAAATTAACAGGAACGTAACGTTTATTTTTGCACAAAAATAGTTAATTCAGGCGCTCTAGAGGAATCCGCGGAAACGACATTGCTTCTGAGATCATGTTCATTGCCTTGAGAATGAGATCATGATCAAGGCACCGACCATGATCTCAGAAGCAGCACGTCATCAAGTGTGCTCGGTGAAAGGCAAGACCTCTGGTCCGATAAAATAAATTTCAGCGCCGAGAAGGCCCTGAAGGCCCATAGGGATCAAGAAGTACACTTTTGCAACAGAGTCTCAGACTGCCGTATCCGTAGAAAAACAAAAGATGGACTCCTACAACGCCGGGTCACAAACTTCCCGCGCTTGCCGTGATCTGTTGTCTGTCTGTGTCGTCCGAAGAAAGCATGGAGAGAGAGGGCGCAAGAGCCAAGGAGCATTGCGAGCGTGTGGAGGCGTCGCGCCACTGCGCTCTCATTGGTGGGAAGCAATGGCGCCTTGCGTCATGTTTTTGTTTCTCGTTGTATTTTTTTGTCTTTGTTTTTGCTATGCTTGTTCGCCCGGAGTTTAGACGCGAGGGCGATGGCTTGCTTGTCTTCTCTTTAATTATGGCACAAACCAACGGCTGTCTCTTCGCTGCGTGAAACGAATTACTGAAATACCTGATATTTTCCCTTGAACCGAAAACCGATAAGAAATTTTTTCGGTTTCACTCCGGAACAAAATAATAAATAACGTTTGGATTACGTTTCCGTTCCGCCAAAAAATATAGTTTTTTCCGTTTTTCGTTTTTGGTTTTCGTTTTGTTCCGATACCCTGCTGGTGCGGTCATTAATACAACGCCCGCTTTGCCCTATGTAGCATTTGCCACATGACAACGGAATATTGTAAACAACTTTTTTTTTTGCGTAGTGCGTAAGGTGTTCTGTTCGCGGTGCCGCAGGTGGTTTTCGGACTTTGGTCAGTCCTAAAATAAACCCTAAGGTACATTATATGCCTTGTTGGGGGCTGAGCAGACGACATGTACGCCTTGTAGGCCTGGGATCGTTTTTTATGCGATGCGTTATCCCGTCGATGTATGGCCTCACCACGAGAGGTTTCAGGGGCTTCTTTTTTTGTTGGTTGTGCATATTTCCTAGGTGTTTTGCCGCACTTACTTTCAGAAGTTTTCGCATATCGATATTAGAAGTGCGCTTGTGTGCCCATAGTCCTGAAGTCTACAGCGCTGTTTTGGAAAGCTGCGCCCGACCATATGGGGCAAACCTTTTGTAATGCCGAGACGATACATTTGGTGGCCAACCCTCGTTTTACAATTTTTGAGTGTTCTGAGTTACTCGGAGGGAATCCTTTGCCAGATCGGGCTTTACACGTCCAGCACACATGGGTAGTTTTGAACCCTAAGGAGAGATAAAGAAATCGCATGAATTGGTTTACAGGAAGTTCCTTGGTGAAAAATAGTCCTGGGCAGCTGAGTTTAAAGTTCCGAATGACAACTTCTAAACACCTGTTAATCAGCTCGTCTGCATCGGAGTTACACAGTATGAGAAAGTCAACTAAATACCGGAAGTTGGCTTTGACGTGTTGATGTTTTAGATTTTTCTTTTATTTCCTTCCCGCATGCTGCAAGGTACCAGTGGCACAAGTATGGGTCTATTTGAGATCCTATGCAGACTCCACTTTTCTGTACATAGTCTATAATACCTACGTACGCCCAAAACTAGAATACGCTTCACCTATCTGAAATCCTCATCAGAAGTACTTAATTAACCAGTTAGAATCTGTCCAAAACCGTGCCGTCCGATTCATATCATCATCTTATTCCCGATTTGCCAGCGTCTCCCTTCTTAAGCAAAAATAACTCTCTTCATCCCCTCGAGACTCGTCGACTAATCGCACTTCTTTGCTTACTTCATCGGTTGCATCATAACCCCGGTCTTTCCAGCCCATCACTTTTAGTACCGCCGAATAAAGTGTCACATCGTCAAAATAACAGCAAAAGCTTTAAACGCCTTTTTGGTTCAACGTTAGCATTTAATAACTCAGCACTCCCTCAAGCCATCAAACACTGGAACGGTCTTCCCGACGACATTGTCACCATATCTGATACAAAAATGTTTCGCAGCGCACATACTAACTTCTTTCTCATCCCAGGCTAGTATGCAAGCTGACATTCTTCGGTGCTCCGTTATTATTA
This sequence comes from Ixodes scapularis, assembly GCF_016920785.2. Lineage (NCBI taxonomy): Eukaryota > Metazoa > Arthropoda > Arachnida > Ixodida > Ixodidae > Ixodes > Ixodes scapularis. The sequence goes on along the minus strand of NW_024610018.1, from coordinate 727,506 downwards.
GCATTGTATTATGTTATTTTGTCCCAAAATGTTTCCCATGACTGATTTAACTACTTTTAGTTATTGTCCTGTGCTTATTGTCGTCATTTGTCGCACACCAGTATGTTCTAATTTCAGTTATTCTTTTGTTTCAATGTTTTTGTGTTGTACTATATGCCTTTGTTGGAAAATAACCCCCCCTCATGTAATGCCCACCTGGCCTTTGAGGTATTTTGAATAAATAAATAAATAAATAAATAAATAGTGTTACTCCTGGTGTGATACCACAGTCGTAGAAGGTAGACACCTAGAAATCCCAAGAAGCTATCGAGGCTCATACCAGCTGCATTTTGGATGCGTTGAAGGCCCTGCTCCTCGATGGTTGCTCAGACGATCAGCAGGAGGGCGGCTTGGGAAATCGTACAGTACTACATGATGTCCTGGATATCCAAGGAGAAATCCGGAACAATGACACGTCCTTTTTTCTGAAGAAATCAAAGCACTCTTCCGAGTTCGGTATTCTGAAGTCGTCGGGGACTTAAACTTACAACAGAATTTTCGACAAAACCACACATAGTTTTTCCATATGTGCCTTTTTAATACGATGCTGCGAAAAGGAACCCTGCCATTGTGTTTTTTTTTCTAAGAAGAAGACAGATAATTCACCTTGTTGCGATTCTCTTATTTTTGTGATGAGGCCTACAAACCCTCCCTCCTAGTATGAGAGGCATAGCCCCAGGTCTTTGCGACGTAGTTCCTGCACCTTTGAGGAAAGGGTAATTTTTGGAGTGCCCGGGCATCTTCGGCCGGCCAAGCATTCGAGTCCCTCATTGACGATCTGTGGCAATGTTTTCTAAGGCGCTTTGGACGCAATTTCTCGTACCATTAGGACCTTATCAATGGCGTCATGCATTGGGGGAGGGCAAACTTAGGTCCTTGTTCGAGCACGCGTCGGGTTGCTGCCGAAAGAGAAACGTCCCCCATTAATTGGAGTGGCGAGCTTTTGAGTCCCGTCGTGACTCTTCGCACTAGATGTTGTTTCTGTGTTGAGAGAAAACATACTTCCCAAAAGTATTCCATGGTATATCTTTTCAGGGCCATATGGTTTCAAAAAGCATTTTGGATGAGACATATTTGACCCTCAGAAAATCTGTGAGAATGTGAACTTGGTGCCATGCCCCGGACTTCTGAATCTTTGAAACTTGTTGGGCATGGCCCTTTGATGGTTCAAGGAAGCCGAATAAATGCCGTACCTCGTCGAGACGTTTTTGAAGCTAACGGGCACGACTGTGTAAGTGCCGCCTTCATTACGATTTTTACTAAAGAAAAGTTGTATCTGCAGGGAGCGCCCAATCTGAGCAACCAAGTCGGGAGCATGTAAACGCTAGCCACCAGTAAACACGTCAAAGAAAAAGAAGTTACTCCTGGGAACGCTCCATTTTTGTTCATGAGCGTTCATAAAAAAGGTTTTCAGTACATGGCTTATAGTCCAGCAGTGTGTGTCTCTTTTTCACCCCTCTTTTGTTGTTTCCTCTACGATCAGCTGGAAACCTTCAGAGGCATGTTAAACCCACTAGCTCAGCTCCTGGCAATCACGACTTATCTTTCTAGTTCTCTGAGCGTATCTTGTTTTTGTTTTCAACTCCTTGGCCCGCAGGGTGTTTGTCATCTCACTGCCACCCACTTCTACCAGGAAAGGCTGCTAACCCGCAGCATCAAAAAGAAACTTTTTCTCGACGAGATACGTCATTTCTTCGGGTTTATTGAACCATGAGAGGGCCATGCCCAACAAGTTTTGAAGATCTTGAAGTCCAAGGCATGGCGCTAAGTTTGCATTCTAACTAATTTTCTGGGGGTGAAATGTCTCAGCCAAAACGTTTTTTGCAAACCACATGACCCTACAAAATATACCACGGAGTACCTTTGGAAAATGCGTTTTCTCCCAACATGAAAGCAACACCTAGCGCGAAAAGTCACGACGCGACTCAAAAGCTTGCCACACCAGTTCAGCGGGGACGTTTCTCTTTCGGCACCAGCCCGAAGTTGCTCGAACAATAGTTTGAGTTCGCCCTTCCACCAAGGCAAGACGTCATTGAAATTGTCATAATGGTACAAGAAATCGCATTCAAACCGCATCAGGAAACATTCTCCAAGATCATCAATCAGGGACCAAAATGCCTGGCCGGCCTACGAAGCCCGGGCGCTCCAAATATAACTTTTTTGCCTCAACGGTGCAGGAACTATGTCGCAAAGACCTAAGGCTATGCCTCTCAGGAAAAAAAAAACTCACCATAAGAGCGAAACAGTGTCCCCAAGTAGAGTTTCATGGCAGAATAGACATTCGTGACTTGCGCTAGGCGGTTCCATTACCGTGCCTAATAACAATTCAGGGCAAGTGACTCTGAGGTAGTAGAACCAGCATCAGCAGTGGCAGTTATAGGAGTGGCAGACTAATAGCAAGGATAAGGAAAAAGCACCAACCTGTGACGTCGATGAAAACGGCTTCACCAGAAAACTAGCCGCTGCTGCCACTGCCAACTGTTAATAAGGCGGTTTCGGACAGTTCGTTCATGGCTAAAAAAAACAACGCCGAAAAACACAAAACCCAACGCAACCCCTGCTTTCCGTGACATCAAGATTTTCGTGCGTTTTAAAGATAAAAATTGTAAAGGAAATGTATAAGGTGTTTGACATTAGAACTAAAGGAAAAGCATGCATAAGTAACAGGTTCTTAGCCTTATCTACATTATCAAAAAAACATCAAGTTAGGAAAGAAAAGACTAATAGACCATTCTCCGTCTCGCATATAATGTACTAATTTTTTTTTGTTTTTTTTTTTGTTTCGTTTTTCACAAACAGGAACTGTACCATAAATATACGAAGCAAAGCAAAACAGAGCACGTCCCGCCTTTTGGCATTATATTCAATGTACTGTTTTTGTTCACGAACAAGAATTTAGATAATGAGCGTCAGTTTCCCCGCATGACTAAAAAGGACCTCACGAATAAACCTTTATGGTCTTGCTACAACTTCCTCCCACATTGAGCGTGCACCAAAAATTGTTCATTTGTATTGAACGTTATCACTCTGCGAAAGCACATCACAACGCGAACCGCAGCATGCAGCGAGACGAGCGCGGAGGACGACAACCCCAACATCACTCCACTCAAGCGAATCGAATCAGTTCTTGCACCGCCCGTAGAAAAACGCATTGAGAACGGCATGCTCCCGCTTGAAGTCTTGAACCGCTGTTTTCCAACCTACGTATACATTCAATCTACCATTTTCCTGAGACCGCAATGTGTATGTGCCCTCTTCTCCATGTGCACCTCCCTTCTGCAGCGCGAGCGCGCGCAGTAGCCATCGGACTCCGAAAAATCACCCGCCTTGACATTTTACAGGGAATAACACCCGCATCTCAAATATCACCCGAGACAGGAAGTTATCACTAGGGTTCCGTGATTTCGGTATATACCGATAATAACCGAAAATAACCCCCGAAGAGGTTTTTTTTTTTTTTTTAAATCGGTAGAAACCCCGAAAAACACCGAATTGAAGCTTGGTTTGAAGAAGAAAAAACCGCAGTTCCACAGCAGGAAACTTTTGTAAATAACTTCTTTGTGTCCAATCCAAGCACCGACCGCACTGAACTGACCGCAACGCTGCTTGTTTCTTCGAAAATTGTTTCTATGTGCCCTTATTTAGTAATAAATAATGGATAGAAAGTCGTGTTTTCTAAAGCGCGCCAAGTATACCTTTGCTTTTACCAAATGAGCCCCAACAAACCCCGGTTTCTAAGTTTATCGTGGCTCATATGGTAAAAAGCCCGATTTGTGGGTCGGTGTCTATCTGTGGTATCACAGATAAACATGGAAAAACACCGAATTCGGGCAAAAGAAAATAAACACCGAAAAATAACCCTTGAATGTGAAGAAAAATAAGTACCGAATACACGATACCCTAGTTATCACCCAATAAAATTCTCAGGGCGTCTTCCCCCCCCCCCCCCCCCCCCCCCCCCCCCACACACACACATTTTTCGCCCCGTTTGCGGCTTTGACGTTTCAGCATGCCGAACGGAGGGCTAAGCCCAATAGTATCGGCGAGCACTGGCATGGGCAGGCATCATGGCAACAACAACGCTCACAATTACAACCGCAAGCCGGAGGGGCCCAGGGGCAGTCGCGTAGCCGGAAATATATAGCGTGTGGAGGGGGAGGGGGGGGGGGGGGGGGGGCTTACGCCCCATAAGTCTTTCCGTTGGATACGCCACTGCCAGGGGGCATGGGCATGTCCCATGGCCATCTCTTAAACGCCCGAACCCCTCTTTGGCCGCTCTATACCCGTTTTCACCTCAAGAAGAAAAGCATGTTTTGTTCATTGTACATACGCGGCCGAAGTAGTTCTTACGAGATTTGGTTGTCAGACGAAAACGCGATGCTTTTAGCGTTTGGAACGCGTACGTCTTGATAAGCTAACATATATGTAATGTAAAATTTACCTACATATATCTTAATTATCAACATAAATGGGAAAAGTAGTAAGACTGGGCGCGAGGAGCCGGATTTGTTTTAGTGCGGTCCTTGAGGTGAAACCAGGTATAGAAACTTCACTCCAAGAGGTATCCCGCTGAATAGCGGCACCAAGCCACCTTTACACTGTAGCACGGCTCAGTGCAGGCACCGGATGTAGTGACCCCCGCTTTGCGCTGACCCAAAGGCACAACAACTTCGGTAGCAATCGGCTCGTCGAACGACGTTTAATCGAAAGATCGTTTAGTCGTCATGTAACGACTGCTACCGCGATACGGCGCAAGCATTCTGCCAAGTGTTTTTCAGACGGTTTAAAGGAATAGTCAACGCCCGTTGATAAAAACAGAATGCGGCGCCAACATACCGCAAAGGCAAGGCTTTGGAAAATAATAAACTACTCGTGAAACGCGCATATACATTACAACTTAATGCGTGACTTTCAAGCGTCTTATGCCTTTAAAACAGTTCTGACAGATGAGCAGCAGTCATTGTTAATTTAAATATATAAACGGATTAAGTTCAGTGACTCTTGGATGGATGGCGTTGGGATTAAATGGGTGATAAATAGGATTTAATTAATTGGCGATTGAAGTACATTGATGACGACTTGTATTTGATTGAAGCAAATACCGTGGAAGCCAATACTGGCAACTCCCGCGGAAAACGGGCGAAAAGTGATTGCAGCGCCCCTGGCGAGCTCGGAGTCTCCGCTAGCAGACAAATTCTCCACAATGCATTGGCTTTGCCTATCCCCGTGCGAGGTGAGCAATGATAAACGATTGTCACGGTAATACGCTGCTTTGAATGTTAAAAAGTAGGTTCCACCTCATGAGTCAAGGACATTTTCTTCGCGAGGGAAAGACGTTACAGCTTGTAGGGTGCAATTATCGGGCTCTTCCGAAGAAAACATTCCGCCAGAAGACTCAGAACTTATGTCTGCCAGGCAAGACACGAATGTACCATCGCCCTGTTTCTTTGAAAAGGGTAATGTAAAAAATGTTTTAGAACATTGCTACGTTTCAACTTTATTGTGCATATCGATCAGTTCTCTTTGTTGTTGCAAATTTAATTTCTCATGATTGTATTGCTTAAAACCGTTTCGTAGAATAGCGAGCTGGCTATATCCCGATCGTCTCCGGATAAAAAAGCAAAAGGCAATTTCGAACGACGTACTTTACTGCGATGTCAGTATGCTCTGGAAAAAGACGATTGTTCACATGCAAATCTGACGCTATTAGTGAAACTAATAAAAGCCTAGTTACAAAAAAGCACAGCCGATGGACGGTCGTGCACCTCCTTCCATTTTTCAAAGTCTACTTTCTTTTTATGTTAGAGGCGACGCTACGACGCCGCGGTCGTTCTTCCTCCTGCGTTTATGTTTTTTGCTTGCTTTTTTCTTTCTTGCGCTTACTTGACGTTCGAACCATTGTGTATTTTGCTTTGCCTTGTTTTGCTTAGTTTTTACTTTCTTTCCTTTGCTTCGTCGCTTACTACCACCGGTTCGTCTGCTACGCTATGCCTGGACATTTGGAGGGTAGTCTGTAACTTTGTTGTTGTTGTTGTTGTTGTTTTTCCACTGTCGTCTATGATAACCTCCTATGTTCGTCTTCGATTGAGTTTCTGATCCGAAATCTTCGCATGTACTTTTTGATACTTAATAAATATATAAAAGAGTGTAAGCTCGTGATACATTTCTATTTGGATTTTATTTGAGTACGCGGTCACGTCTGCTATGAGTCATCGTTGGTTCATCAACCGGCCGCCTTCGGGCATACATTAGCGCATACTTGGAGATGGCAGTCGTGCCATGTGCCTGCCATCACCACTGCGAAAACCAGTTTTTCTGATGTGGCGGAAAATCCTTCTTCCGCTTCCCGAAAACCGAACAAACGTGAGTAATTAAGTTACTTCAAATTAAACTGGGACAGCTATCCAAGTTTGGCTTCAAAATCGCCACTGACGCCTCAACAGACGAATATTTCACCAAACAAAAGTTTAGCTGAAAACGCACTAAAGGCCGCTGATCGACACTCAAAACAAAGACACGGTGTGCAAGGATTGCCTGGACATGAACGCCAACAAGTATACTGGAATGTACTTTTGAACTGCTGCGCCAAGCGAGCAAACAAACAACCTCCCAAAGTCACTGGGAAAGGAAAAGCGAAAGCAAAAAAGGTCACACTGCTAGCATGTAGCAGATTGCAGCTCTTTGGTTCTTAGTTCCTACCAACGCCGCGAAAGCAAATAAACAAACGTGTAACGTGCAGCTGAAAAAAAAGAAAAAAAGTTAAGCTCTTTTTTTTTTATAGTTTCGTCGTGTATCTGCCGCTTTGCTTATTGGGGACTCAACACCGAGGGCGAGCACCACCTGCTAATTTTCAACCGACGCCCCATGCGATCGTCGTCGTTGAAGGAGGTCTTTGCTGGGTGATTTGTATTTTTGTATCGTCTCCTAACTTCGTTGCAATCGCCGGCCGCTGTTCGCGACTGTTCTCCATTTCTTTTTATTTTCGTCTGGGATGGGATTCCATCTTTTCTGCAAATTTCGGAAAGTGTTTGCACAGTCATTTTTCTCATTACTTTTTGTTTTTGTAATGCTGCAGAGACTGGTGCGCTTGCTCTGGTAATTTTAACATATTGTTTGCGCACGATTTAATAATCGCCTATTCAGGTAAGGAATTGTGACAACGCAGTTTGTAACGGATAAACAGTAACTTCTTACGCCGTAGTACGAGTGGCTAAACGCCTTTTTTCCGCTTCCCAGATGCGCTTTAAACGCGTGTGATCCCCATGGGCGGCGTTTGAGACCTCTAAATAAACTGCTCTATCTTCGTTCATGCGCGCATTGTTATTTGTTTCTCGTTGCAGTTGCAATCAGTGGATTCCTCTTTGCAAGCGTGTTGACCGTAATGAATTGTTTCAGCTGTTAGGGTGAAGAAACGGGGCTCGCAAAACTCGAGGACGTCGCGGAGCCTATGCGGAGGGCAAGTTCGTCTGCTTCTTGCGCAGGGGGTAGCGGTGACGTCAGAACGCCGAGCCCTGATTGGCTGATCGCGACCCCCTATCTGAGCGTCGTCTGCTCCTTTGCAACGTCCTCTGCTCACAACGTCGCCTGCGTCTGTTTTCCCTTTCCTGCGACTTTCGGAAGTGCAGAAGCCAGATTCATGAAACGATCTTACGCCAAAAATGTGCGTAAGACAAAACTTAAGAACAAATTCGTATTCACGAAACAAAATTTTCGTAAGTTCCGCGCAGGTTTCGGCGAAATCCTACGACAGATCCGAAGCTGTCTTACGCACTTCTTACGATCAAATCAGCATGGCCGACAGCGTCGCGGTCGCGACGACTCACGGACGTTTATTTTTCTACGTGCGCTTCTCACGCGTCCCGACTTCAAGCAGCAAGAAAAAAGTAAAAAGTACTTGAAACAGACCACGACAAACAAGAACGCTCGATCCACAAACACCCGGGAAAAGCTCCAACGGCAACGATACCACCGAAACCGACGAAGCGAGCTCAGCAGTTAGGCCTAGCAGGCACCCCGACTCGGCGACTGTCTGCCCACGACCGGCTGGCGTGCTGAATGGAATATGCCCGCGCAACCCTTGTGTACCCTTCCCGTAATATATTTTGATCGCTGACCTCAATTTTAGATTAAGAGGTCAATTTCATCCTCTTGTTATCTCCTTGTTTCCCCAGGCAACGGTGACTCTCGCCGGTGCAAAGCGGTGAATCTCCGACAGACGCGGGAAAGGTAAAGCAGCCATCGCTTTGACTAGCAGACGTAAAGCAGACGACGTTAACTGCGCCAACCCTCCAACGCCGTTAAAGAGTGAGGGGGCTCGCCGCACACGAAAGGAGGTAAAAAGTATTTGGAAGGGAACTTGCGGGCACTAACACGCTCACCTCTCGGTTCTTAGCAAACAAACCTCGGCGCTTTGGGACACCTCGCCGGTGAGTCTTTTGACTTCCCTCCTTGATGCGCGTCTGCTAGTTGTTAGACAAAAACAACGTACCGCTCGAGTTATTTCGTCTGCCCTCTCTGATAGGTGAAGTCGAGCTCGCTCGTAAAGATCTGCACTTCCCAAAGTTGCAGGAAAGGTAAGACAGACGCAGACGATGTTGCGAGTGAGCAGACGACGTTGCAAAGGAGCAGACGACGCTGAGATAGGGGGTCGCGATCAGCCAATCAGGACCCGGCGTTCTGGTGTCACCGCTACTTCCTTTCTCATGCGCAGAAGACGAAAATGAGCCCACTTGCGAGGCGTATACTTTTCCATTGCGTAGTCCGCTTCCGTAGACTCCGAGTCCGCTAGAGGCGCCACTGTCACGTTCGCCGCCGCTCCCATAGGTTTTCGGAGGAGTTTCCAGTATTGGCGAAGCTATATCGTATTTGATTGAAGTATAGCTAGGTCAAAGTCATGTACGCTCGGATTAAAAAGTTGGCTCTATGATTATTATGAGTAGGATAATCTAGAAATGAATAACCCTGATATTGTAAATACCAAAAGCTTGTCCCGGGAGGCGCTTTTTCACGCGCTTTAGAGAAAAAAAGGAACGTCGCGAGTAAATGAGTGCTTGTCACAACGTTCTTGTTGCTGGATTTAGTTCTTTGAAGCATGAGTTAACAGCTAGTTGACAAACTGGGGCACTTAAAATGTCTGCCATTCAATAAAAGCTAAGGGGTGGTTTTAGAGGAGTGAAAATCAAGAAGGGCATTGTCTTTTAAATCAATAGAGCAATAGCTAATTGTGTAATGTGGACTCTTGGGCGAGTTCACTCTTTTAAAAAAAGGATGTATTCTTACACCTTTTGTTCGGTATAAGACACCCCAAAACTTAAGTTCGACGTACAGCGCACTGACGTTGATTTGACGGTACTAACTTTTCCAAGACGCTTGATAGTCGTGTGGTACAAGTTCCATACCTCGGCATTCTCACTCATGAGTGCGATCACTCACGATCACTCACGCTCACCATCAGATTTGAGGTGATCGTGAGTGAGGCCGCGAGTCTCCAAAAATTGTGATTTTGAGTGAGTGTGATCGTGAGGTACGTGAACTTATGAGTGTGAGTGTGAGCGTGAGTCCTGAGAACTGATGAGCGTGAGTCTGATCGCGAGTGTGATCACGAGTTCTGAGAACTAATGAGTGTGAGTGCGAGTGTGAGCCCTGCGAACTCATGAACGTGAGTTTGACCGTGAGTGTGATTGTTAGTTCTTAAAACTCTTGAGTGTGAGTCTGAGATTGAGCGCTAAGTGAAGTACTCATGAGTGTTAGTTTTGAGGTCTCTTGAGTGTGATTGTGAGTTTCGAGGCTCATGAGCATGAGCCTAAATCAAGACGTGAGTCTTTGGGTGGACATGAGTCCGGTGATCGCATTAGTCTGCGTGATGGCGTGAGCCTGAGGACCATGGCCAGGATGTGTCGCGGTGAGCGCTGGTATATTCTTAGCTGGGTTGGTCACGTGAGCCCCCGGGCCGTTTAGTGGGCGAGGAGACTCTCGCTTCGCAAGTACTGCGTGGGGTTCGGGCCTTCAGAGTTGGTTTGGATGTCGCTCGCCTGCTCCTTCGCCACGTTTACGCGCCGGTTCCTGTGGAGGGCGGAGGAGGGGGGGGGGGGGGTGCTTGTTCTTGCAGGCTCCTCCTTGCCACCGCCCTCCGCAATGTCTCAACCAGCTGTAGAGGGCAGAGGGGGTATGAGGAAGGGGGGTCGCTTTCGTCTCTCCTCGGCGTTCGCTCTTCGCTTCACGGCAGACTGCGAGACGCCAACGGACTGACGGCGCCTCGAGGCGGCGCGGTAACGTCGGAGTTGGGGAAGCGCTCCAAACGGCTAGCGCTCCTCTCTCTGTGGCATAGAAAGGTTCGTGTGGATTTCGGTTCCTGTTGTCAAGTTGGTGTCAGTGGGCACAGAATTTTATGATTGCGTCAACTATAACGTTCGCACAGCTGCAATAAAATTAAATGACTCACATGATCCTCATCAGCACCCGGAATTTCATTTCTCCGCGCACCTCAACGTACCTTTCTCAATGAGTCATCACTAAGGAGGTGCGACAAAGGCGGTGTCATGATCGATCGAAGCTTCGAGTGAGGTCTTTCACATTGTGCGATATCATGCTTTTAAGTGTTGTTTGGGGCAAGATGGCGCAAGTGCAGGACAGCCAGCCGGCAATGGCCAGGCGGCGCCACGACCCAAGCAGCACAAAACGTCGTGGAAACGTCGAGAAAAAGTCCCGGACGTCCGTGACGTCCCGCATGACTTCGATCACGTTTTTTCGATGTTGAGGTAACGTCCATATATTAAGTTCCATTAGAGTCCAATCAGTGACGTTGTGACGACGTTGTATTTCAACTCAAATGTCGTCAACGTTCCCACGACGTCGACGCACGACGTTCTCACAACGTCCAACGCTCACGTTTCTTTGACGTTGAACTGAAGTTCATAAATGACGTTCCTTTATCGTCCTGTCCGTGACGTGCTGGCGACGTCACGTTTCAACTTTAACGTCGTCATCGTCGCCACGACGTCAAGACAAGACGTTTTAGCAACGTCGAACACTCACGTTTCTTCGAAGTTAAAATAAAGTCCAGAATGACATTACATTATTACCCCGTCAGTGACGTTTCAGCGACGTCGCGTTCACACCTAAATGTCGTAAACGTCATACAAGACGTGCTGGCAACGTCGACCACTCACGTTTTGTTCGACGTTTTTAGATTTTCCAGGTCCATCTCCAGCCGCAGGATCACTGTGGTCAAGGTGACAGTGCTCAAGAGCCGCAAACAAAACTTGATTTTGGAGAGGTTGAGGAATTTAAACTCAATGTACACGGAAGAAAAAAAAATAATATGAAAGCATGTTGGGAATATCATTCCTTTTAGATGTGCTTGTTATAATTTTGGTTTGTTTAAAATATTGTTACGGGTTTAATTTACGACTAGAACGGAGCGTCTAGAACGGATCGAATTGTGCAATTCTTGCATTTTGTATCACTACTGCGTGGTGCACGTTAAAGACCCCAGGCTAGCGGTTGTACTGCACTGGCTAAATTGCTCATCTACAGCGAGTGACACGTCGCAACTTTCAATGGCTGACCAACTACACGCTGTATAAATATCCCCATAACCCAATTTGCTTTTTGCACGCGCGTTGTCGTCTTCCATGGGTCCTGGGCCCTGGCACGCGCCTCAGGGGCGCCGCTACACTATCCCCTCTCCAGGTGATTTCAGGCCTGCATCCTTTCCTAGGAGCATCCATACTGCTCCGCGACCACCCGAGGTTGTTTTAAGGTTTGTCAATTTCTCTTCGTATTTTCAAACCCATGCTCGCCTGCGCACAACCAAAAAATTCGCATCAACATGACAGTTCATCCACAACACCAACTTCCAGCGCCTTAGCGTTTTCGGTAGATCGGGGCGCAAAGTCTTGTCACGTGACTGTCAGTACAGATCTGGCTTTCGTTGCCACTGGTGACGTACCGAAACGAAAATCACATGCCAGCACACACTATATCAGAACGCAACTTCACTGCACACTTGCGCATTTTTGGAGTTGACTCAAAAAAAAAAAAGCCCGGCAATGACGAAATCTGGTGGATACTGTCAACGGTTTGTAGAAACCTGAATGGCCCAGATGACGGTCCAAAAAGCGTTCAAGTCCAGTCCGTACCTACGTGCCGAGAAAACAAAAACGCAAAAAAAGGAAGAAAAAAGAAAAAAAAAACAGCCGGCACGGCGCGAGAGAGAGGGGAAAAGGTAGGCAGAGGAGATGCCAGTGGCAGCTCCATAGAGCCCCATGCGATGCGTCGGGAAACTCGGCAAGAAGAGGGCGAGAGAAAAGTGGGGGAAGATAGCGACGACGAACAATTGACAAGCGTAAGTTCCGGGTGCACGTATTTTCTCAGTCGTTCCCAAAATATTTCACTGAATGTTCTGTTCTTCGAATTCGCCCAAAGAGAAAAGCTCTGGGACCCGGTCCAGCTTTTTCCGAAAGCCAGTCACTAGCACCGGCCGTCACGTCTACGGGTCTACGAGGCAGGCTGCTGTGTCGGCGTGATTTTTTTTCGAGTCTGTATACAGTGTAAGTGCTGCGATTGGATGAGTCGTTCAAGTCGCCCCTATGAAGAAGTCGGTGATTGCCAAAAACGCCGTCGTATTCAGTCACGGCTCGAGGACGTTTTTCAAGGCCATAACGCTTCACACGTTGAATCGTACTCGGATCAAGGTGCCTGTGAGGATGTGAATGACGCCCCCAAGAAAACAAGTGGCAGTGCACATAACGGCGCGTCAAGTCCAGTCTCCGATCAAGACCCTTCAGACGCCTCCGACGATCCCAAGCAAGAACGCCCAGCGGACGGGATCCCCCTTCTGAAACCATTCCCGTGCACGCAGTGAGAGTACCAGCTATGTGCGATGGGGCGGCTAAAGCACGCGCGTCAGCACATTAATCAGAAGCAGAACGAGGTAAGCGGTGGAACATTCCGTGCTGCGTGACATCGTCTCTTGTTCATTTATTTACGTGAATTTGTTTGTTATTTTATATTTTGGAGGCGCTCCGTATTGCATCTCGTGTCTGAATATGCTCAAATAAACAGTTCGTACCAAACCTGTGTTTTAGTTACTTCCTTCGCACTTGCATGATAGCAGCTTGCCTTCGCAATAATACTAAAAAATTACTTTTTTTTTATGGGGGGGGGGGGGGGGGGGGGCACAACGTTTTCCCACGACGGCTAGGGAACGTAATTTGAAAAGGTTTCTCGACGTTCTGTGAACGTCGTTGGCAGTCCGGATGTCGTAAAAACACGTATCATAAACGTCGAGGGAGGACGCAACGGCCCACTGAGACGTGCATGTGACGTGCAGCAAACGTCATTTGGAACGTCCCCTCGACCTTCTGTGCACCTTTTCTCGCGGACATTTAAAGGTTTCATCGACGTCGAAGAAAGGTAACGCCCGGACCTTCGACGTTTTACGACGTCACGTTACAGACGTCTTCGACGTTCTTTCGACGTTTTCTTCACGTTTATGTGCTGCTTGGGGAGAGTGCTGCATTCGGCGCCACAAGCGGAGGGGTCCCTCGGCCAGTGGCTAGTCTGCCCGTCGGGCCGTGGCGAGCGGCTAACCCGATTTCAGCAGTTCCCGTGTGCACGTGCGCGCCATGTCCCTTTTTATTTTATGCGTTTTTTTAAGACCATCGGGAGCCTTGATAGGTCCAAGTGTTGAGAGCATAATCTGAAGCTGTCATTTGGACACCTGTTTGAACTGTCTTCGTGCGCTTGCGGCGTCGCTCTATAATAATCGCCGCCCGATCGGTCTGTGATTCGCTCGTCTCCCAGGAAGTGACACAACGCAACGAGAAGGCAGCGAATAGGTTTACTGTACTTCCCGGTTGCCCGTCTTCGAGAGCCGGCAGTCCGGACCCGCCGACCCTAGTTGTCGCCCGTCGTTCATAGCTCGCAGTCGGAGTCCGTGTCCACGCCTGCGGATCGTCCTTCCCACGCACTGCGTACGCTAGCTGTTCCGGGCTATCACAGCTAGAGTTTCGCTGCAGAACCACTCCTGGACCGTCAAGGCCCGTTCACACTCTTGCAACCGAGTGCGACCGAGAGAGACCAAACCGGTTTTTAAGCCTTTTGCGATCTCTTAGGACCAGCTACGCTCAGTGCATCCGGTCCCAAGAAGTCTTTCTCGGTCGTACTCGGTTGCAAGAGTGTGAACGCGCCTTCATGGACTAGGCCGATAAGGCCAGGCTCGCCGTTTCCGCCGGTCCTGATCCGAAGCTCGCTGGTGGAACGCTCCTGGGACCGACATGGGCCGGACCAGCCAGAACGGCTCTATCGTTCCTGCCCGGCCCCAGCCTCGTGCAGCACGCTCTTCCTCTTTCCTCGCCGGCTGGCCCCCGCTAGCGCCTCGCTCGACCGTCCTCTTCTTCTCCCGGCGCCCCCACGACACTAGAATAAAATGTGGGTAATTAGAACCAAACTCTCCGTGCTAGAGAACAGTGCACAAGTCTGGCGACAGGATATGAGAAGGATATTTACGCTTCGCATGAGCTTTTCCCAGAAAAAAAGTGAGCATCCTCTTTTCCGCACGCCGTCACATTTGTTACCAGACTCAGCATTAAATTTGGTAGCCGAAACAAACAAAAATTTGTTCTACGAAAATCCACTATTTAAAAACTTGCATGCTTAAAAGGTTTTGGTTGCAACCGCGCGTGCCGAACGGCGCGCGCGGTCGCAACCAAATGCACGCCTACAACTACGAGTGCCGGGAACAGGTCGAAGGGCATCTCGCTTGAAGACCTGATCGCCTGATTCTCGACGTCAAAGCGAAGCAACAATCGGCCCTATTTTTCCTACTGTATTTCTCTAAATGGTTGTCTCAGAGACTCGTAAAAAAAACTAGTATAAATACGTTATTTTGCAAAAGGAGTCTGTCAGACCACTTTCCAAGCCTGCACATCTATTTTCGTTCACTTCAACTATTAATGTAAAATTCACTTACTTGATGCATCGCACTCCAGTAATCCACTTAGTCGCCGTGTCGCTTCCCAAGGTCTTAAAGGGGCCCTGCAATCATATTTAAGCGTCTACCTTTTATGCGGTTTCCACGTCTCTTGGGGTTCGGGCAAGCCAGCGGGCACGGAAAGAGTAGCTAAATATCAGTGCGCCATATTTTAACCGGACGACACGGAAACCTCCTCCACCGACGAGGGCGACCCGCGGTACCGAAAGCGCGCAAAATGTGACGTCTTTGGTCCTGGGCTTACTACTGGTCAGAGCCACTAAAAACTTCTTTTTGGTCGAAATACAAAATATAAGCGGCGCGAACCGTTTCAATTATTTATAAAAGTAGTTTTTGTTCACTATTATAGATGAAAAAAGAAAGAAATGCAGTTTATAAAGTACGGAAACAAGAAATGACCCGTCAACATACCCGCCGCCAAGCGGTGGAAAAGGCGGCGCATACTAGAAAGGAGTAGTGGGATAAGGCGCCGACACGGAAAAATCCCGGATGTACGCTGTGGCGCTGCGGTCGTATGGACAGGAGGATCCGACCAGCTCCGAGCGTTCCCAAGGCCTTCGGCGAGAAGCTTTGTCTTGCGGTTTGGCCGTTTCGCTGTATGGTAGCGCGAAGTGGCTCCCATTCTGAACTGATCTTTACCCCGTGTTTGCTGTCGTTTGTGGCCAATGAAGTGTCATGCCGAATTAGTGTTTAATCGCGCAGCAAACGCAATGAAAGCCGCTTTGGCTGCCCGCTGCATACAGCCTATCCAGAACATGCTTTAGTGGCGCCCTCTGGCGCCCTCAACACGGAGTGCGGCGGCCGTGAGCGCTCGATGAGCTCACTATTCCTCCTCTAGTTCACGGCCACTCAAGCTAGGACCTACGACGTCACGAAGGAGGTCATTTTATGCTTGTTTTTGTAATTCTAAATTGCCTATAACTTTTAAAATAAAGCGAATTTCGCGAAAAGAAAAGTTTCACTGAGTTACTATGTTCAGTGCGCTCAGGTTCGGTGCAAATTAAAAAACAGTAAAAAGCCCTTGCAGGGCCCCTTTAAGGGGAAGCGGTAAAGTCTGACGCTTGGGTCACCCGCACGACAGTGGCAGTCTTTCACGCAGCAGTAGCGGCGTTTATTTTTGGGGGAAACTCTAGGCTTAGGGGAGATGTCACAGGAACCCGGAAGGGTCATAGAGACGTGAAGTTGAGACTTAATTTTATGAAAAAACAGTTCCAAAAAGGCTCACGCCGATCCAAAATGCCACGTTCACACGTGGTTTCTAAATGCGCCCGCCCACAGTTGCCACAGTCCTCGCGAACCAGGCCGTCCTGGACTATCCAATTTGTTTTATTTTTCAGTCGCTAGATGGCGCAACGTGTCGTGCCAACTTCCAAGCTGCATTGCTGGTTTCCCAAGGAGGTTAGTGGTTGCCTATGGGCATGTGGTTGCCTATGGGCACACTTAGCAAACTGTGGAAGCTACGATTCAGTGGGCCAATTAGAGCGTCGCATAGAGACAGGTGGCATCAACGAGGTAGAGGGGCTTAGAGCGATAAACCGGGGTTCCGGTCTGCACTCGAAAGTGACCCCCATAAGGAGGCTGCCATTGTACGCAAATTTGACCACACGTCACATGACCAAACCAAATACGTGACGTCACAGGAAAGATGGCAGCGCCCATGCAGCGGCTGGCCCCAGCTGGGCCGGAGCTTGTCGGATTCTTTGTTGGTTGTCGTTCGTCTCGGCGAGTTCATTTCAGACGCGGAAGCCGTCATATGAGGCCGGTCGAAAGCGAGTTCAGAGTTCAGCGTGGTGTTTGACGTGGGTATAACGTGAAAATACGGAGAAACGGTGTGCATTTCGCTGGTGACCGACCGGGATATTGCCACGGAAGAGACAATCTGACCTACGTTGCTGAAACCTCGGATTGATTCGGATACCGCTAGGATAAAATTTAAGGCGACGTTTCTGTGCTCTCGTTGACCATCGGAATCTTCGAGGTTTGCAGTGAAGCGTGTGCAATATATTTGGATGCGCAGTTTAGCGACGGAAATTGCCCGAGTCGTGCTTGGCGGTGTGCAATCGCGGTGCAGCTTCGATCAAATGATCGAGGGCTCACTTCGGTTGTGCGGCGCACCGGAAGGCTGCCTTGAAGCTGGTAGTTCCCGTGCCGTGCTGAATGATGCTGTGCTGCTTACAAATTGTTCCGGCGTAGAAGTGCACTTTCACGGAGCACAGGTGTGCGGCGCACCGAAGAGCTGCCTTCAAGCTGGTAGTTCCTGTGCCATGCTTTAGGTGATGCTGTGCTGCTTCCGAAATTGTTCCGGCGTAGACGTGCACTTTCACGGAGCACAGGTGTTGCAGTTGGTATTGATCCCGCTGGTCTGTCGCACGTTTCGTCAACACAAACGTTTCATCCACACTCGTTACGCGAATTGCAAGCTGTCCGGACATTTCACCGAGCCTGTTACGTACCCAGCTCACGCCGCTTTGTGGCAACAGTCTGTAGTGGCTCATTACTAGAAAAGTGGTCCCACATCCATTTCAGTTCAGTTTGTCCACGGCAGTCGCCAAACCCCGAAGGAGAGGATTTATTCGGACAGAATGCCACTAAAGCAATGCAGCTTCTTCAGTGGTCAGGATAGATTCTCTTCTGCTAGTTTTGTTATACTGTCGCGGATCCTTGTTCCAGTCCTATCTTCTATCAATATTCACTATTCTGGGACACTGCAGGTCATGCTCAGCTGTAATCGTATGTTCAGGTGGAGGTACTGGGCACTTTACCCGTAGCCCTGCACTCTGTGTGAGCCCGGCGGCTCTTCAACCGAGTTACCCGATAATGGGACACGGCTGGCGGACTATTCTGCGTCTTATACCCCTGTCGAGCCGTAGGCAAAGTCCTGACCCGAGCCTGGCAGAACAACTGCAAGACGACCGAGTACCACAAGGAGTAACCTCGGAAATACACCACGAAGCACCTGAAATCCGAGCCAGTTGCTGCTACCAGGAAAAACCACCGGAATTCGGTCTCGTGTCAGAAAATCCGAAGCTGACTAAGCCAACAATGACAAACCTGTAGCAGCAAACCGTGTCCCCTCCCACCATTGTTTGCATGCCCGTCGCAAATCACACTCCGACGCTTTTTCACGCAAGCTGTATGAAGACGTCAAGGACTGGATTGAACAATATGACAGTGTCGCCCGCCACATTGGGTGGACAGACAACCAGCTCCTGCAGAACCTATACTTCTCGTGGAGGAAACTGCCGGCGCTGGTCTGAGAACCATGGATCCTCCTTAACGTCATGGGAAGTTTGCAAGATCAAGCTGAAGCGCGCATCCGTCAGCCAACATCAACGAAAGAGACCCGCATTCTTGATTCTGTCCAGGACACTGCCCCAATGAGAGCGCCACCGCACTCGTGGAGGATCTTTTGCGCAACAACAGTCGAAGTGTTCATATCACTGAGGCTTTCAACATGGAATGTGCACTGCATGCCCGAGCCTGCCACTATGAACAACTTCCCGGCGTCTCGACACTCGAGTTGTCCAGCTACTACTTCGACGCCAGCCTCCCAGGCATCCACGACATCACCCACGACGTTGTCTGGGAGGAGATCAGGAAGCTACTTCCTGCCATCAGTTGCCCGGCTTTTATTTTGATTGCCGAGATTGTTTCGGAACAAGTTTGACAGGTATTTCAACCGAGACTTCTGCGAGCGAAGCGGCATCTGACAAACCTAGGGCAACTTACGCCACAATGGCACGACGACCGCCACCGGCTGCCCCTTAGTATTCAATGCCAATTCAATGAGACACTCTAACGCTGAAGCATTCCCGACATTGTGTGTAGGACTGTGCTCAACAATGTACACCGAGGAAAACGTAGGTGATGCGAATGTGCGACCGAAAACCACTTTGCTACCACTGCATGAAGCCTACCATGTCTACCAAAGCAGCCCGTACCAATGAATTGGTTGGCGAGGGTTCGTGCCAAACGACCCTCGATTACGTCTCGAGGAGCGACCACGGGAGATTAAGGATTACCTTCGGTGACCTTTGTCCCTGATGCCGAAGGTGCTGAATCGAAGATGCTGAATCCCTGATTACCCCAAAGCTCCTCATGTCCATTACCTCAACAAGAGGTAAGCACGACAAAGCAGGTGAGCGGCGATGCAGTGACAGTGGATTTGGTGTCGGTTGTCGTCCAAGGACAGTACCTAAAAATTTGCTGACACCAATTTTCTGTGTCCACTCCACGAAGCACACAATTTCCAACTTTGAGGGAGAATGCCCCTGAGTGACTTGAAGGAATAGAATGGTTGGTTGCTCTCAAAAGTGAACTGCAAGCATCACCAGACTTGGATAGCAAACAAAAATTGTTGCCAGCTTTCAAGTCAACGGTACAGCAAAAGGCACAGCCACGTAAGCAATACATGCCCGAACTTGCTACATTGATGCCGAAAACTACCAGGAAAATTTTCGGATTAGAAGCCAGCCCTGCAGCTTCAGTGCACATGACGTATGATTACAAGACAGCATCAGTCGGCCAAAGTTGCCACTCGACCAAACTGAACACCGACGTGCCAGGAGCGTCATCCGACAACAAGGTCCACAGGTACTACGACTGAACGCCTGACACGAGACTGTCGCAGAAAGAACTCGTTATGGAACCATTTACTAAGAATCAATAATTTTGTAATCAAGTGGAAATAAACATATTTGATACACTAACCAGACAAACATATTTCCGCTTGCCTTCATGCCTTGAGAGTCTACACACCGAGAATTGTGTCCATTGCACGCTCTGGACCTTACGAGGACACTCGCTTCTCTGACCCTTCAATATTAATTAAGGGGTCATACCAGACTGGCAGACTTCTTGCAAGGGGCTGCACTCAATCAACCTTTCCTGAACATGTGGTGCATCCGAAAACCAACTCCAGTGATGTGAAAATGTTATTTATTAATTTATTCCTTCCAGGGGCCTTCGTAGGCATTGCAGAGAGGATACTTAAAACTACACAGATGATAATAGCATTAAAGCACACTGCTGTAACTTGTTAATCGGAAAAACAAACGCACCTCTGAGCATATAGTTTAATAGTATGTGTTGATGCATTGTTATATAGCATGACACTTCCTATATGTATGACACAATAGACCCTTTGCAGAACCTTATCAAGCAACACAACCGTCACCATTTTTTTCGGCGCAAAGCACACGAATGGGCCCCAGTTCACGTCGAACGCCAACGCAGCATTCGAGTCCAATAGGTGCTGAGCCGAATTCACAGGGATGGCGGACATAACATTCTTGTCGAACAAATACCCAAAGTATGAAAGCCTGGGGTAATTACAGTAGTAGCTACTGTAATTTGTTTCATCAGAATTTGGCAGACGGCAAAGGCTACGGTCTCGGTGAGTCAATACACACATTGGAGAGAGGCACATGACAGCATATCACCAGAGTGCTCGTCTGCACAGATTTGTCACACACCTTCGCTCCGTCTCTCTGATTGGCTCGAGGGGGCTGTGGCGGTTGGCCTTTTCCAAGTTACGGTGATGCGAAGTATAGACAGCCCACACTTTTACAAAGAGTCTATTGAAGAGACCGAAAGGAATGGTAGTCAACATTTTTCAACAAGACTGCTCTCCAGGCAAGGGATGAACACAAATATGAATCATCTTATCCAGGTAATTAGAACAATTAAATAATTGACCGACTAATACAATGCACTCCTGATGGAAAAGAGTATAGCTGCAATAAATCCTACAAAACAGAAAAAATGCGCAGTTAATCTATGCATGCACCAAAACAGTTGTTCTTATAGCAAGTCGAATAGCTTTGAAGCAGGTGCCTGCAACGATTTATTCTTCCCCATACTCAATAAAACGCCATCCTCGTAGCTGAAAACAAGGGTGCACTTCGCACTCACACACACACAAAAAAAAAAGGAAGAAAAGCGATCGAATGTAGAATCGTGGATTAGCACAAAAGGTTAAAATCGCAGGAGCTTCCTCGCTAAAAGTTGCTATGGTTGTTCGGTGACGGAGGGCTGAAACAACTCCCCTTAGGCCCCAACGCGACGTATACATTTCGCGTAGATTCTTAGATAATTCAACGTTCAAACAAAGCTAAGAGAATGCGAAAATTTCATGTTAAAAGCACTCAAAGTTCTATCGATCCTCGGACACATCCCGGAATCCAAGCACCGGTACGGCGATGCAGAGCTGATGCTGTCTCACAGGCGTTAATGTCCAGATGATCCAGAGCGATCTTGCGCAAAAACGGTATAAAGTCTCATTCCTTCATATTTTCACATTATACCTGCGTCAGCGAGCACGAAGAAGCCCGAAGTCGTCGGAAAGCAGCTGCACATCACGGCTACCGCGCACCGAACAAACTCGCATCCGTCAGCTCTGGGCGCTGCCATCTTACCTGTGACGTCACGGCTCTTGGGAGGTCACGTGACGAGTGGTCACATTTGCGTAAAATATGGCGGCAACCGGGGGGGTGCCACTTCCGAACTTCCGGTTTATCACTCTAAGCCCCTCTACCTCGTTGGGTGGCATCTAGAATGGACGCCTGTGAGACGCTGCCATGTGTCTTACTCCAATAAATCTACTGGCTCATCGGGATTCGCAGAATTCGCCGTGTGCCGTGTGCCTTCGCTGACGGAGGCGCGCAGTGGCCGCAACGTCGCGGCGCCTGCCCCATGGCCACGGCGGGTTGCCGGCGCGCCGGCTGGACGCGACTCCGAGGCGCCAATTGCCCGGGCTTCTCGGGCTTCGTGCGTGACGCTGTGCTCCCCTTGGCTGTTGTTTATTCATGTTTCTTTTTTACGTTGTTATGGTCTAATGCATAGGTGCTCAGAGTGAGGCAAGAATTTCTTGTAAAACAAAAATAATATATCTGATAACCAACTTTTTACAATTCAATTCTGAAACACTTCTTATCGTTGGAAGGCATATGACACATATCGCGATGATTCAAGCCCGTAATGAATTTGTACAATGGTGTAGCGGACGGCAAGATTGATCAGCGGTTCGTTGAAGTGCGCTACTGCGTTGAATGAACACTTGTTAACCGAGCGACAGAGAATCTGTCTCGAACCGATGGTTACAGAAAGGCCGCGAATTTGATAATTATGCAACATAAATTATATATCTTGTGAATTTGCAACTAAATGTCCGGAGAAACCGTTTGTCATCATTTCCGCGACTTATGAAAAAAAAACACTCAGCTTCAATTTCCCGAATGTGCTGCTAATTTCCGGGAACTTAATGCGCGAAATAATGCTAAATATTGCATTTAAAAAAAACGCCAAGTTCGATTTTGATATGGGCGGACATTGTGCCCGGGAAGACACCTTCGATATTTTATTTTACAATTAGAATAGGATTCAGGCAATGTTGACAGAGTCATAACCTGTAGTGACGCTTGTGTGCCGAACAAATCACTTAATACCCCGCCAGTATTCGTACCCGTGGCGACACCTCGAAAAGGCGAGGAGACCGATTTTCCGTGACGTTCAAGCGTACCATCAGAGTAGGCTCGTAAAGGCCGGTTCACACATCTGCCTTCCGAGCTACAGGAAAGACAGAAACGACACGAACGACATGACACCGGGACAACCGTGACACATGATTGCTTGACAAAGCTGCTCATTGCATTATCTGCCACGCTCTGTAATACGAACATAATCGTCCCCTTTGTCATGTCGTTCGTGTTGTTTTTGTCGTTTCTGTCGCTCGAAACGCAGATTTGTGAACCGGGCTTGGGATAATAGACCGACCTCATCGCCAGTTTCGCAATGCCTCCTCTGTCGCAATGAATTGCGGGAACTGTGACCTTTCCGCACGAGGGTAAACGCCACGGTAGTGCACGAGACGAGCCGTCTCGTGCACTACCGCTGCCTCCTGTGAAGTACAACTATGGCTGCGTCACGCACGCTCTTGACGGTTGGTGAGATCGGTCTATTGGTCAAAGCCAACGTTGGTCAAAGCGAACGGCGAGCTCTCGTTTTCTTTCTTTGTCGGGGGGTGTTTACAGATATTGCGTTTTCCTGGTTGATAACAATAAACTATTGATATGTTGGGCCTGAAATATTCGCTACAGTACACACGGATGAGCACTATATAAATAGGATTACGCTTCCAGCGAGAGCTCGCGCACGTAGAAGCGGTCAGCTGGCCTATGGCAAAGAAGACGACGTAGGCGATTGAGGAATTTCAGCGACGATGTCACCGCCCTGGCGGCCGGTCGCCGAAAGAGAAAGAGGGGGATAGGTTAGCTGGGCGTTGGCTTTGTGTAAATGCGTTGGCCACGAACGTAGGCTTATAAACTTCAGCAGCAAGAATATTACGCGGCTCTAGTGTTCCGGTACGAGCAACAGAGCTGACACGATCTGTTACGACTAGCTACGACCACCCGCCGCAGCGATGCAGACGTCGAAGGAGCGCAACCGCAGTCAGTCGCCGTCGCCCGACGCAGATCGTTTGGCATTCAGGGCTTTCCGCCCAGGATTCTTCGCTTGTACTTGGAACCGACTTTTATTTCCTGTGCTTGTGTATGTGCTCAGTGGTTGGATATGGACCTCATAGAGCAGTTCTTCAGACTCAACAGCGACTCAAAGTTGACGGCGGAGGTGCTTGCAGCAACGCTTTCGTTTGGTGCACGGGTGTGACGACTACACGGGTAAAATTTAAGATAGCTGGTAGCATAGCGGGCCATAGTCGCTTTATTTTGACACGATTTTAAGTTTAAGTACTCCGTGCAAAGGCGAATCTATCGCGTTTCTAATCCACCTTTGTTTTTGTTGTTCTTTTTATCACGCACGACCGACTACTGAGCAAATGCTTCTGTACCGATCACGGAGTGAATGTCTTCGGCCTTACATTGCGGAACGCCCAATAAAAAGTAATGTTCGTTCGGCGAGAAAACTTCCCTTTCGAGGGTCCTTCTCTGATTGATTGATAATTTCTCCCGTATCTAGATGCCTTAATCAACACGATCGATTAAGTTTGCTTCCCTAGTTAGGACATTTTGCTGCCACACGCGGCACTAATGCTTGGCACGATGTATGCCGCTGGTGGTATTGTGAACTGGTTTACTTCCAAAGCTAAAAGTGTAACAGGTGGGACCATTCAGTTTGCTAAAAATGCGGTGGAAAACTGCCCATTGACTCGGTGAGTTTTGATTGTGACCATTGGTGTGCTGTTGGCAAATTAGGTAATGGCACACCTTTTCCCTGACCATCTGGCTTTAAGGAACATCGTGTCTAGATGTGCTTAAATATGTTTATTTCAAGGTTCAGTTGACCCCTCTGCATCATTACAGGAAGGCAGTCTCAAGCCGCAACAAACAGTGGTGAATATACAATGCATAACAACAGGCAGTGTCGAGGCGTTTAGTCCGCAGAAGCCAATTTGAACCTAAAAATGATTTTTTTTAGATAGTTTGCATTTGGTGTATACTCCGCAGGGCCTTGTTTCCGCGACCAGTGCATAGTCCACCAAGCTGGTGCGTTGTGTCTTCGTGCTTTTTTTCCTGGGTGGCATTTTCTTCGCAAGTTCTTCGGCGAATGCTATTGAGCCTGAAGAACTGCTCTTGAGGCCCAAATCCAGCCACTGAGCACAGACACAAGCACAGAAAATAACACTTGGTTCCAAGCACAAACGAAGCACCTGGGCGGAAAGCCGTGAATGTCAAACGAGCAGCGTCGGGTGACGGCGACTGCCTGCGATGCACCCCTTCGACGCCTGCATCGCTGCGGTGGGTGGTCGTAGCTAGTCGTAGCGAGATGATTTTAACTTCAAGCAAGAAATCTTGCCATACCCTAGTCATGATATGGGTGCAAGTGCTCGACGACGTGGGCTCTCTCACGTTGGTGCAGTTGTCATCAAGAATGGTACATATCAACAATGTTTGGCGTTTGAGGCTGAAACTATGACGCATACTTTATCTAAACCTAAATTTATCGGTCTGCGGCTACAAACATTTTCGTTGACGTTGCTTAGATGATGTAACCATTCAGGCCTCGCATTAAATGGTGTTGCGAACTCTTCGGTTGTGTATGAAAACCTATTTTTGCCCTAATAAAATACATTTTCAAAAGGACACGTGCCTTCTGCTGATACATATCTTTCAATTTACAATGCAGAGGCAAAAGAAAATTAACTGTGTACATCTACCACTTAGCATAAGCACCTTTTGCCATTCATTCTTGAGCACACTCAAATATCAGCTTAGGTTGCTCTTGTTTCAGAAGCTTTGCCCTCTTTTGTAAAAAGAAAAAAAAAGTTAAAAAAGCTAAAAAAGCGTTACCTTTGTTCTCTTTCTGGCATTTAATACAGACTTGTTTATTTTGCAGATCGCACACAGCAGATATCACCGTGGTACATACAACTCGAACGGCCGATGAGACTATTGCTATTACAATAAAGCTTTCCACAAGAGCCAAAAGGAGGCTTGTAGGGGTGCACAAGCACATCGAAATGAGATTGGCGCTTCCGGGGCTTGTTTACATTATGCATAAAAACAGGACGATCGGCGACCAGCTGATCGCAATATAACACCAAGGATACCGATGTTTCCATACATAGAACGCAGGATAAAGACCTCAGTCGTCCCTTGTATGCTGTAGCTGTCATACTTTCCATCCAACCGCTTTTTAGCACTATTAACTAGAACAACCGAAGAGTTCGCAACACCGTTTAATGCGAGGCCTGAATGGTTACTTCATCTAAGCAACGTCAACGAAAATGTTTGTAGCCGCAGACCGATAAGTTTAGTTTTAGATAAAGTACGCGTCACAGTTTCAACGCGCCAACATTGTTGATGTGCACCTTTCTTTGGACCCAAGTACATTCGGTTCAACTTGATTACAGCTGCACCAGCGTGAGAGCTCACGTCGAACACTTGCACACATATCTTGACTATGGCAAGATTGCTTGCCTTCAACTGGCTTGAACACTTCATTTGTAGCATCACGGTAGGTCTTGGTTGAAGCGATGATCGTCTCTCACACGTAAACAAACAGAACAGCACGCTTTGTTTAATTTATACGCTACCGATCTACGGGCGCCGCAAATCTATCTCCCTCTTTTCCGCCATGTTGGATCGATCGGAGTGCCCCCTATATTCGCTCAAACTCCTTATGTTCCGACTCTGTAACAATGCAAATACCTCGTTCATTGGACTTTTAAAGACTACCGAAACCGACAGATTAACCTCTACGTCACTACCTATTTCGGAACACTTGCAAAACGTCAGTTTTGGAATTTCGCGTGCATTACTGGGCACAAAATAAGCCTCACATGACGCTACAAAAAATGAGCGGTATACTAAGCCACCACTGCGTCGAGAAAAACTCCTTTTAGAAAAAGTTTGGAATGATTCAGCCTCTCGCGAGCGTCAAGTGCGCACGCGGCCAAAAGCACGACAGAAAGCAACAATTACGTCCGACCGTCTGGCTGCCGAGCTCCGAGCCTCAGTTCCCCCACCCCCCCTATAGGGCACGCTCCTTTCGTAAACCAATATCCGCTAGACAGGCCGAGCACGCGGCCAAACGGTCATACGTGTGCAAAAGGCCGCCGCGCCGCACGCACCACTCCAGCAACGTAAGCGACGTAAGCGCACAGCCAACACCACGCACACCACACTGCACTGCATGCGTACAAAGAGTGAGGAGCATTTGCGCTTGCGCCACCTGCGCCCTGTCCGAAGCGGACAGCGTAGTGCGCTGCGAACACGCGAAGAACGCATGACGTCAAGGAGCCAACGCCGCTTCGATGAAAGAGAGAGAAAGAGAAATGTCGTTAGACGTACGAGTAAAACAAAACGAACAAAAAAAGTGTCGACGAAATGTAGTAATATGGTGGCTGAGTAATAAGCTCTGTCGAGCATCGAATGTCGAAGACACGATCTTCGGATGACACATCGATGAAACAAATGTTGAAGAAACGATCTGCCGATGAAACATCGCAGTGTCGATGAAACAATCTGTCTATGGAACCTTGTTCGACGAACTGATTGCCCATTATAAAACTGCGTGTCAAGAATGACGCGGCTTGCCACATGAAAAGTGGCGCGCCCTACATGATCGAGAGCGCGACAAAGAACCACATGGGGACGGCCGCAAACCCCCAAACCACTCCAAACCAAACCAAGCAAAGTCATGCCGAAGTCAAACCAATCCAAACGAGATCAATTCAAGGACGGCTGCATGTATCAAGATAATGAATGCTGACAGTATTTTATAAAGGCCGAGATGACTGAAAAACAATGCCAGCCGATGATTCTCCTTAAATCGCAGCACTCCGGCAAGCACGGTCGATCAACAAAATCAGAAGCAGCTCAAGTGAGAAGAAAACTCGGCCACCGCGGCCTCTGTTCATAGAATAGCATACGACTGACAGACACCACTGTCAACAGGGATTATGGTGAGATTTCAAACCGTCGTCACGTGCAACCACCCTACCTAATATAACCGTCCCCCCCCCCCCCCCCCCCCCACACACACACACACAAAAACAATATGGGTCGATGCCCATATGTTTACTATATATACATTCTGCATAAACTTCCGTAGAAGTACCTGTGGGTGGCACAAAAAAAGAAACGGAAGTGATATATGTAGTAATGTTTATCTGTGTACAAATGAGCGAGGTATGCACAGCGAGGCGATGTTCTAATCACTGCGACATTGTGTGTGTAACCTGTCGGAAGGCGCGTTTCTGTTTTCCCGCCGCCCTTGTCAGCAGGCGAAAGTTAAACGCCCCCACTTTAGTCAGCTTGCATTTAGTTTCTTTCGTAATTCATCCAGGTTTACGAAATTTGGTAGAAATGTGCGGAGCATAAACATTAACATAGTACATTTCTTTCAAATTGGATTAGTGGCTCAGAAGTTTCCCCGCCGCACGACTCACGCGAAGACAAACCAAAGGCTTGAGAGAAACAAAAGAAAAGCACAAAGAAAGCAACCGGCAAGCGTGATGACCTGTGAGTGTGAGGACCTGTGAGTGTGATGAGCGTGAAGACCTGTGTGAGGACCGTGAGGACCTGTGTGAGTGTGAGGACCGCGAGGACCTGCGAGTGTGAGGACCGTGAGGAGCTGTGAGTGTGAGGACCTGTGAGTGTGATGAGCATGATGACCTGTAACAGTGAGGACCGTGAGGAGCTGAGAGTGTGAGTGCCGTGAGGACCGTGATGACCTGTGAGTATGAGGACCGTGAGGATCTGTGAGTGTGATGACCTGTGAGTGTGAGGACCGTGAGGAACTGTGAGTGTGATGACCTGTGAGTCTGATGATTCGTGATGACCTGTGAGCGTGATGACCGTGATGATCTGTGAGCGTGACGACCGTGATGATGACGGCGAGTGAGTTTTGGTTTTGCGTTGAGCCGTGAGGGTGAGTCCGGGTGATGATCCTATTTTGAATAAATCGTGATCGTGAGTGGGCGTGAGTACTGATTGAGTAAAAAATAGTGATCGTGAGTTTGAGTGAGGACAGCTTAAAATGCCGACCTATAGGTACAACTTATTAAAATAGCTAATGTGCGTGTTACTAACTAAAAAAAAACTTTTTTTTTTGCTTTACTTAAAAACCTCAGTTATTTCTTTCTATGGTCGTCGATACGTACTTTAGCTATTTAATAAGTTATATCGCACAGTTATCAAGCCCTCGTAAAGCCCCTGCTGCGCCAGTCCAGGTAACCGCCATCTTGAAACTAGCGCTCTCGTTGGACATATTGAATGGGTTAAAACAGCGCAGAAAGACGAAGGACCAGTAAAAGAAAACACACAGACACAGCGCTGTGTCTGTGTGTTTTCTTTTACTGGTCCTTCGTCTTTCTGCATGCGCTGTTTTAACCCATTCAATATGACCATCAACCAACTCGCCCAACTTTCCACCTTGTTGCTCTCGTTGGACCCGAGATATCTCGAGAGCATCCCGCAAAGCCCGCTACCCCCGACGCAGAATCCCCAGCGTTGCGTGCGTATGCAATACGCTAGTCCTTCTATTGCGTTCTGCACATGCGCACTCACGACCGCAATTTCCTTGCGTATGCAAAGCTATAGCGTACGGTCCACTAAATCTTGGGGCCGTGTTGCGTCGGCAAACATGGCGGCGCCCTTTCCGCTCCCTTCGGGAGCACATTCACCTTGATCGCTGCGGTATTAGCCAATTTCATTGCCAATGAATGGTACAGCCGGCTTTCGCTTTGCATTATCTCGTTCAAGTCACAAAAAAAAAATGAGCGGTGAGTTCACCCCATTTAAAAGATCGTCCCCGATTCTGGCCGTTCCTAAGCCTAAAGAGACGCGGCAGCCGTTGACATGGCAACGTATTGCCACTCCGTGGCTCCGAATGAATTTCGTCAGTGGAAGGATACCTGCAGCTTGAAAACAAGTATTTCAAGGCTTCAAAGCCGCTCCAGCTCAGATGTAAATAGAGGAGCTGCTCGCAGAATATGCTTGCTCACATTCGTCTCAGTGTGGGTATAGCTGAAGGCCTAAATCTTCGGCGACAGACGGATGAAGCGCACACGAACGCCCAACAAATCCGAGAACGAGCGCCAAATTAGAGCGCTACGGATTGTATTGTTTTGGCTGAATACAGCCAACAACATTTATACTGATCTTAGATTGGCTCTTGTTTTAGGAGGCTTGATTGAGGTTCACCTTAACTAATATTTGTAAACAAAAAGCAGTTGCTAAGCGCACAAGTTTTACGTTATTTTAATATTTTCCTTTTCTTATTATTACGCTCGTTAGCCGCATTGGCGCTGCAAGAGGGAACCGTAACGCACAAGTTTTACGTTATTTTAATATTTTCCTTTTTTGATTATTACGCTCGTTAGCCGCATTGGCGCTGCAAGAGGGAACCGTAAGCGCACTGCGCTGCGAAACCCTTATTTTATAAGCCCTCGAGGCCAATTTTGTTGCGTTTGGGTCCCCCAATTTCTTAGCGAAACCCACACGTTGGGGCCCCCTATCCTAACACCCTCCAATAGAAGTGAAAATGGAATTACGGCAACCATTTACCTGTCTTGGTGTCAACTATTTTATGCTGCATAGTCAAGGCTGGCTCAGTTTTCACAGTGCTCTACGCTCTCAAAGCAACTTGCGTGAGTGCGTCGCTTCGTTTGGTGAACCAAATACTTTACTAGGGGAATACATTCCACTCCGCTCATTTGCATTAGACAGAACGCCTACAGCGCCGAATCCAGCCCTGACGGAGTGGAGGTCCGCGTCAGTCCACGCGCATGTGCACGTGGATGTTCGCGGCGGCCGCGGCGGTGTCGTCTCCGCGAGGTGCGTCGATGCACGAGGCACGTGCAACGTGCTACCCTTGGGAAGATTATGGCGGCACAGCGCAGCAAAGTATTTGGCGCAGCACTGAGCTATATAGTTTTTAGACGCCATATTCTTTCTAGAAGTCTCGCGCGGCACTTGTCTCGAGCATTTCCACAACAACGAATTTGGTAGGTAGACGTGGTAACATGGTTGGGTCTGTTGGGTCCGTGTGTTCCATTCGCGGGTGCAAGAACCGCAGAGGACAGGGAAAAGACATTTCCTTCTTTCGTTTTCCTCGGGACCCAGACATGTAAGTATACAGCCTCTATTACCTTCTGTCTTTCATACTGACCTAATTTTGATCAAGAATATAATTGAGTATTTCATTCTAGCTGCTCGGAATGGGCAGTTCGCTGCAGGTCTGGACATATTGACGCCGCTTTCGAGAAACAAGGACCCGAGTCTTTGCAAAAAAAGTGCGTGTGTTCCGATCACTTTCAAGACACCGACTACTGCAACCCAAACTTGAGAAGTCAGGGGTAAGTACATACATACAGGTATTGTCGATACTCTAGCCCTTCAGCTTTAATATCCGAGTCGTGAATTTAAATAAAGTTAATGCCGGGGACTGGATCTTAAAATTGCCGAAATTCCACGTGCTCGTGCTCCACGAACTCGTTCAAGCAGTTGGTGAAAGGGTCACCGAAGGGGCAACTCGCCCCTTCGGTGACCCTTTCACCAAAAGAACTACACTATCTTGAACTCCACCAATAACGATCCATACGCCGCAAGAAGTGTGTAGTGTACATTAAGATAGAATTTTAACTTGTGTTTCACATTAGGTCCGACGAAGTGTTCATCATCTGAACGTTCTGGCCTATTTTCTGAGATTTTTTCTTATTTCTTCTTCCTTTAGTACAGCAACCCAAGGTAGTCACGATTTTGACGTTTTTTCTTCATCTTTTATAAAGATAACCTAGGGCGCTGTCGTATTTTCGTTGGGTTTTCTTCTTCCTTATATTGTTAAAATGCTTCACTTCCTTCTTGTCTTTTTCTATTAAAACGTCAGTTGTGAGTAGCGCTCTGTCCTGTATTACCTTTCTCTTCTCTTGTCGTTTGCGCTAAATTTAATCTGATCTTGTATACGCTCGTTCATATTATTTGATACAAGATGCACTCAACTTGCAGCACCCCTGTCGAGCCTGACCGCTCCAACACGACCGGCCGAGCCTGACATAGATGTACTGTCATCAATTACTTTCAACGATGCCATGGCAAGAGGGCTGGACATCAGCTTGAAAATGCAAGAGAGCCAAAACGGTCGCAGAAATACTACCTTCAGCAGATTGCCCAGCTGAAGGCCAAGCTGCGCAAATCCCAAAAGCTAGCATATGCACAGAGAAGGCTTGTCAGCCGGCTATAGACGATTGCAAGCTGGGCGACTGGCCGCCGCCATGTCTCTGCTCGAGCAGGCACGCCCGTGCGATTACGAGCTTGCCAAAGCTACGTTCACCCGAGCGTTGCACGCGCTTGCACGCATGGGGCACCACTTGTGGCGCCAGGCTTGCAATTGTCTATAGACTGAGGTTAATTCTTTGGGGCAGGCTTTCTCGCAAAAAAGAATGTCAGATGATTTTGTGCGGGGATCGTCGTCTCGGGATTTTCTTGTCAGTCAGCTAAAACTGCATCAAAAGAAACCAAAAGGCCGTCGCTACACAGAGTACGATAAGAACCTTGCGCTAGCACTACACTATTGTTCAGCAAGGGCATTTGCATTCTTGCGGAAGACGTTTTGCTTGCCGAGTGTGTCTTCCTTCAGGAGGTGGCTGGCCACTCTTGACGTGCGTCCAGGTCTGAATGAGAGTATCCTGCAGATCTTGAAACTCAAGGCAGATGGCTTGCCAGTTTCAGAAAGGCTCGTATCTGTTGTTAACGACGAAATTGGGCTAAAGGAGCATATTTCTTACGATGCACGTGGCGACTACTTTGAGGGCTTTCTGGATGGCGCGGGCAAGATTGTTCACGCAAATGAAGCCCTTACAGTAATGATTAAAAGCATCAAGCGAGGGCCTAAGCAGGTTATTGGGTACTTTCTCACACACGATGCCATGCCAGGAACAGTCTTAAAAGAGATTGTCCTAGCGTCCTGAAGCGAATACGCCAGACTGGCTTCATCCTGAAGGTCGTAGTATATGATCGAGGACAAAACAACATCTCCATGCGCAAGCTATTAGGAGTGACTGCTGAGAATCCTTTTTTTTTTTTTTTTTTGAAGACGGAGGTGACGAAGTCTTCTTTTTTTTCATGACCCTCCTCACCTCCTAAAGGCGACGCAGAACAACGTCAAGAAGTTTGATATTTTGCATGGCGATATGGTCTACAAGTGGGACCACATCAAGGCATTCTACGAGGACAAAAATATGATCCCAAGGATGGCGCCGAAACTCAAGAACATTCATATAGAGCTTCCGCCTTTCTCTCCAATGCGTGTCAACCTTGCTGCGCAGACTTTGAGTCATTCAGTAAGTAGAGTTATGCTAACACATGTCTCACTTAACTCCCTGGAGCCATCTGCCGCCCCATCCGTATAAAGGAGGCTATGGCTGCCCATACCGCTGGGTTTATAGAAAAGCTAGACTGCCTTTTTGATTCATTTAACTCATCTAGACGAAATGATCCGAAGTCTTACAAGCGTGGACTCACAGACTTATCGCCACACCGGGAATATTGGAAGGAAATGGAGGCTATCTTCCGTGAGGTACGGATTCTTAACTCCAGAGTCAAGAATCCAGCTTGTTTAGGCGCTTGGTTATAAAATATTCACAGTGTCAGACTTCTCTGGCCAGAACTCAGAGATCTTTATGGTTTTAAGTTTCTGTTGTTAAGAATATTAACACAGGACTGCATCGAAAATCTCTTCTCGATTATCAGATTTAAGGGGGGAAATAACAGCAACCCTGATGCATCGAAATTCCGATCGACAATCAAGGCCGTGATGATGAATAACGTGCTGGAACCAGCGGACAAGGGAAACAGTGAACATGATCTCGGCGAATTCCTAGTGAAGAAAACGCACATAGAATTAAAGAATGTAAGGTTCATCACTCAGGAAATCCCCCCTAATCAGCAGTCAGCCAGCACTTCTTTTCGGTCTGATATGCTGCAAAGCAACGCCGTAACGTACGTGACTGGATGGGCATGCTCCCAGCTGCAACACAAGGCGTGTATTGCAAAAATAACCTCTTATTCACCTGCAGGGAGTGACGATATTTTGCTTGCATTAAAAAAATATGAGAATGCTCGTATGTACTTTCCTTTGAAAAATGTAAGGAAGTTTGGAGCTGAAATTACAAGTGTGCTTAAAGGGTAACTGCAAAGAAAAAAAAGTTTTTTTTTTAATAGCCTAATTGGGACAAGCATGTCAAAAAACAATTTTTCCGCGAGAAAAAACATTTTTTACAGCAATATTTATTGCGTGAGACTCGTTTTAGTTTGCGGGTATTTCGTCCGTTTTAAATCGCGCGCCACGAAGTTGTGATTATGTGACGTCAATCCCAAAAGGTTCTCATTGGCTAAGAGTTTGATTGACAGCTTAGGTTTTGGTTGTTAAACCTTTGTTATATGTTGCAATTTCCTTTTGAGCGGCATATTTTTACGTTTAAAAAATAACCCATGTGATGAGAGTTATTATTCTTTACAAAAGGTTTACAAGACGGGCACTTCCGTTTGCATTCATACAAACAAAAGCTTCGCCATTTTTTCATGGCCGCCGAAGTCTGCTCCCGCCTGTCTCGCCTACCTCGACTAATCGTTTCGCCGAAGTGATCAGTGTTTCGTCGTTTCGTGCTGACCCAGGTGCTTGAGTGAGACTTCTTGAAGTGAAGTAGTGTGTGTTTAGCAGCTGTCGCAGGTGTTAGTGATAGGAAGCGACGCGGAGTTTTGGCTTTCATAGCGCGGTTCTTTCGTTTTCCTCTTTGCTTGCTTAGCGTGCTTTTTTTTTTTTTTTTTTTGCTTGTTTGTGCGTGCAAATGCTGACTTTTCGGAGATGTCAGATGCGCGATCCCGACAGTGAGCCTTCCAGCAGCCATGTCGCCCCGAAAGGGATGCTATTTGGCTGGAGGCAATCGGGCGTTCGCGTAGCGACCAACGTGTCTAGTTACGTTCTCGTCATATCGCTCTGGAGGCAGTCGAGATTCGCCCCGTGTGCACCTAACGTCCGCGACTAGACAGAAAATAAAAAAGCACTATGTCCACTACATAAAAATGGTCTCAGTTCATGCATCTGTAGGCAGGTACGAAATCGTGCCCAAATTTATTCACACCGCACGATGCAACACGTCGCTTTGCAAACGCAGTCCAACACGAAGCATAAAAACGGCAGATTTAGGACAACAATGCGGAGTCTATTGTTCAATTAAAACGACGTAATTTTGTTGAAAACGCACGCAGCTTTCTACTCACGGTATGCATCGGGAAACTTCCACATTTTGAAACAGAACGAGGCAGATTTACTTTTAAAAACGCTCCCAGCGTCCTCCCGGACCAGTTTGACTGGATCAGCTGACGACGACGGGACTTAACTGGTTGAACGTCAACCCCACAACAACCAATTTCGCTCCGTGTTAGCACCGCATTACACACACCACAAACGTTTCAGCTCTGTCGCATCGCCGTGTTGCACCAAACAGAACGAGATCGCCGAAACCAACGCAGCGCTGTCGTGAACCTTGGCTTGTGGTTGCGCACTCGTGGATTCTGTGACTCCCTTCGCTTTCAAAGCGCGCACGACGATTACGAACGATACTTTCCATCTTCCGGGAACATCACAGGGGCACTTCTCCGGTCACGTCTTCGCTACATGTGCTCGCAAACCGCATCAAACCAAAAAAATACCGCGGCCTGGCGTGGTTGCCAGATCTTGCCGGAAGTCGAGACGCTGCGTCGTTCAACTCCGCAACGCAAGGAGAGTGAGGGGCGGGGCGTACTCCTCTTCCGTGGGGGTCGAAAGAGCGGGAGTTTCAAATGTGGAGAGGTTCTGACTCTACTAAATTACGTCCTGTGGCGTAAATATTGATTAAAAAAATAATTTTTTTCGCGGAACATTTGTTTTGTGACATGCTTGTCCCAATTAGGCTGTTTAAAAAAAAACTTTTTTTTCTTTGCAGTTACCCTTTAATGAGCGCATGGAGGTTTTCTTGCTCGAGTCTACATGCAATGTGAAACGGAAGATGAAACAGAAGATTGTCATGCCACCAAACCTGAATGTATGCGAACCCTGCTCCACCTTGTTTGTGGACAAGTTCCTGAACGTGCTCCCTAATGCCTTCATCAAAAAAGAAAATGAACAGATTCGCACAAAAATCAATAAAAGAAACAAGAAGGCCCTCAAAGTACTGCACGAGTAGGCTGTTAATGTCTTTTTTTTTTTCTTCAGATGATTCTACATCTGTGCAGCATTTGTGCAGTTGTGCAAAGTGTTGGCCTTGCTTTTTCCTTCAGTATTGTATACTGGTTGATAAAATGTGCTTGTTCAGTATTACAAAATGTTTGTCCTGTACAGAAGTGCAACTTCAACCATAAAATGTTTTGTTGGACGCCAAAAATTGTTTGAGAATGGATGTGTAGCTATTGCTGCTTTCTAAATGCAGTTGTGTCTCTCTTATCTAGAATGTTTTCCCTGCATTACTTTGCTTTTCTGTTGGTGCTGGTTGTCTGTAGAAAGAACCAATTGTTTTTTTCCGGATCATTACTATATTAAAGCAAAGTTTCTTAACTCATCGGGTTTCATTACTTTTAAAAGGTCTACGTATCAACATTTCGTATAGTGAGATCCAATAACCTTTGACCATTTTATTCAGACGGTGTTTTCTTAGACGCTTCAAATGATTTAATCTCCAATAAATCACAAATGAGCGTTTTTTTTAAAGCCAGATTTATATTAAGCGAAGCTTAAATCTTAAATAACCGGGAATATTTCCACGAAGTATTTGGTTTCCACATCAGTAGAGTTTTAAACATGTACTGTGGCCACCTGCACGGTAATCTTTTGCTCGTAATATTATCAGTTATAGTTCGATACTTTTTGGAAACGATGCAAACGATAGACCCCGATTTTCAGCAAAGATTAGTTTAGTTTCGGTTTCTGCATTTGCCTTTTAGAAACAAAAAAAGTCCCCAATTATGTGTATTTTGCCGTTTTGCGTTCACGAGACAATCTTATTTTTTCTTTTGCGTATGTTATTTCACTGATGTGCGCCACTAGTATGGTGCAGTTTTGGAATTTGTATTCTATAAACGAGGAAACACCATTCTTCTTTTTTTAAGGCACTACCGGCTGTTGGTCAGCAAAGCATTTTGTCTTTAGTCTATTTATTTGGGTCTGGAGAGCCGCGGCAACGCTGAAAGGCAGCAGCTCGTACCATGGAGGCCCGCGGTGCCGCGTCTAGTGTACAGTCGTGAGCAAAAGTCTGGATAACACGGGAGCGCCGACCGAATTAGGGTGCCTACATGTCTGTCTGTCTGAGGGTGAAGACAACCATTGTTGCCCTGAATGTGCCAGCGCGTGACGTTCTCGCGCACTCGGTGCGTGACTTGGGCGGTAAAATGGCGTCTATGCATTAGCCAAAGTATGGTGCCTGGATCGCGTCTTCGACTGGTGTGTTTAGCGTCCTATCTCGCCCATACATCAAAAGTGGTCCCGATGTGGCAACAAATGACGCCAGTGTCATGCTGTTGCCTGTCACGATCCTGGCGGTTGACCGTAGAAATGCTGGCGAAAAGCTCGAGCGAACGCGAGTGTCGCTGTCGTCGCGGCGTCCCTTTAGGCATCCCAGGCGTCCCAACTCCGGCTGCTCGAGCTTCCGTGAACTGTCACAGTAAAAAGCGACGTGCAGCAGAACAGGCATCTGCTACATACACCACAGCTGTTGGGACGCCGCCAGGGTCGCGACCGGCGACAGCATGACACTTCTATGACGTCATCAGGCGGAAATCGAGGGACCACTTTTTTGGCCGCGGTAAACACACCAGTCGGAGACGCGTTCCAGGCACCATAGCCAAAGCTACGCGCTCGAGCTGAGTGACATCGGATCGCGCGCACTTCAAAATGCATAAAAAAACGATCGGGCGGAAAAATGGCTGAGATGTCACCACTCACGCAAAAGAGCGCGTGTGTATGAAGGCACTCTAGACCGAATTGCATCGCCGCGCCCCCTGACAACGCGGCGCCTGGTGCCGAGACCCGCGCAATGCGCACGCGCGTCCTTTCTTATCTGCTGGCCCACTCGTTCGCTCGCTTCAACGCGATGCGCTCCTGAGCGATTAAATGGGCGCTAGGTGTCGCCCCGGGAACCATGATTCCGAGAGCCTCGTTCACCGCTCTGGACGAGCTCGCGTGCTCCACGGCACGCGCCGTTCGCGCATATCTTTCCCGCGACTCGGCGACGCGTTAAAAACTGTCGCTTATGTTGATGCAGCCGCAATGAATTGTAGAACTTGTATTTGCGTACTTGAGGCAGCCTTGGGCTTCCTTCCGAGTGATCATGTACGCGTGGTAAAGCGGTGAATGACGAGCAAAAAGAAAACGCCAAATAAGAAAGAAATGTTTATTCAACCCCCCTGTAAAGAAACACAAGAAACAAAACGGAAGAAAAAAGAGGCGCTGGTTCAGTTTGGGTGGCTTGTAATTTTTATATTGTTGATAGCGTTCGAAGGAATCGAAAAAGCATCACTTTCCTGCAAAATGTTGCAATTCTGTTGTGTAATCGCCAAGCAGAAATGGAAATATTTCCCCCTCTGCAGCCGTGCGCGGCGGCCATGGGAAACGCGCCGTGACGGTGACGCGGGGATCCCTGCAGCTCAACGCTTCAGGAAGAGCAGTAGAGAGAGAAAGAGTAAACATCCTTGGCGAGAGCGCGCGGAAACCAGTGCATCCTCACGTCGACGTCACTGAGAACGTCATTTAGAGAGTTGAGGGGTGCCGGAAACTTGAATCTTTGCTATTGTTTTAAATTATAATTAGGGCACACAGACTAAATCGCTTTTCTGTTCTTTACTTTAGAAGTGTCAGAGCACAACTCCTATAATTATTTGGCCATTGTCCGGAAATCGTTGCATAGGCGCTTGAGTTTATGGCTTCCGGTACAAGTCATCACAGCTGATGTCAAACTGAACATTTTAAAGGGATACTGAAGCGAAACTTGAAATACACCTATTATGGTCAGAAATAGGTTCAATATGATCAATGATATTCATAAATCATAATCGCGCGTTTGTATTTTGAACGGATGGCTATATTTTTCACCCTGATGGGCCCGATTGGGCGCGCGCTCAAAAATCGGCCATCGGAGAGCGCGATGCGTCTTGGGATATTGGGCGCATTCGTGACGTCACTTGTGCCGGTCGGGAAAGGCTACGGCGTGAATGTTGTGGTTACGAGCGTTGCCACTTGGTGGCGCGTCGACGATATACGACCTGTGACAACGTGGCCGTTTGAGATGTGCAAGGGCTGCACGCACGCTGCACCACGGGACCACGGCAAGTTGGGCAAGTCGGCAACCACGGCAGCACTGACAAAACCAGCTCTGAGGCCGGATTCTCAAAGCGAATTCACGACGAAAAAAGTGCGTACGACAAATTTGAGAGAAAACCCGTGCTCTCGAAACGAAATTGTCGTAACCTTTGCGCAGGTTACGACAGAATCCTACGACAGCTCCGAAGCTGTCTTACGCACTTTTTACGATCAAATCAACAAGGCCGACAGCGTCGCTCAGTTACTTGGTATCGGCCACCAACGGACATTTATTTTTCTTCGTGCTCTTCTCGTGCGTCCCGACTTCAACCAGCAAGAAAAAAGGAAGGAGTACTTAAAACAGATAACGATCAAGAACGCAGGATTCACAAACACACGAGAAGAGCTACAACAGCCACGATTCTGCCGACCGAGCGAGCTCGGCAGAATATAGTAGCCCTAGCAGCAACATCGACTCGGCGCACCGTTGCTCCGGCGGTCCTTGGCCAAGACCGTCTGTCCATGACCTGCTGGCCTGCTGAATGGAATATGCCCGCGCGACCCTTGTGGACCCTTACCGGATGAGTAGTTTGATCCCTGAACTAAATTTCAGGGGTCAATATTTTCCCCTTGTCATCTCGATCTCCTTGTTTTCCGAGACAGCGGTGACGAACGCTGTCGTCGAAAAGGGACTCTCATTGATTCTATCTCCTTGTTTTGTGTGATATAGAGCTCAAATAAACGCCATACGGATTACCTTGGCGACTCGGTATGTACACTCTGTTATTAGTATGCCATTTTTATTCTGACTCGACGCTACGTCAGTGTCGAGCTATAGCAGTTCGTGGGAGCTACGCGATGTCGGTCTAACCTTTCTTTGCCGAGTGTCATGTCAGTATCGAGTTGCAATCGTAAAAGATCGGTCCAGAAGCGCTTACCGAAACGCGGTCTAACAGAGCGAATCCAGCACTTCGATCAAACGCGCGGGTCCGCACCGAGTGTGAACAGGTATTTGGCATTTGCGTGGCTCTTGCTGACACCCTCGTAGTACAAACATATCCTTTTTAACGTCGGCTTGCAGCTCGCGACTCGCAGCAACTAATACCGGCCGTGCCAGAAGCATGCTCGGGCCGTGTCGTGCAAAGAGCCGCAACGGGAACGAGCTCACTGTGGCCAACTACGCTTTGGCTTTCTCCGCCAAGGCTTTGCGAACGCGTTCAGGCCTAGGCGAATTCTGCCGGCACGCCGTATTGCCGCAGAACGGCGCTGCTATTTTGGCACAAGTGATGTCACGAGAACTTCCCCCCATCCACCAGATGAGAATTTGAAATCGTTTAATTATGTTTAAAATTAGTTCTCCTGTGTTTTACAGCGCAATATTTATATTTCCGAGGTGGTGCCTGTCCCTAGCCCATATTTATGCAACAAGATCGGCGCTAAAATTTCGTTTCACTACCCCTTTAAGGTCACTTCGCGAACAACCATGCTGAGAATTTGTGGCCAGTACCATGCTTTTTTCTCGTGGTTTTCTTGACTTCTTGACCCTTTACAAGGCGTGCGTAATAAATTGAGCAGCAGCTGTTTGAATTGTAGCCGGGGCAAGTTTAGGACGGGAAGCTTAAAATAACGAATGAAGGGAAGCGACAGTTTTTAACGCGTCGCCGAGTCGCGGGAAAGATATGCGCGAACGGCGCGTGCCGCGGAGCAAGCGAGCTCGTCCAGAGCGTCCAGAGCGGTGAACGAGGCTCTCGGAATCTTGGTTCCCGGGGCGGCACCTAGCGCCCATTTAATCGTTCAGGAGCGCATCGCGTTGAAGCGAGCGAACGAGTGGGCCAGCAGATAAGAAAGGACGCGCGTGCGCATTGCGCGGGTCTCGGCACCAGGCGCCGCGCCGTCAGGGAGCGCGGCGATGCAATTCGGTCGGCGCTCCCGTGTTATCCAGACTTTTGCTCACGACAGTACATGATAATCTGATGTATATACATGCATAATGACATGGATTGTTGGGAAGGGGGGGGGGGGGTGGCAGTCCGATTTGCAGGAGTCCAGATTTCGTGGAGGCGGGTTGGGCGGGTCAGCACCGAGCCATGCACTGTTAGCAAGTCCCGTGTATTTGGCGAATATTTGGGGTGAAAAACACGCTATTTACACAAATTACCATAAATTTACACGATGAGTAACGGATAATTCGTTCAGAAATCATGCGAGGTTGTAAAAAACGTGTTTTGGTTCGGTCATACACGCATAACCGCGTAGCCGACCTCGATAACACGCATCGCCCCCGGCGACGACCGCGGCATTGCCGGCTATCGAAGCACCGGA
Source organism: Ixodes scapularis (assembly GCF_016920785.2). Classification (NCBI taxonomy): domain Eukaryota; kingdom Metazoa; phylum Arthropoda; class Arachnida; order Ixodida; family Ixodidae; genus Ixodes; species Ixodes scapularis. The sequence continues at coordinate 686,363 of NW_024610018.1, read as the reverse complement.
ATGCTTGGGGACACACTTAGAAAGGACCGTCGAGACAAATGCCGCGGAAAGAAACATGTCTCGGAGACAGATATGCACCAAAAGCAATTGCGCCATGTCGCAGGACGTTGGCGAATCCCGCGCTTACCGTGCTCGCCGCCATCTTCTGGTCGATGGCAATGCGGCTTCCCTCATGTCGCCCATGTTTGTATTTAGTTTAGGGGTCCTGATAACAGTTTCTTAGACACCACAAATAAAGTCATGGGTCTGATTATTCGTTCCAAACAGTTAAAATGGATATAAAAAGCGTGTCCTCGATGTGAACACGTGACATTGCAGTTGGTTTCGTTTTTGCTTCAACCTTCAACTGCAAGCGATCTGGCCACGGCGCAAGCGCAACGCCGATGTACGCTGGAAGCAAGCGCCGGTTGGCTTTCGTTGTTTTTGTTTGACCGGAGAAAATCTGGCAAGTACGCATGGCGCCGCTACTGTTTTGGTTTGACGGGACGCGAGAAGCTTCGCATAGAGCTTCGGAGTTTGCGAGCACATAGTGAAGACGTGACCGGAGAAGTGCCCCTGTGATGTTCCTGGAAGACGGAAAGTAGCATTCGTAATCGTCGTGTGTGCTTTGAAAGCAAAGGGAGTCACAGGGTCCACGAGTTCGCAATCACAAGCCAAGGTTCACGACAGCGCGGCGTTGACTTCGGCGATCTCGTTCTGTTTGGTGCAACCCGGCGATGCGAAAAAGAGCTGAAACATTCGTCGTGTGTGGTGCGGTGCTTTGTATTCCGGGGCTGTTTGAACCACGCTTTTAACATGGAGCGCAAATTGTTTGTTGCGTGGTGGAGGTTCAACGGGTACAGTCCCGTCGTCGTCAGCTGATCCGGTCCAGCTGGTCCGGGAGGACGCAGCGAGCGTTTTTAAAAGTAAATCTTCCTTCGTTCCGTTTCAAACTGTGGAAGTATCCCGACACATACCGTGAGTAAGAAGCAGCGGGCGTTTTCAACAAAATTACGTTGTTTTAATTGAATTGAATAATGGACTCCGGATTGTTGTCTTAAATTTGCCATTTTTTATGCTTCGTGTTGGACTGCGTTTGCATAGCGACGCACACCGCGCGAGTAGATGATTCGGTCCTGCAACGAGTTTGTTGCGCCAATCATGCGGCGTGAATAAATTAGGGCAAGGTTTCCTACCTGCCCACAGATGCATGTACTGAGACCACTTTTTTATGTTGTGAACGTAGGGCTCTTTCTTTATTTTGGAAGACGCGTTGGTGCATTTATTATGGTACAGTCACTTGAGAGTTGAGAAATTGGAGAGCGAGCAAGCTTTCTCAACTTTGTCTCTTTCTCTCTGGCACTGCCCTGTTTCAGTTTCAGTAGGCATATCTACTAGCAGGTACAAACTGCTCTAAAGCAGGTAAAAAACGGGAAGCTTAGGACGGTTCGGACTCCCTGTTTCGCGCTTTTCGCAAGGTGACAGGGTAAATGCTTTTGTGAGATATGCGGAATATGCAAGCGATTTTGTTATGCCCGCCGTTTGCGTCTCTCCAGCAAAACGAATAAGATGATCTACTATAAAGGCGCAATCACAAGCAAAGATTTAAGATAGCAGTCGTTTGCTTCGGTGATCCGTGTAGCTGTATTTTACCTTGCTCTCTGCAACACCGTGTCATGACGAAGAGCTGGAATGGTCACGGTTTGTGCTGGCCTCCCGGTTGACGGAAACCCGCGTCGCCCGCATCGGCACCGAGTGCGCTTGGGCTGTTGATGCTCAAGCCTTTCATCCGCGGCTTGTCGCCAGCTCATCCTGCTGCTCAACGGTGAGGAAGCGGCGAGAGTAACCTCGGAAGTGAATGTAAATCCTCGTTCATTCAGTTATCCGGCGTCAAAGTGTGGAAGATGTCCAACGTGTACTGAGGGCGGGAACTACGAGCGTTTTGCCTTGCTTTTATAACCGAAACCAGACCAACGAGATAACTGCCTTGCGTACTCTAAGATGACGGAAGCAATAAGCTTCAACAGGTCGAGTACGTCACCGGGGATGTAGGCGAGACGGTGCACACTGTTTAAACGCTTGCAGTATCCACGAGTGGTACCAGGAAAGCGACGTCAACAGAGAAGGAGCTCGCGATTCAGCATAATACACTGCTACGGGCCCGTGTATCTTCAAAGTTCGGGGTGGTGGCAGTATAAAAAAAAGACGCACCAGCGCCCCACACCAGTGTTCACGAATAACACCGGTCACAAACTCCCAAGCCCCACCGCTCTTCTCGACACCGACACGAAATACGACAACAAACTGCATCGAAACGCCCCAAAAGTGAAGGCGTCTGCTCCCGTACTGCAACTGCTGGAACTAGCGGAAGTGAAGTGTTGGGCGGATGTCCGGATGTCCTTCACAAAAATATATAAAAACTGCTTTAAGCAAAGATAATGTTCATTTATTATTGTATACTTAATGACAAAATCCCAATAATTTGTTTTCCTATCTGATTCAAGCTAGTCGGACTACTCATAACACTAGTCAAGCAAGAAAATAACAAAAATTTGAACTTTTTCATGACCGGTTTAAGATTTATTGTTAACATATCGTTATTTATTGCAACGGACTAACATTATAGATTTTGCCTCCATACTTTTTAAATGCAAACGGTTCTAACACACGGCTGTCCATTGCGCCGTGTTTTGTGTATTCTTCTATAAATCTGTAATGGTCAGCGACCAAAGAGCTCACCCGCACATGTCAAGCTTATATGCGCCGCGAGGAGAAATGGATATCGAGTAGGAAGTGTCGGGCGCAGTGTCGGTTGTTGTGTTTGTGTACATGTCGGTGCTGTGTTGCCTGCGTTGTATGTAGGGTTGCTGTGTAGTCGTGGTCGTTCGCTGTGTTAAGAGACTTGTCTTTTTTTTTTTTAAACAGGCTGCTAGAAATCTTGATAGGTGGCGCAAGTTACCGCCCGATTCTAAATAGTTTGCTCAAGTTATTTGTCCATGTAAATTCGGCAATCGCTTTTTTTTTTTCTAGCGGTTTGTTGAACCTAAAGCCCCTTGATAAAGGCGTTTTTTACACGTACCGCCAACCATTGTTGTGGAACCGCGCGAGAAACCTGCCATGAGCGGGTGCTCCGCCGCCATTCGCTTCCTAGGGCCGCTCATTTCAGTGCTGCGCCGCCATTCGCTTCCAAAGGCTGCTCGAGACCCGGGTCTCGTGCACTCGCGCATTTGACGCTACTTGCACGACAAACGCAAACATATCGAGGGGCTTTAGTTGAACCTACCGACGCCGCCGACCGCCGACAACGCACGTACGTACCTTTGCAAGCAGCTACGTCCGCCGCTTGGAGACTTTGCTGTGTATAAAAGACATCGAACGAGAACTAACGCGGCCTGTGTGCTTTCAATTCGGCTGAAAGGCGCACGGCTCGCTGGGCTCGTCTCTCGCCTGTTCTCGGCCGCTGGCCGCCATGTTTTATAAGGAACACGCTCGAAACGGTTTTGCGGAAGGCAGACACGGTGTAGCGTGTTAAGTTTGCACAACACCTCATGTGTAGACGAAAAACACAGATGGCCTCGTGTAAAACGAACACGTTTCGACGTGTCCGCTATGGGACAACGGTTTACACGTCTGGGCGTGTTATTTTTGCTAACAGTGTGGGGATCTGGCACGCCTTTCGATCGGTGCATGAAGAAGCCCCAGGAACATGATGGTGCCGTTGCTCATTTGGGGCCACTGTGGTCGAAGCATCAGGCTCCAAGGAGGTAGCCCAATCGTAGAAGCTGCCGCTTCCGAGGATCCAGGGGGGCTATGTTGCACGTTTTGGACTCCCAGGAGACTAGGGAGAAGGAAGTGACGTCAACGATAGAGCGAACGCAGATTGGATGTTGACAGAAGAAAACAAAATCAACATCCAATCTGCATTTCAACGTTGCTGCATTTGCTGCGTTGTTGACGTCACTTGCTTCTTTCTAGTCTCCTGCGCACTCTAAAAAAAAGGGAATCAACGCTGACTCCCTTTTAGGGAGTCAAAATCTGTCCCTGTGGTGGCTCCTTTAAAAGGCTCAAATGACTCTAGCGCCCGGTGGAGTCATCAGACGCCCTCTCCACTTGAATCTGCTGACTCTCTCAGCTGGTGGTGTCACGTGACGCCTTCCCTCTCTGGAGTCAACTGATCCCCTCTCACAAGGAGTCAGTGGATTCTCTCGGTAGAATTATGGCACTCCAGTATTGCAGGAGTCAGGCGACCCTTTCACTAGAATCACGAGACTCCAATATCCAAAGGAATCAGGCTACCCCCTACGGGAATCACTGGATTCTTTTTCTTCTGGAATCACGTGACTCTCTATCGGGAATTGTTAGATTCCGTTCCTGGTTTCCCACGACTTCCCCGAAGGGAATTACTTGAATCCTTTTTTCCTAGACTCACCTGACTCCTGCACAGGACTCTCTGGATTCTGTTTTCAATGGAATAATTTTCATGCTATAAAGAACCGTAGTGAAATGACGTGATTTTATTTAAAACCACGTGCCCCTCCAAATACAAACGCAGGAATGTGGTGGATAGTGGTGGGGGAGCTTTTCGTGGAATTATATGAGGTGCAATATCACAGTTTTATTTCATAGACAAATATTTTTACAATTTCACTCCAACTGCTCACATGCTCTTGACTGCAATGGGCTGCTTGCAGTTCATTGCAGTCAACAGCATGCGGCTAACAACGAATATCTGTTGCCGCCTTCATCACAGCCACGAATGGCAGAGACTGCTTCATGTTACACAGGTTTTCTAAAAGCAGAAACGTGTTTTTCACGTGTGGGCCATACTCCACATTAAACGCCCATTACGCGCAAACGGCCAGCTCGATAGCCTCCGGGATATCCAGAGCTGGAAGCGCGAGGCTCTCAAACGCCATTCTTGCAGCTTCAGAAGTTGTGGGATGATGCCCACTGTAAGTCACGGCCGTGTAGACTGACGTCTTTGTGGGATCCTGAAAGATAAAAATATCTAGTTGAGAGAGCGCTAAACATTGTTGATTAATGTAATGGAGCCATATTACTAAACGTAGCGTTTAAGTCACGATCTAAGGTGATGCCAGAAATGCCATGAGACTTTAATAAGATGGTGGTTTGTATGGGTGACTTAAGATTCAGTCGCCAGTTTGGAAACTTGCCTCTTACTGCAGCCCTTATTACATCCGCATGAAAAAATTAACGTAAAATGAATGTTTTACACGTCGAAATGTATACATGAAAGGAACTATGTGTGACCTCTCTTTTATTGGAATGTATAGAGGACTTTGGATTAAATTTCTCAGGAACATTGGGGAGATACAATTCCCGCTAACTCTTGAAATTGTAAGAGTACAGAAAAGTCTAAATAAAGGTACGAAGCACAAGCAATTTTCAAAATTGTGAGAAAACAACATACATGAAAATACAAATAGATTTTTAGCCGTAAGTGCACTTTCAAATCAAGGCTTCTTTATCCTGCAGCGGACATCGGTCGAAGTGATAAAACTTCCGCAAGAGGTTCATCCAGCGCGCTAGCAGCTGAATGTGCCTCTATACAACAATTCAGCTTCCGTGCGACCGAAGTCGACGGTTCCCACACTGCGCGAGCCAAGATGCGAGTCGGGAACGCACAGAGCATTGGGCTCGTGCCTAAGCTTTGACTTCGACCAAAACTAGATTACTTTTTTTTTTTTTTTTATGAAGCTGACGTTAACGATATTCCGGCATCTTGTACAAGATGCCGGGGTACCTTGCAAAATAATTAAGAGAAAGGCTGTAAAATTTTCTCTCGAATATATTTTGGACAGTTTTCGCGAGCGTCTTGTATTTTCTTGAAATTCTGGCGAAGGTGTTTAACCCTTTGAATCAATGGCATTTGGTAGTGAGAAAAGACATACACAGAAGCTGCGCGAACACACGCGTCAAATCACCTTTTATAACTGGCACCTCGCGCTTGCACCACCTACATTATTTTTATTAGCTGTCACAGTGTAAATTGATTTGCGACAAACAGGCGGAGGGTAGCGCGTCGCGGCTCAGGGCACGTGGAGCGTAAGCTCGCAGCTCGGAATACTGGGTTCAGCCCCAGCCCCCTGGCCTTTTTTATCTGGATGAGCAATGTATACCGTCACACGTTTGTATAATTAGTGATCTCTACACCGTGTTACTTCTAAGAAGCCTAGGCTAGCAGTTGTGCTGCACTGACTCAATTTCTCGTCTACTGAGTGAACCACTGTCGCTATAACGTAGACAGACTTCGCTATGTATAAACACTCTGTACAAAATAGCTTTGCTTTGCTTTGATGTTGAACAATAGAATGCGACAATGAACTGCAGGTTACCTTGGGAGGGATTTTTTTTTTTTGCAAGTTTTAAATATAGCATCGAATAAGAAAATTGTAACATATTGCCACTTACATTGTATATATGCACAGGTCGTAGAACAGCCACTCGATGATACGATGCCGAAGTGGATCAAGAATGTTGCCCTTGGTCAGCGTAACCAGCCTAGCTCGAATGTCAACAGGCACCTCCGGTAGCCTGTACGCCTTCGGGTTCCTACTGGAGCAGAGCAGAGCCCTGTGTTGCCACTGGGGAAATGATCGGTGTGGTTTAAACACGCCAAATTGGTAAATTTAAGAGCAGGTGAGAGATCAAAAATTAAAAAAATATTAGACTCAACCATAGTTCTATTGAATGGTTTACAAATTTTACTCTTCAAGATTAGCAGCCCGGGAAAACCGGAGCACTAATTGTCTTTGCAGTCGGTTTTGCTGTAATTTACAGGCAAGTGTTATAAACAGCTCGTCGCCTAGGCAAACATTTCTGAACATAAATTTAAACCAATTTTTGTGGCTAAAATGCGGCATGGGAAGGAAAATATTTATATCTAAACTTTGTACCATTAATATTATTATAATCGGGTTATATTGCTGTTCTCACAGCAAAGATCTCCGACGCCAAATGTTTTGGCAATAAGAGTTGAGGGTCTAGTAACTTCAGAAGTGCTTTCGTGTCAAGTTGAGACAACCAGTCAAAACCGTTTTTTGATCAAATTTCCGTTTAAAATCTCGGGATGTGCATTAAAAGAATAAAAACACCTCGATCTCTCTAAAGGTAGAGCTGCTTAGTTTTACACTTATATGGAGGAAATGCTGAGGGATTACAGAATATAAACTAACATAAAACACTTAATTACGCGGAATATTAAAGGAAAAATGAAATTCCTACCTGTAACTGTAATATTTTATTAAAAACATTAATATACGTTTTAAGTACACTTAGGTGCTCTCAATATATATCAGCAGTGCTAAATTCCGTCAACACTTATATCAGGCAGCTTCAGCACATAAATTAGTATCTTGAGTGAACTAGCCAAGAAACCAAATTTTCTACATGAAACAACAACAAACTTACCTGTCATTGAAATTCCCCGCTTGAGTCATCATACATTGAGGATAAATTATCTTGGATTTATCATCCAGAATCCTGTTGTCCTCAATGTCCACATACTCGTCGAAGTCTTTGTCCTTAATCTGAAATGAGAAGGGAATTTAATATTGTAAAATAAAAGGTTGAAATGCACCCGGAGTCTGTGAGCAATGGTACATCGTGTTTGCCGAAAGGTCAAAAAAAGGCTGCATGTTTGAAAATGAATTCCATTATTTACAACTTCGACAGTAAACTAGAAATATTGGAGCACCTGTGGGGATACCTAAAAGACGCAACTAATGTGTCCTATTGTAAACTACAGTGTGGGCGTCGCCTTAATGTGCCATGGAATTTCAGGATGTCTCTTATACTATGTGCAGAAGTGAACTGAATAGGGCTTACTTTGTCACAAACATTATCCACGTTGGTCTATTTCTTTATTTTTTAGTATTCGCTTTGGAGCTATCCCTAAAATCTAACCTGAAAAGATTGGCCTTCACTTCGACGCGTTTCTGCATTATATTTTACATATTGATATCTCGCAAAATATGTAGGATGCACTGTATTAATCCGTGTTGACTGAAGTTTGTCGAAGCTGTTCCTTGTCTACGATCAGTCACATTTAAGCACGAAAGTGGCAGTAGAAGTGAGGATTAGGCTGACCGCGCTAGAAAGTTGGAACCAGGCGCGAAAACAAACAAACGCAATTAACGTGAGAAACGAACGGTGTAATATCTTCAAACATAATGCGCTCAAGCCTGTCGGCGACTTACCTGCAGAATGGTGTCGTCTCTGATGTCATTGAAATCCGATGAGCTTTCAAGACTATCTTTAAATCAGCGAGCTTCCAGCTTCCGGGAACTAGAACCTTTTTAGCAGACAAGCCACAGAAAGTCAGGCACGTGATTGTCTCGTCAGCTAACATTTTTCCGTTTACAAGAGCAAAATGTGAAGCCACCAGACCAAGAGTTTAAGACTGCGGCCAGAGCAACGTGTCGGGGAAGCGAGACGCTGTCCCTGCAAGCAATGCTTCTTCTTTGGTAGGTACTGGTCGTGGTTCATTCCTACGGTTTGGCCTTTCCAATTAGTCTTCTTCCTTACACAGACAACCGCTCTCTCCCCTCGGAGGGGAGAAAAGAAGCTTCCAAGATGGTAAACGAAGCCGTGCGGCCAGAGCAACGTAGCGTTTAAGTCACGATCTAAGGTGATGCCAGAAATGCCATGAGACTTTAATAAGATGGTGGTTTGTATGGGTGACTTAAGATTCAGTCGCCAGTTTGGAAACTTGCCTCTTACTGCAGCCCTTATTACATCCGCATGAAAAAATTAACGTAAAATGAATGTTTTACACGTCGAAATGTATACATGAAAGGAACTATGTGTGACCTCTCTTTTATTGGAATGTATAGAGGACTTTGGATTAAATTTCTCAGGAACATTGGGGAGATACAATTCCCGCTAACTCTTGAAATTGTAAGAGTACAGAAAAGTCTAAATAAAGGTACGAAGCACAAGCAATTTTCAAAATTGTGAGAAAACAACATACATGAAAATACAAATAGATTTTTAGCCGTAAGTGCACTTTCAAATCAAGGCTTCTTTATCCTGCAGCGGACATCGGTCGAAGTGATAAAACTTCCGCAAGAGGTTCATCCAGCGCGCTAGCAGCTGAATGTGCCTCTATACAACAATTCAGCTTCCGTGCGACCGAAGTCGACGGTTCCCACACTGCGCGAGCCAAGATGCGAGTCGGGAACGCACAGAGCATTGGGCTCGTGCCTAAGCTTTGACTTCGACCAAAACTAGATTACTTTTTTTTTTTTTTTTATGAAGCTGACGTTAACGATATTCCGGCATCTTGTACAAGATGCCGGGGTACCTTGCAAAATAATTAAGAGAAAGGCTGTAAAATTTTCTCTCGAATATATTTTGGACAGTTTTCGCGAGCGTCTTGTATTTTCTTGAAATTCTGGCGAAGGTGTTTAACCCTTTGAATCAATGGCATTTGGTAGTGAGAAAAGACATACACAGAAGCTGCGCGAACACACGCGTCAAATCACCTTTTATAACTGGCACCTCGCGCTTGCACCACCTACATTATTTTTATTAGCTGTCACGGTGTAAATTGATTTGCGACAAACAGGCGGAGGGTAGCGCGTCGCGGCTCAGGGCACGTGGAGCGTAAGCTCGCAGCTCGGAATACTGGGTTCAGCCCCAGCCCCCTGGCCTTTTTTATCTGGATGAGCAATGTATACCGTCACACGTTTGTATAATTAGTGATCTCTACACCGTGTTACTTCTAAGAAGCCTAGGCTAGCAGTTGTGCTGCACTGACTCAATTTCTCGTCTACTGAGTGAACCACTGTCGCTATAACGTAGACAGACTTCGCTATGTATAAACACTCTGTACAAAATAGCTTTGCTTTGCTTTGATGTTGAACAATAGAATGCGACAATGAACTGCAGGTTACCTTGGGAGGGATTTTTTTTTTTTGCAAGTTTTAAATATAGCATCGAATAAGAAAATTGTAACATATTGCCACTTACATTGTATATATGCACAGGTCGTAGTACAGCCACTCGATGATACGATGCCGAAGTGGATCAAGAATGTTGCCCTTGGTCAGCGTAACCAGCCTAGCTCGAATGTCAACAGGCACCTCCGGTAGCCTGTACGCCTTCGGGTTCCTACTGGAGCAGAGCAGAGCCCTGTGTTGCCACTGGGGAAATGATCGGTGTGGTTTAAACACGCCAAATTGGTAAATTTAAGAGCAGGTGAGAGATCAAAAATTAAAAAAATATTAGACTCAACCATAGTTCTATTGAATGGTTTACAAATTTTACTCTTCAAGATTAGCAGCCCGGGAAAACCGGAGCACTAATTGTCTTTGCAGTCGGTTTTGCTGTAATTTACAGGCAAATGTTATAAACAGCTCGTCGCCTAGGCAAACATTTCTGAACATAAATTTAAACCAATTTTTGTGGCTAAAATGCGGCATGGGAAGGAAAATATTTATATCTAAACTTTGTACCATTAATATTATTATAATCGGGTTATATTGCTGTTCTCACAGCAAAGATCTCCGACGCCAAATGTTTTGGCAATAAGAGTTGAGGGTCTAGTAACTTCAGAAGTGCTTTCGTGTCAAGTTGAGACAACCAGTCAAAACCGTTTTTTGATCAAATTTCCGTTTAAAATCTCGGGATGTGCATTAAAAGAATAAAAACACCTCGATCTCTCTAAAGGTAGAGCTGCTTAGTTTTACACTTATATGGAGGAAATGCTGAGGGATTACAGAATATAAACTAACATAAAACACTTAATTACGCGGAATATTAAAGGAAAAATGAAATTCCTACCTATAACTGTAATATTTTATTAAAAACATTAATATACGTTTTAAGTACACTTAGGTGCTCTCAATATATATCAGCAGTGCTAAATTCCGTCAACACTTATATCAGGCAGCTTCAGCACATAAATTAGTATCTTGAGTGAACTAGCCAAGAAACCAAATTTTCTACATGAAACAACAACAAACTTACCTGTCATTGAAATTCCCCGCTTGAGTCATCATACATTGAGGATAAATTATCTTGGATTTATCATCCAGAATCCTGTTGTCCTCAATGTCCACATACTCGTCGAAGTCTTTGTCCTTAATCTGAAATGAGAAGGGAATTTAATATTGTAAAATAAAAGGTTGAAATGCACCCGGAGTCTGTGAGCAATGGTACATCGTGTTTGCCGAAAGGTCAAAAAAAGGCTGCATGTTTGAAAATGAATTCCATTATTTACAACTTCGACAGTAAACTAGAAATATTGGAGCACCTGTGGGGATACCTAAAAGACGCAACTAATGTGTCCTATTGTAAACTACAGTGTGGGCGTCGCCTTAATGTGCCATGGAATTTCAGGATGTCTCTTATACTATGTGCAGAAGTGAACTGAATAGGGCTTACTTTGTCACAAACATTATCCACGTTGGTCTATTTCTTTATTTTTTAGTATTCGCTTTGGAGCTATCCCTAAAATCTAACCTGAAAAGATTGGCCTTCACTTCGACGCGTTTCTGCATTATATTTTACATATTGATATCTCGCAAAATATGTAGGATGCACTGTATTAATCCGTGTTGACTGAAGTTTGTCGAAGCTGTTCCTTGTCTACGATCAGTCACATTTAAGCACGAAAGTGGCAGTAGAAGTGAGGATTAGGCTGACCGCGCTAGAAAGTTGGAACCAGGCGCGAAAACAAACAAACGCAATTAACGTGAGAAACGAACGGTGTAATATCTTCAAACATAATGCGCTCAAGCCTGTCGGCGACTTACCTGCAGAATGGTGTCGTCTCTGATGTCATTGAAATCCGATGAGCTTTCAAGACTATCTTTAAATCAGCGAGCTTCCAGCTTCCGGGAACTAGAACCTTTTTAGCAGACAAGCCACAGAAAGTCAGGCACGTGATTGTCTCGTCAGCTAACATTTTTCCGTTTACAAGAGCAAAATGTGAAGCCACCAGACCAAGAGTTTAAGACTGCGGCCAGAGCAACGTGTCGGGGAAGCGAGACGCTGTCCCTGCAAGCAATGCTTCTTCTTTGGTAGGTACTGGTCGTGGTTCATTCCTACGGTTTGGCCTTTCCAATTAGTCTTCTTCCTTACACAGACAACCGCTCTCTCCCCTCGGAGGGGAGAAAAGAAGCTTCCAAGATGGTAAACGAAGCCGTATGCGTGGCTCTCAGAGGATGTGGCTAAAACGCTGGAGCGCCTGTCCCCATTCCCGTTCGCACCCCGCAAAAAAAAAAAAATAAAAAAAAATAAATAAATACTAATAAGAAAAAAAAAATATAAATGTATACCCCTGCTTCTCGCAGGGCCAGACCTCTTGGGAGAACTAACAGAGGCAAGGACAAAAAGGGACTTTTTCACCAGATCTTGGCTCGTGTTTTGCTTTTGCATGGCTCTTTTTTTAAGGGGAGGGGCGAGGGGGGGTTACTGCGTGACCTTAGTCTTTAGAACGTACGTGCACACGTGCATCCATAGGCAATGAACAAACTGTGGGACAGATGTATGCATCAAGATGGGTGCCTCAGACCACCCTGAATACGCTCTTTGGCCGGTAGTACGTTACGAATTGAAGCAGTTTGATCCTCGTAGACGGAGCACAGTTTGCAATCAGGCAATTACAGTTCGACTTGTTTGCACATTCAGCAACACCAGCCTGAAGGAAGGGGAGCGTGGCAGTAAAACGAGGCTTCCGACAGATTCCAAAAACATGCTCTCGAGCGCTTCGGGCGCCGGCGTTTGACAAAAGGAACCCCCGCCCCTCGCTCTTCCCTAAACGGACGAAGGAAGGCGGAGGGGGACATTCTTGTGACGCTTCCCGCATTGTACACAGATGTTTCGGACTATTTCAGCAAAACGAAAAGAACGAGTGTGTGCCGGCCGGCTGTAAGGGTGCCGTAAAGCCGAACGAAAAAGGAACAAAGAAACAAAGACTGCGGGGAGGCCCTCGCTACGACTATGAGCCCCAATAGCAGTAGAAAAAGAGTATCACGTGACCCTCCCGTTGAGCGCGGCGACACGTGCAGCTTGGGGTCACGTGATGCTCACTCGACGCTTGATTGGCTGAGACGTCTCGTAGCATCCACGCCGGTCTGTTCCTTGGATGGAGCCTTAGCGCTTTTAACGTTTTTCCCCCTTTCACAGCCTGTTACCTCTTTTCCTCTGCATGTTTTTTCTTCTTTTTTTACGTTTGACTATTTGGTGTATACTGTTTTTAAAAGGTCGATGCCGTCCCCTTCGATGCCTTGTACATATGTCACCCGGTGACGTGCATAATTAGAAAAGAGAACCTGCACTGCCTACACGAAATCGGTAAGGTGGAGGCTGTTAACGCATCGAGGTGAGCGTGATGATGAAGGAAAGGGATTCGGGAAAAACTGTCTTTGGTGCGGTGACGTGAAGACCGTCGGCCGCGTCGGGCGCAACTCACGCTGTAGCAATGCGCGTCTCAAGGTAGTGAGCGCGGTGAGTCAAGGTGTGGCCTCTTTATGACGCAGAGACCGTAACAGTACACAGCGCCAGAAGATGGAGGAACAGCGTTGGCACTTCCATTGCCCAAGATGAGAGTTCTTTGAAGCGAGATTTCTTACAGCTCTTCCTCCTTTTGCGGGATGTCCACAGCTGCGAGGGGGACTTAAGGTGCTTTGCAACATCGATGGGTGCCCAAGAATATACGCAAGTGTTGATTCTTACAAGAAACATGTTTATCGGAACCACAGGCACGTTATAGGGGATGTGGAAACAACACTGCCGGAGGAGGCACCTGATCATTTGAATGAACCAAACCCTGATGAAGTCATGCGCCTCGAAGGAGGAAACGAATCTTTCGGGATCTGGTGGTACAAATATGCACAACCTGTTTTTAGGCGGTCCAGAATTTTAACGGGAGGAAACTTGCGTTAGGAGACTATTAATTTTGCAATTAGCCTGCTTGACAAGGCGGACACTAGGAACGAGCTTGTTTGTGCAAATAAGCGGATAATTATCATACAGTTCTTAATTAACATTTGAATTAGTAACAGTAGACATATATTTCTAAGCAAAAAATTGCTGGGCATCATCAAAAACCAGTAAATCCGTAAATTTCATAAATATCTAGGGCATCTATGTAGCGTAATGCTGTGCGCAAACTATTGTGGAACGGGCGCAACGCTGGTGAAGCTAGAAAGGGGGTGATAACAAACTTAAAAAAAGCGCTGGCGTGGCGCTTTTTGACATATTTACGGGACCCAGAAAGCGACGCACATGCATCCAATCTTTCTAGAATTTACAGACTTCATTGTTTTCGATTATTCCAAGCAACATTCTAATTAGAACTATATGCATATCGTGACTAATTAGAAATACGGTCGAATCTCGTTAATTCAAACTCGAGGGGTACTGAAAATTTGTTTGAATAAAGCGAAGTTTGTATTATCTGGAGTTACCTCCCATGGAGACGCATAGGATGGGACCTGCATGTTAGTTTGAATTATTTGCAAGTTTTAATTAAGAAATTTTGAATTAATGAGATTCGACTGTATATCTTAATTTTCCGCCTAATTGCACGAGTAAGCTCGTTCATAGAGGCCTTCAAGAGAAATAAACTAATGGGAACATTAAAGTCTCCTAACGCAAGTTTTCTTTACTGAGAATGCTGGATCTTTAAAAACCACCCATACATCGCGTTATGCAATGCCATGTTAGAGATGAGTTAATGTATTACTGCCGATGGCAGCGAGCTTGTATCTGAGTAAGAAGATAGTATAGTTAACTAATCTCTAATTCCTCATTTCTTACTTTAAAGGGGCACAAGAGGGTTCTGCAAACCGTCTTTACATGGTCACAACTAATTCTGCGGGCCCTAAGCATCCTGAAAATCCAAAAATTACCATCATGAGCCGCCTTTTTCTCTAATAAAAATATGATCAAAAATCTTTTTCTTTTTTTTTTCTTTCTTTTTGCGAATATCGCAGAACCCTGGGTTATTGCCGAACATGGCCGAACGACGAACGGCACTCGTCGGCCAACTGCGAGCAATGGTTTGCTGCGTGGAGTGTTCCGCACGCGCGCTGCCTCTCGGATCGTTTTAGCTCCTTCCACAGTTGTTGCCTCAGCTGCGCCGTCGTAAATACCTAATGTCGCATCGTGGGTGTTGGAAATACTACAAAGCATAATCGCGTCCCAGCGATGATAACGAATCGCAGAATGTGTGTTATGTGAACATGTGATCGAAAAGAAAAAGGATTTCGCGAGCATCGTAAGCGCACGCTCCGGGAAGCAGGCGAGCGCACACATCACTCGCGCAGAAGAATCCAAAGGGAAATATAGCTCGCGCGTATTCCTATGGTCACGGGCTCAATAAGCGCATTTGCCACCTTAAATTTGCAGTGAATATTATTGGGCGGCTACTAGATTATACATGAGCACAAATACACGTCATCAAACACCTATTACGCACCCTTTAAATGATGTGCGCACTGCTGACACGATTATGCTCAAACTGTACTTGCTGCAAGAAGTTGGTCAATAAAATGTTATCTAAGAAACATGTTGTTAGTAATCGATTTCACCGGCGTTTGCCGTTGGTCGATAGGAATAAAAAGATGGATTAAAATGAATAAAAATTGGGGTTTCATAAACATATTTAGTTTTTTTGCTATATCAGGTATCATAATCATAATCGGCTGCCTTGCCGATTATGAGTTCCAAGGAAGGCTCACAATGTTTAACCGAATAAGGACGTAACAAAAAAAAGTCACACTCTGACAGTTGTTTCATCCAGTTATCTGTTACGTATCTGCAGAAGCGAATTCGGGTGTCCACACTACTGATCTTGCCTCCGCTTATGCAAGTTAGCATCTGAGTCTATTCTAGCTTCACTTGCAGATAGCTTACTTTTTAGTATCTGTATCACGAAAAAAAGGAACCTTTTTTATGAAAAAGAGCTCTATAAAAGAGGATCTGGAGATGTTGTGTTTCTACAGAAACACAAATGTGATTGGGGTAACTTTCAATGAAAGTGTCGCTTGCCGGTTGAAAGCGCCTGTGAATTAAATCCATGCACACGTACGCCTCGGACAATAAATACAACACTTGGTCTAGTTTTTGCTGCTCCCGAAATTCCGGGAAGCTGCACTATCTTTCTATTTGCAAAGTAGTTCGAATAAAAACGTCCTAACTTTGCATTCTAGCCCTAGTCTGGACCAAAACCTCTTGCTAGCAGATGCTCTGTATAAGCACGCGTGGCTGTTGTAGCTCATATTGTCAGCAATGGCGATGCTAGTTTCACAATAATCCCGTCTTACGGAACGCGCTGTGCATGCTTTTATTTTTCATGGCTTATGAAATAGAAAGTATGGACAATACTAAACAGGGGACGGTTGGCAAGTTCGGTCGTCGGGGGCAGCACCAAAGAAAACAGAGATCCCACGGGTTCCAGAAGCGATGTTTTCTTTTTGGCTATAGCTTTTCGTAATACACTGTGGACCAAAGTCATAATGCGATACATCGACACGCCGTAGGCCAAATTACGCTAGGTTCTTTCACAACATATGTTCTTGATTGGTTTAAAACAATGTTCACGATAGAAAAATTCACAAAGTGAATTCGCGGACCAAAGAAATCGCAAAAGCATTCCGCTTGGGTACTTGATGAAAAATTGCAAAATAAATATGGAGCGTCTCACAAAGGAAATACTGATATTTAGTTTTTACTATTTAGTCGGAGAAATTTTGTATAGTCGGAGAAATTTCCTATGTACTGTGGGGGATTCCCACAACTGAATACCCAATTTCACATGGTTTCCCGGATGCGTGTCCGCACTCGGCATTTGTGTCACGCAAGGGTTTATCAAGGACCCATTCTAATGTTAGTTACGCGTATGTTGCAAGTTCACATATCACTATTGCGAATTATAAAGACAACGTGTAATCTTTCTAAAGTTTCGTAATGCAACCAGGGCAGGCGAGTGTGTTCCCTAAATCGAGCCTGACGTTGGAGGACGATTTTCGCAGTTTCCTATAGTTGATGAGAAAGCACCACCAACCTTTATTTTTAGGAGTTGGCCATAAGTTGTAGCAATGGAAGTTTCCATACTATTTTCTCACAATGTATTTTTTTTTGTCGTAGTTGCGCATTATTTAGTTTTTTTTGTTTTTTTTTTTTTTGAGATAACGCTCACGAATGTCATGATCAACCAAATTTCACGGGTGTCCCCTTGTCACAACTATTGGCTTAGCGTAAACTGACCTAATTGAGAAATTGCACTTCAGGCAGCTGGCCGTTTGAGGAATTGTCTGAAGACAAATCGGCAGTTTGATACTTTAGACCCATGTTACGGATAAAAAACAGGACGCGGAATTGTCTGAAGACAAATCGGCAGTTTGATACTTTAGACCCATGTTACGGATAAAAAAACAGGACGCGGAATTGTCTGAAGACAAATCGGCAGTTTGATACTTTAGACCCATGTTACGGATAAAAAAACAGGACGCGGAATTGTCTGAAGACAAATCGGCACTTTGGTGCTTTAGACCCATGTTACGGATAAAAAAAAAAACAGGATCAACCGCGTTCGGCTTTGGCTAGCAGACGGCGTTCGTAGAATGGCGTCAGCTGTTGTTGGCTTCACGCGGTGGTACCGTGCGTGCTTCTATTCATTCGGCGTTCGTTGCCATGGTGACGGCGAGAAAGGCAGACGAACTTTATGTTGCGGAAGAACGCTGCGGCGCAGCGATACCAGGTGCGTTCTAAGGCCCTTCCCGTATGCTTTTCAATGGGCGGAAGGCGAACAAAAAGAGTTCGAAATAAGAACTTAATGCAGAATGCTGCATTTCTCCAGCGTCTCATGATTTGACGAGCCTGGCACGAAAAGCATGTTTTTTTCGCCATCCCGCGCCCTGATTTTGTATCCGTAACATGGGTCTAAAGTATCAAACTGCCCATCAGGTATAGAAGTTTTCCAGCAGCTGTGCATGGGCACCGCCATAACTGACCTTCAGTTTTTTTCCCCTTATTACGTTTACATCACTTCATTATTACCACAGCCGGCCAGGTTATCGCCATCTTAGATTTTATTCTGCCTTTCTCCCCAGCACTGGCTTTTGTGGAGGCTCTTCCACACAAATTTCAGTGGGTCGGTATCTCGGTAAAACAAGAGAAGGTCAGCAATGGCGGCTGTATTCTGGCGCGTGTGTAAAGCGTCTATAGGCTCGAAATATTATCAAAATAGAATATCCCTTCGAAGCCAGCAAGAAAAGAAAAAAAAAATACAAATGAATGTTTATGTTCCAACAAAAAGCGCAGGAGGGAGCAAAATTTAACCTATCAGTGACGGCGCCTCTAAGAATGGCAGAGCATGGCTTGGTGAACGCAAGGTCGGCCATTTTTTACATATCCCGCGGCGTTTTAGCGACCCTCCAGCGCCACCAACAAACCAGTTTTTTTTTTTTTTTTTTTGACGGCTCGGAAAATTTTACTGGGGAACACAAAAGGGACGAGTACGGCAAGAGGAGAGGGCATAAGTCAAGGAGAGGAGGAGGCTTCCGAGAGAATTCGGGGAGACGGTGTACGACATCTGCGGCATTGTCGGGATGTTTTTACTTTCTCGGGAAGACAGGGCATGAAGCTGAGAACGGGACATGCATGGGCAGAGTTTACAGCGTTTCCTCCACCTCTGCTTGTTGCTAGAAGCTGCCGAATGTGACATGCCGATGAATACGCAATGCTCTCCTAAGGGTAGGCTCCCGCGCTTCCGCCAATCTCGGGCCTTCGTTTCATCGGCTTTGCGCGCGCCCCAGAAGCAGTCATAAATACCGAAGAGATCTTCAACGACCGCATTCATCACCGGACCTCCGGGGGATTCGTGTGCTGTGTGTGGTGTCATGCGCTTAGGCAAAGCATGGGCGACAGCGGAAAAACTGTGACATAGTGCGTGCTCCTAAATGTGTACAGACATCAGCAAACATCTTCCGGGATTGAATTCAGAATGAAGTTGCGGTGAGCTGACCCCCGATTTATCCGTTACAAATTAGTGTCTCCTAGTAATTCATATGCCTTTTATGCGGATTTCTGGCCATAGAGCACAGCGCTACCATTTACCTTGTGCATTGGGCCGGCTTTCTTGGAGCGAACCGCAAATATTTACCTGAGCAAATATGAGAGAAAAAAAAAAGTCGAAGGCGCGTGTGGGTAATGTAATTAAGACATTTCGAATAAAATGCCTATTCGACGCTGGTTTCGTTCTTCTGTCTAAACAAACATTGGGAGTTGTATGTGACTGGAGTGCATGGAAATACCTTGCCCTAAAAGGTGATATCGTTTTTGCAAACTCGTCAAATTGTCTAATGTTCACGCGACTTGAAAACGGGGTCATTTGACTCTGGAGGCGAGACTCTTTCACGCTGACTCTACCAACCTCATAGAATCAGATGACTCCCTGCGTGCCAAGTGGGGTCACTTGAGTTCAGGCATTTACTATTCTCATTTGACTCCAGTGCTTTTGAGGGAGTCCGAACCGCATCAGACTCCTGTTTGCTGCCAGATAGAGTACCTCGACGCCATCACGCAAAAATGGGGAGTCAAAAGCGCATTTGACTCCACCTGACTCCCTTTTTTTCTAAAAGTGTGGGAGTCCAAAAAGCGCAATATAGCCCCCCAGGGCTCAGATTGAGGCACCGCCGTCGCCCGGTGTGTCATCCTCTCAACGTAGTCGTCGTTGTGTTCTTTATTTATACGCGTATATATGTATAAATAAAATAAGATAGATAAAAAGGCACACAATCATCATTACCATCATTTACCGGCCGGTTAGCCGAGACCTCCACGACGATAGATGGCTCTCGCCAAGCCCAGAAAATAGGGTGCCTACATGTCCGTCTGTCTCAGGGTGAAGACATCCATTGTTGCTCTGAATGTGCCAGCGCGTGACGCTCTCGGACACTCGGTGCGTGACTTGGGTGGTAAGATGGCGTCTATGCGTTAGCCAAAGCTACGCGCTCGAGCTGAGTGACACCGGATTGCGCGCACTTCGAAGTGCATAAAAAAACGATTGGGCGGAAAAATGGCTGAGATGTCACCACTCAAGCAAAAGCGCGCGAGTGTATGAAGGCACTCTACCAGAAAACCTCTCCGCGCCGAAGCTATTGTATTTAAGAGGAGTGGAATGTATTCCCCCTAGTAAAGTATTTGGGTGAACCGTGGTTTGGCGCACGAGGGCACGTGCAAATGAGACTCAAGACGAAGTCCCATGCTCTCGCAGCAGTGGGCCGGTTCAGACACTTGCGTTTGAGTGCGTTTGACTGCGTTGCGTCGAGAACTGAACGCGAGTCACCCGCACATCTGTGCTTCGTGTGAAGCGTGGAATCCAATTCAAGGAATTGTCTTGGCACGCGATATAAGCAGCAGGGATGTCCTGGTTTCTCGCTGCCGCAACGCAGTCAAACTCAGTCAAGCGCAACTGTCTGAACGAGGCTTTACTTCACTTGGTTAACACTTATGATGAGACTGTAGCTAAAGCTACAAGCGCGAGCTAGCCCCGGCTCCTGGCTTTGAGACGTGCATTTACAACGCGAGTGCTCGTTCTGCGGAAAAACGCTTCAAAGTAGCGACCTCGAGATATATCGTGCTTGTCGCGTTGGCTGCAGTCTCAGCTTAATGGCGACATGGGCGATCGAAAGCGTCGCGGTGGTCGGCATTCCACGATTGGCCGAATGCTGACTATGACGTCAGCAAAGATTTCTCATAGACAGAAATAAGAGGAACATGAGAACTTCAATTTTGGCGGTGTTGACAGTGTTGGTTCAAGAGCGCTATGATTTCAAGCTTACACCATGCTAATTACAAACACCATTGAACCTGTTGTTCGCTAGGTAATGACGTCACGAAAGGTAACCACACGAGGGCGCCACCAAAACATCTCACCGCTAATAGGACAACTCAGTTGGAAAACTTTCATAGAGCCTGCTTGTAAAAGTGGCTCCGATCCGTACTCGAGAACCGAACTAGAGGCGATTCCCGCAGCGGTCACTCCTGGAAGTGCACGCGGCTGCACGTAATAGCTCAGGTCGAGTCACGCAAGGGCCGGTAGGACCAGAGCCGTATATTGAGTGGCACCATCTGGTAGCACCACAAGACAAAGCGCAGCGCTTTGTCTTGTATTCTCTTCGCCTCTTTGTGTCCTCATCCCAGTCGCGCTGTTTTTCAACATGAACTCTCATCAACTCGCCCAGTTATCTATCCTTACCATCTCGCAGTGCAAGTGCCATTTCGGTGTAGCTATATAAATCAACTTGTATGTTTTGAATCGTCGCTAAAGGGCAGCGCTGTTATCGCATCCAGTTTAATCCAGTTTGGTCTCGGTGGACGCGAGCGGTTTAGGTTACAAGGATGAGTTTCCCGAATGAAAGTTGGCAGTGGTGAACTCAACGAGCTTGAGTAAAGTTATAGCGGTAAACCAGCGGCCCCCCCTCCCCCCTTTTTTTCCCCGGTTGCCGCCATCTTGCCCATTTGCCACATTAGCGATCACGTAACGTTAAGATGGCTGCGCCCAGAGGCGGGCCAGATGACGGTCAACAGGGCCGCGGACCAAAATTCACAACGATCTCACTCTAGGTTAAATGTGGGGGCTTGAAAACCTACCCGCGTCCAGTTGCTCTATCTGTCTTGTCTCGTGAGTCGTGACACGTTCCACCAGAGTAACTCGGATCCATTCGAGTAAGATTGGAACACAGCCCCAGAGGGTCCCTCAGCTCACCATGATCTGGCCAGTCTGATTTTACCCACCTCTAAGCGCAGCCATCTTGACGTCACGTGATCACTAATGTGAGAAATGGGCAAGATGGCGGCAACCGGAAGAGGGGGGTGGGGTACCCTTTCCGCTGCAGGCATTGTGTTGCGGTTTACCGCTCTAAGGTGATGCTCAAGCTCGTTGGCTCAACTGCAGCACTGCGGAAGCGACGCTATAGCCTTGACAACGTAGCAGAAATTAGTTTATGTAGAGCTTTTTATAGCTACTTTGTCCCTATGACGCCGTTCATGTGACCATAAAATCGTTTTGGCGAGGATTTTAGCCGCCGAAAGAGATATATGTATTCACTATCACACCCCCCTTGATGTGATTGCGTGCTGTTGTTTGTCTTGTAAGCGTGTAGCCTTAAATGTACGCCAATGCACAATAACCGTGCCTCGTGCGGCCCTTGGAGGTAAATACCGGTGCAGCACTCGCTCGTAGTACGTGTCTCGCACGATTACGTGACAATTTTCGGTACTTGTAATGCCCGTGTCCCACTAGAGCAACATTAGGGTGCCTTCATGTGCGATTCGCATAGAGTGATGCCAACTGCCTGTTTCCCTTTCCCCCGCCGCCATTTTGTTCCTCATTGTGGCCATTGTGTCCATCGGTTCCCCCATCCGAGGGGGGAAATGCTAATCCTCCCTCCGTGGGTTCCACAATGTTATGCTCCGAACTTGTGAGATAAGGTGCTTCTTTCCGGGAGGGTTATAAGCCCCACGGATTATCGCCGAGACCAAAATGGCTGCTGGTTTGTCGGCGAGTGGTATTACAAAGGGTGGCACCACCCTAGCAAAGCGCACATGAAGGCTCCCTAAGGCACCCTAGAGTGACAGACAGAAACAAAAGACAGTGACAACCCTCAAACCTAGGGTGCCCTCATGTGCGCTTTGCTTAGGGTAGTGGGATCTCGCCATTTTGTCACACACGTTTAGTTTTTTTTTTTTTTTTTTGTTTTCAGAAGCGCGCGAAAGAGCGTGTCCCTGCACGCGTTTGCGGCGCTGACTGTGCTACGGCGATATTTTGTTTTCGTCGATTTCTTTGTATTTTCCCCGTGAGCGCGTGCTGTCGGCATCGAATACTATAAAGGGTGGCATCACCCTAAACAGAAAGACATTGAGGCACCCTACTCAAACCCATGCAGCATGCTCGCGATGGTACCTTTGGCAGGCGTTTAGTCGTTCGGTGCTCCTGAGGCAAGCACCAGCGATTGCAAGCCAGCCAAAGATACCCTTGCGTGCATGATGCTCGTATTTGAGCATAGTCTCCTTTATTCTACAAAGCCTCTAAAATCGCGAAAGACTCTGGTTTGAGGCTTGTCGCTGTCGTTTGTTTCTGTCTGTCGCTCTAGTAGCACACGGGCATAAGAAACGTATTCGGATGCTTCACACCGACGCAATGCCGACGGTCAACAGTGTGAGGGCAATTGTAAAAAAAAAAACAGCAAGAGAAGACTAGGAAATTGGTGGCTGTAGCCACCAATTTCCTAAGGGATCTAAGAAAAAAAACCTAAGGTACCTAAGAGATCTAAGAAAAAAAACCAAAGAAAACCTACAGACCATGTCCCAAGCACTACCGAACCCCTCGATTTAAATAAGGTAACTCTCAATATTGTTCCATCACTATAATCAGTTGCCAGGAAAGAAGACGAAGCAGCCGCATAAGTTACACGAGCTGCACGCTCTACACAAAGGGTCCGAGAGCCACGAGAATCTGTTCGTATACCCAACGCGAGTTTCACCCGCTCTGTCTCACCGCCTGGATTTTTGCAGGTTAGTATAGCGCTTTCCTTTCAAAGATGCTCGTTCTTGAATTTTGAATGGAAGGTGCCAGCTAAAGAAATAGACGGTATTCACTGGCGGCCATAGTTGAGCCCTCTGTCGCAGAGCCGGAGCTCACGATGAGCTTCCGAATTGCTTCCGGAACGTTCAATTCATACCACCAGGATTCTAAGTCATCATAGAAGATAAGTGGGGAATCGTTCTCAGCATACGCTGTAAGTGCTGCGCTCTAGTGAAGTGTGGCAGCCAGTGAATACTACCTTAGACGCTTTGCAGTAGCTGTGCATGGGCGCTGCCATAACTGAACTTCTGTTTTGTTTCCTCCTATTCCGTTTACTTCACTTCATCATAAGCACGACAGGAAAGGTTATTGACCTTTTAGATTTTATTGCATCCTTCGCCTCAGTGTTGGCCTTTATGGAGGCTCGTCAACGACCGTTTCGGTGGCTCAGTGTCTCGTAAGACAAGAGAAGGTCGGCAATGACGACTGTAATCTGACGCGTGTGCAAAGCGTTTATACCACCTAAAAGACCAAGCCTGCGCCTCTCCCCGCCTCCCCTCCCCCCTTACCCTAAAACCCCGCCCCTCCACACGTCGTCCCCCCCTAGTAGATTCACGTAGCTCCGCATATACCTCGCGCGAGAATCGCCGCCAGTGCGTCCACAGGGCGACCCTAGCATAAGAGGTGCCCTTCCGTCGCTCTGAGGCTGTTTCTCGTCAAGATTTGGCGTATTTGTTACCACTAACGATATCGTTATGCATAGGACTTGTCTTCTTTGTGATATTGGCCAGACTCTTATATTTATTCGCATGACATCTGTGGCGACGTTTCGTGAGAACGATGGATTTCTTGATACGACGGTTGTCGCAACTTTCAATCATTGGCGCTTCAACTCCTTTTGACGTATCGGTCACCGTCGACTGAGAATTGGTGTTTTCACGCGAGTGGTAGCCGCGAGCTACGCTCACATACAAAGCCAAGAACCCATGGTTCGGACATTTTAGCCACTAGCATCGAGATGTTAGGGTGACGCGGCTCTCGTGCTTTCTTCTTGTGACGCCACAACAAGGAATTACCTCGCTGTGACGTCACAAGTTGTGATCCAGGCTATTCATCACTTGCGAACTATACATAGCGTCCATGTGACGTCATTCGCAGACGTGACAGTAGCTTATGAGCCGCGAGCGTTCGATTTGCCGTATTTGTTGCAGAAGTTGTACTCTGGAAAAACCCAGTAAGTAGGAATAATCGTCCGTACAGCAATGGCGACACTTGCAAGCTATGTACTGTACACGAGTTCGGTGGTATGTGCAAGAAACAGTGCACGCATAGAGTCAACGTATTCTTCAACCAACACCATCACATTCGACAGCCTGGCGCTTCTTATTTCTTTCAATTAAAGCAATATAATACAAACAAAATTGTGATAGTGAGTGTTTGACCAATCGCGAATGACGACCAGAGCGACGTTTCGTATAGGGCGTCTCATTAGGATGTCTAGCCTCCAACACTATTTCGCTGACAGTTTGAGAACGACCTTAAAGCCTTAAAGTTTCCTCGGCTCCAGTGTGAGCTTCTTACTTTCAAGAACACTTCTGCGTCTCGTGAGCTTTGAGGGTGCACGCGCAGCCGTAGTATGGTAACTCAAACGCGTCTCCAACCAATGCGTCTACATGTTAAAAAAAAAAAATGGTCCCTCGATTTTTGCCGGATGACGTATTATAAGTGTCACGCTGTCGCCGACCGCGATCCTGGCGGTATTACAGCAGCAATGGTGGATGTGGCCAACGCCTGTTTGCTGCAGGTCGCACTCCAGTTTGGCAGTCAGCGGAAACTTCGGCTGTAAGGAGTTGGGACGGCGCGACGACTGCGACACTCGCGTTGGCTCATACTCTTCGCCCGCATTTCTACGACCAACCGCCAGGATCGCGACATCCGACAGCATAACACTTTGGCTTTTGTGACGTCATATGTCGCCACTTCGTGTTCACTCTCGATTCATCGACGGTATAGGACGCTAAATATAGGAGTCGCAGACGTGTTCCATGCACCGTAGCCATAGCACATTGGAAGGCAACGACCGCGTGCTGGAGGCCGGGTAGTAGAAAGAGACGCTGTGCAGTTTTCGTCTTGTTAGTTGACTATGAACCAACGTTACTAGATTAGCTCAGTTAGAGAACTGCTCATCGACGCTGCTTTACCCCCCTTTTCCTTCACGGCTCGGCTGCAATCGTTCGATGCGCCACCGTTTTGGGAAGACGGCTGTAATAGTAACTGTGGTGTATTCTATAGAATACGCATGTTTCGAAGCACAGCGTCTAGATAGCGTTTGACCGTGCTCCGTAAAACACAATTTTGAAACGAAGACATAGATAGCGCTTCACACAACAGGAGGCGTACTGAAGGGAGTGAGAAAGGTACCCCCCTCCGCGGGAGTTCCACAACTGAGCTATTCTTGTAACGTCGCTCTAAACCAACGCACTCTTTGCAAAAAGGCCAACGTTCGCCCACATCAAGTGTCGGCACTGCGCATGCGAACAAATAAGATTCGCGTGAAGTAAAGCGTTTGCGCATGCGTCATGCCGGCAGCAACGTCACCGCAGTGGTGTGACGTCAAAGCTACGCGTTGGTCAAAGTTAGAGATTACCTCAGTTGTGAAACTCTCGCAGAGGGAGGGTACGCCACCCGCCACTCCATTCAGTCCGCCGACCGTCGTTTAAGCGCCATTTATACTTTTGCTTCAAAACTATGCGTTCCAAAGTGTACAGTGAAATGCCATCTAGACGTCGTGCCTCCGAAACATACGTATTCTGTAGAATACGCTGCAGTTACATTGGCAGCCGTCCCCTCGAGACTGTGGCGCGTCGAGCGACGGGAGGCGTACCATGGGGAGAGAGGGGAGTGCTGCTCGGGTGCAAGCAGCGTTCAGTAGCTGAGCTAATCTAGTAACGTTTGTGGTTAGGGTGCCTACACGTATGTCTCAGGGTGAAGACATGCTTTGTTGCACTGAGTGCGCCAGCGCGCGACGCGGTGGCGCAGAAAGGGCGTGACTTGTGCGGTAAAATGGCGTCTAAGCTTTAGCCAAGGCTATATATATACGCGCTTGAGCTCAGTTTCACTGGATTGCGCACACGTCAAAATACATTAAAAAACAACTGCCTCTCCACGTGGTCAATATTGTTGATTGGGGCGAAGCTCTGGTGGTGCTTGTCTGCGTAGACGCTGAGCCGCAGCATGCCGAGCCTTTCGTTCATTTTCGTCCATGTCATGCTGCGGTCAAATGCTCAAATGCGTATATAACCACGTTCCATACCACACATTCTCTTTCTGACATGGATGAAAACGAACGAAAGGCTCGGCATGCTCCGGCTCACCGTCTACGCAGACAAGCACCACCAGAGCTTCGCCCCAATCACGGTGGACCCAATCAACATCATTCACCACGTGGAGATGCGGCTGTTTTTTTTTATGTTTTTTTTGCCCTACACGAGCACGGGAGCACGAGCTCAAGTTTTCTTGAGCACGTGAGCTCACAAGCAGGAGCACGTGCACCCGACGGCGGACGGACATACGTACATGGCTAGCCCCTAAGAAGCTTGGCCCCTAAAAGGATGGGGCGGAAAAATGGCTAAGGTGTCACAACTCAAGCAAAACCGAGTGTGTGTATGAAGGAACGCTATTGCAAAGTCCCTCGATAAAATTCACGCTTACAAGTACCGCCAACCATTGTTGTAGAAACGCGCAAGACATGTGCCACGAGCCCCGGATGCTCCGCCGCCATTCACTTCCAAGGGCCGGTCATTTCAGTGCTGCGCCGCCATTTGCTTCCAAGGACCGCTCCAGACACGGGCCTCGTGCACTGGCGCGAGGGGCTTTACGTTATTGGTGCTGGTGTTGCCCTCTGTCGTGTTATAGGTGCGCGTGCGCGCTCACGAGATGTCGAAGAGAAGGTAGAAGGCTCCCACTGTAGGGGGTACAACTGAAAGACGTTCCTGCCATTTCAAACCACTGCGACGACGAGTATAATATCTGTAGGCCGCGTTGCACAATATCCCCCAATCACAAATCGGAGGAACACCAACAAACTCCGACCCTTTATCGCTTCCTGTGGCTATTTGACTGCCATGTGCACGGTGGAGGTTTGTCATTTCTGTTGCTGTTAACGCGACCAATACAAATGTTTGAAGCAACATTTATTGACCAAAAAGTAAACGCTTTGTAGTGTTGTGTCGTTTACCCGCAGTCTCGGGGTTTTCTCAACCATGTACAATGTACACCAGCTCGTTTGCGCCCTTACTTTTTGTTCATTAAACGCTTCTGCTGGTCATTATTAAATTTCTTGGCTTTTCTGACACGGGCTATTTAAAGTGTTGGGAATTAAACGTATTTAGTTTTGATGCACATTCTCCAAATCAGAAACACGCTCCTGGCGGGCTGTGACTTTTATGCGTAGATTGATTGGATTTTTGCGGCGCAAAAACGTCAAGGCTATAATGCGCCAGGCACATAAACTGTTGCTGAAAAGAGTTAAGGAAAGAAAAAGCTTTAGTAGCAGATGATAGATTAAATTATGAACATGAGGGGCTCATAACTGCAATAGGTATGAACATCAGTTAATGGAGCTGAAATGAAATCACAGTTGGTGTACGCTTTGAGGAAATTAAAAACGTACGAGTGTGGAATAAAAGGTTCGTCGCCAAGTAAAATTATAAGATGTAGTGGAGTATGCTCCTTGTATAGCTGCGAAAAATGGTTACGGCATCCTTGGTCATACGCATTACATTCAAGTTAAATAGGATGTATGGTTTGATAGCTACGGCAATGCTCACCTCCCGGGGCGTCTTCGTCTCGCAAAAGATGCCCATACGTTATCGCGTATGGCCAATCCCTAGACGGCAAAGACCCACCTCGTAGAAAGATCCGCGATGCCGAGCACTCCCCCGTTCCTCCAGTAAGTGCTTAACCGTATGTAACTTTTTCTTTACTTCCCGATTCCACTCATGTTGCCATTTCCGCATTAAAGAACGTTTCACCGTCTTGCGATAATCTTTTTGGGGGATTTCTTTCGGGTCCGTAAAGTGTGGGACAGCAGAGCGAGCAGCCTGATCTGCCACCTCGTTACCTGGGATGCCAACGTGACTTTGCACAGAGCATAAAAGAATTTCGCACCCCTTTTCGATGGCAAGGATTATCTTCTCCTGCAGCTGAGATACCGAAGGGCTTGTGGCTATATTAGGCAAAAACAAAAGACCTTTAATGCACTTAAAAATTGGTGTGCACTACGGAGCGACGAAGATCTTTTTAACTGTATATTCCGCAGCAAAAGTAAACCATGTAACTGCCGTTAAAATCATGGCAGAAGGGTTAAGCTTCATTTCATGGCAAACGGATGGTCCAACCATTGCACAACAAACGAAATAATGTTTTAGTACCACCTGTGTAAATGGAGAAGTGGTGCTGGTACTGGCTTTGTATTTCAAAACAATTCTTGCCTCAGCACTTTATCCTGAGTATATTTCTTTCTGTGCTTTGTTAAAGTGAAGTTATAATGAAGAAGAGGGTAATCCCAATGAGCTGCAGAGCTTATGTATTTTGTCACAGGGGGCTTGGGGTCAAGGTCAAAGCACTCTGCTGCCTTAGTATGCCTACTTGGCTTATTTAGGAGAGTCCTCTCAAGCTTGATCTTTCTAAACTGATCCAAGAGCTTGATTCAGAGGAACTGATCTTACTCGGAGTGAATACATAAAGCCGAAAGCAAAACATTTCTTGGCTAGAGAATATTCATTAGCCTCTGCATAGAGGCTCGCAATCGGGAAGGTGCGGAAAGCACCTCCAGTCAGCCGCAGCCCCTGATAATGAATGGAATCCAATATTTTCAATGCTGAAGCTTTGGCTGAGCCACACACAAAGCTAGCATAATCGAGTCGAGACCGAACTACTGAACAATAAATGTTCTGGAGACACAGTCGATCAGAACCCCAAGATTGATGGGACAGCGCTTTGAGAATGTTAGTGATTTGACACATTTTTATTTTATTTGGTTAATATGCGAAACAAACGTTAACCTTGAATGTTATAGAAGATATAGAAACTTGTGCTCACTTTCACCATAATAGGAAATTCATAGATAGTTAAAGAGGAATCTTGAAGAACTCCTCGCCGACGATAAAAACATACACAGCTTGTTTTCTTTTTGTTTTGTTTTTTTCCCGTAAACTTAATCTAATTTGTATTGGCCCAGCTTGCCAAATGATTGAATGCCACTTGAAACCTCCTTTCACAACAAGAAAGTTAGTATGATGAGACTGAAACCGTGACATCATCAACATAAACAGAATATTGAACTGAAGAAGGTATTACAAGAGGAAGAAAGTTATTTTTTTTTATATATAAAAAAAGAGTGACACTAAGTTCACCACCCTGGAGAACTTCCTTTGCCTGCAAAAAATCTCGAGAAAAGGTAGTGGCCATCTTAACACGAATTGAACGGCACTCTAGATAACCTTTAACTGCGCCGAGCATGTACCGACGGATACCAATTCTGATTGGGTCCTGCAGTATTCGAAATCACCAGGCAGTATCATTGTTATGTACCGGCGCCACCGGCAGGTGGACTAAGCAGCCGATGCCGCGAGCCTCGTGACAATCGCGTGCTAGTGAGAGCTCGGGCACTTGTTCCTGGACCGAGAACCGCGATGGACGCACCGTCCACACTCTAAAGCTGACAGTAAAGCTTGTATTTATCAATTGGCGACAAGGACCAGCAGTTACGAGTCACCGAGAACACAGCTGACGTTCTTACCATCAACACGATAAAGGGCCTTTATCGTGTCAAGCGACTTCCTTTCGGCGTCTCGGCAGCATCAGCCATTTTCCAGAAATGCATGGAGACAACACTTGCAGGAATATCCGGTGTCAGCGTGTATCTGGACGACATCATTGTCAGCGGTGCCACAACCGCGGAACACGCCCAGCGCCTGAACCTTGTCCTGTCAAGACTCCAAGAAGCTGGCCTGCGAGCAAACCGTGAGAAGTGCCTATTTGGCGTTCCTGAGGTCACTTACCTGGGCCACACGATCGATGCGGTTGGTGTTCATCCAACCAACGACAAGATCAAGGCGTTCAGGGAGTTGCCAGAACCTACGTCAAAAGCCACGCTGCAGTCGTTCCTCGGAATGCTCGCATTCTACGACAGGTTCTTAGAAAACCGAGCGACTGTAGCCTGCGATCTCTACAGACTACTAGCCAAGAACGTCCCTTGGCACTGGGAAGAGCGCCATGCCCTCGCTTTCCGGAAGTTGAAAGAGTTGGTACTCCGCAAGACAACGTTGGCTCACTACGATGAGTCAAAACCACTGCTTCTGTCCTGTGATGCGTCACCATATGGCGTCGGCGCAGTTCTTGCGCAGGTCGACCACGAGGGCAGGGAAGCTCCAATCGCATTCGCGTCAAGAACTCTAGGGGATGCCGAGAAAAATTACTCACAGCTTGATCGAGAAGGATTAGCAGTGGTGTTTGGGGCGATGCACTTTCACCAATACATCGCCGGACGAAGTGTCGTTATTATCACCGATCACCAACCACTGCTTGGCATCTTGGGACCGCAGAAGCCGGTACCACAAGTCTTGTCACCCCGAATGCGGCGATGGTGCGTCAAACTGTCGGCGTACGATTACAAGCTCGTGTACAGGCCTGGAAAACGACACCAGAACGCGGATGTTCTAAGCCGTCTGCCCCTACCTGACAGTGACGACGAGCCTTGCTCACCGGGAGACGTCTTGATGATTGAAGCCTTGACAAGTTCTCCGCTGACAGCAGATAAGATAGCAGCCATGACATGCGCAGATCCGATTCTGTCCCGCGTCTACGAGGCTGTGCAGCAAGGCAAACTTCATGAGCTCACGGAGAAGGACTTTACCGCGTACAGAAAAAAAGGCGCAGAGATGTCCACTCAAAGAGGATGTGTCATATGGGGATCCCGGGTGGTCATACCAGCCTTGGCACGTCCTGAAGCCATGAACTTAGTGCATGCTGGACACAAGGGGATCGTGGCCATGAAGTCATCTGCACGCAGCTATGTGTGGTGGCCTGGCATCGACCGCGACATAGAGGACGCTGTTGGCAGCTGCCCCATCTGCCAAGAGTCCAGGAAGATACCAAGCAAGGCACCGCTTCCTACGTGGGATCACGCATCACTTCCTTGGGACACGCTGCATTTGGACTTTGCAGGCCCTCTGGAAGGAAACATGTTCCTTGTCGTTGTAGATGCCTACACGAAGTGGCTAGAAGTGCGAAGCATGACTAGTGCCACATCTGCAGCGGTCATCAAAGAACTCCGAGGTATGTTCGCAACTTTTGGACTGCCTCGCAAGATTGTTTCCGACAACGGAAGCGTCTTCGTATCGAAGGAGATAACAGACTTTTATGAAAAGAATGGCGTGAAGTTTGTGACCAGCGCTCCGTACCATCCAGCGACAAACGGCCAAGCCGAGCGCATGGTTTACGAACTTAAGCAAAGTTTATCAAGAGAGAAAACGGGATCGCTCTCACTGAGAATTGCTAGATTCCTGTACAAACAACACAACTCAGTTTGCAGCTCGACAGGAAAAACACCAGCATTTTTGATGTTCAACAGGGAGCTTGCTACTAACATCAGTAGACTCCTTCCTCGTCGAGAAAGTAGTCACAAGGAACGAGATATGGAAAAGACACCGCCGTCCAGGGTATTTCAAGAGGGACAGGCAGTCTATGTCCTAAACTTCAAAGGAACCCCCAAGTGGATCCAAGGAAAGTTGACCAAAAGACTTGGAATTCGCTCCTGGCTGGTAGAGACAGCAACTGGATCAACCCGCCGCCACGTGGATCAAATAAGGCGTCGATTTACGACATCGACTCCATCGGCTGAGTGGTCTGTTCCTGCTCCTGTTTCGGACTCTCAACACGATCACCCTACCGAGAGATCGTCATTTCAAGATAATTCCGAGACGACGCCGGAACATACGACAGACGCCGGAAGCGGAAGAAGGGAGCAACCTCCAAGAAATAGGCACCCTCCAGAACGCTATGGGAGCTACATCTGAGGGGGAAGAGGTGTTATGTACCGGCGCCACCGGCAGGTGGACTAAGCAGCCGATGCCGCGAGCCTCGTGACAATCGCGTGCTAGTGAGAGCTCGGACACTTGTTCCTGGACCGAGAACCGCGATGGACGCACCGTCCACACTCTAAAGCTGACAGTAAAGCTTGTATTTATCAATCATACGCCTTCTCCAGATTAAAAACACGGACAGAGAGTGCTGTTTGTTCAAAAACGCGTCTCTCATGGCTCTCTCGAAACGAACCACGTGATCTACTGGGGATCGGGAAGATCGAAACCCGCACTGGTATTTGTCTGGAATGCTGTTATTTTCAAGATAAAGTATAAGCCTTCTGTTAATCATTCTGTCCAGTCTTTGATAAACAACTCGTCAAAGCTACGTGCCTGTAGCTGACAGACATGAAGGATCCTTTCCTGGCTTCAGCAAGGAAACCACGAAGGCAAGCTGCCAAGCGAACAGAAAATTGTTTTCAAACCAGGTTTTATTGAAAAGGCGCAAAATATGTTCAGGAGTAGAAGGATGAATATGTTGGAGCATAATGTAATAAACTTGATCTGGACCGGGTGCAGTCTGATTAGGATATAGAAGAACCATTTCAAGTTCACGCTATGTGAATGAGGCATTGCATCAATCTTGAAAACCAGTCGAGATGTTCCCAGTCTTTGTTCTTTTTTTTAACTACGCTTTTTTGTCTAAGAAATGAAGGTGTGTAGTTCTTTGAGCTGGAAACAAACTCCGAATTCTCCCCAAGAATATCTGTCTGTTCCTCAAGGCTTTCAGAGAATGTTTTTATTTTCTCAAAAGAAGAACAGTGGGCGTTACCTGACTATTTATAGAAGATGCATAGTTCTCCCAGCAAATCTCTCTGACTGCCCGAGAACAAATCGTGCCGACGCTATCATTTTTTAACGAAATAAGGTTAGTTGGTGCAGGATATCGCCTATATATGGCCCATGCTTTATTTCGTTTCCTATCTGCCTCTTTGCAGTCCTCGTTCCACCATGGCTTAGGCCGTTTGGGGAGGTGAGTGGACGTCATCGGTATTTCAAGCATAACAGCTCCTAGTATGTGTTTCCTGGTACAACCTGCTGCCTCCTCAACAAAGAGCTGAAGGAGGGATCCAATAGCTAAAACAGATGATTGCTTATAAAGTGCCCAATTGGCTTTGTCAAAGCTTCCACCGAGTTGACCGTGTTGGAAGTTTGACAGGATCATTGTGGAAATCTAAAATAATGGGAAAATAATCACTGCCGTAGGGGTTAGGGATGGCTCTCCATGATAATTGTGGAAGTAATGTCGGATGCACAAGTGAAAGAACGATCAATGGGAATGTAGTACGCGTTGCTAAGGAAAAGCGTGTGCCCTCTTTAGAGTTGAGCGAACACAATCATGTTTAAAGTTTCAAGAAAATGTTCAATAAGTGCTCCCCGTGTAATCTTTCGTCCACTTCCCCAGAGAGGATTATGAGTATTGAAATCACCTACGAACACAAAAGGAGGAGGTAGTTGATCACAAAGAGCTTCAAGTTCTTCATGCTTCATGATAATTCGGAGGTATATATACAGAAAAAATGGTTATTAGTTGGTCAATCAGTATACGGACAGCAACAGCATCTCGGAATGTGTATAAAGGTGTACGGAAACGAAATGAATTGAGCGCGAGCTCTCTACCCCTCGCTCCCAAGTCGGCCAGTCAGACGTGCAACGCGTATCACGCTCATGACGTCGATAGTTCGTGCGTGGCCAACGGTACTGTAGTGGCGATCCGTGCCGCTTAGTGGCCTCAGTACGTGACAACCTTCCCTAGTAGTAATATCCGAGGACTGCGCTACCTATCACCCATACATACCTTGCCCGTAACGTGATTCACGGCGGATCCCATGGAGCCAAGCGTGCAACACCAAACTGCAACGCCACGGCGCTTGCAGTTTTTTTTTTAGGTTGGCATTACTCGGGTAAACGAATCACTCAAAGAAAAGGGAGCAGGATGAGGATGCAGTCACTGTGCGGATAAGTTATCTTCACTGCGTGTTTCGCAGGTTCTTGATCTGCAGTCACTCGCTACATTTCCCTTTTGATATTTGCGTTAGCGATGTTGAAGCAGCCAGGAAAATGATTTCACCAGTAGCACATGACAATAAAAATTTATATGAGAATATCAGAAGAATGCGGTGCTGTTACATGCGTCACTTCGGAATGTTCGATGGTCGGCGAAAAGATACGACGCGAGGCCGAAGTGTCGACGTTCCCGCCAAACAGACGGAGTTGCGATCAAGATACGTATATAGGCACCCTTACCCCTACTTTGAAGTATGTTTATTATTTCGCGAGAAGGGCACGTCGATCGGCTCTTTTATAAGCTAAGGCAGTAAATACAAGCCGCGCTCGCCCAACACGACGGATTTCGTGGTGTACGCCGGGTTGGTTAGGCATCAGAGAGCGGCGGTAGTGGATAGAAAAGCCGGAACAGCGGCCGTGGCGGCCGCGCAGATGAAATGCCAGCGAGCAGAGCAGCTTTACCTGCTGGATTGTGTGCCCCTGATATCCCTCGTTCGGCCACTGCACCACCGAGACCGGACGCTCAGAGCCCAAAATCTGCGAGCGCTCGCTATTCGCGAGAGGAGGTGGCTAAAGGATATGAGTTAATTTACAAAACCCAGGGTCCTTCTAGTAGTTGTCACGTTTCAGCAGCGCAAAGGTAACGACGTACGATTACAAGCTAGCAAAGGCCCCTTCGCGACCACGCCGCACGCACTTGCGCTTTCGCTAAAGTCACAGCCCCTCGCAGAGGGCATTTTCGACAATAGGGAGTTTTCGTAGACCGCGTTTCCCTCCCCGCTAAGCCCTCCGCAACGAAGCAGCCGCTACTGCGCCGGCGCGCCGATGGCCTTGACTGTAGAGTTCCGGGTAGCGTAGCTGGTTGCGGAGAGCGTTGCGGAACAGCGGAAACGATCTACGAAAACTCCCTAATAGGTGCTTGGTGAGTGGCGTCACCACGAACCCCGCGCCATACGTGTTCGCCCGCCCACGCCTGTCTGCGCGTGGCTTTCCCATGTCTGGGGAAAATGCCATCACCGTGGTGGAGCCGAGTCTAGGTGTGGTTCGAAATAGCGCGCTCAAATTTGGCACCCAGTGAATGCCATATACACATAGCTTGCAGGTGCCGCCAATGCTGGGCACTGATGATTATTTTCACTTACTGGTTCCCGCGAGCTACTACTTCTGCAGTGTAGAATTAACAAGGTGTATTGAACACTCATGGCACATAAAATATCGACATGCATCTTCGGCTGCGGTCAACGTTCCCAAAGTAGCTCAGTTGTGGAATTCCCGCAGAGGGAAGTTCCACAGCTTCCCCTTGCGGGAGTTGTGAAACTCCCCCTACCCTCTCCTTCCTGTCCACCTCCTATTATTTGAAGCGGCATCTAGAGCGGTATTTAAAAATTGTGTTTCATATTGTACGGTGAAGCGCCATCTGCACGCTGTGCTTCAAAACACATGTATTCCATTAAACACGCCGCGGTTACCCTAGCAGCCGTTGTCGCAACAGTGGCATGTCGAAGAACTAGAGGCGGCCCATGGAAGGAAAGGGGAGGCAAAGTGGAAGCAGAGTATATGGGCAGTACCGTAACCGAGTTGGACCTGGTAACGTTGGCTGCGATCGAACTTAAAGGGGCGGTGCAACGATATTCTATTGGAATGTTTTTCACTTTACACGAGCTTACTGGCACTAGTGGGACACAAGGATACTCGCGCGCAACGCCACTGACCAAGAAACTCCTTTGTTGCACTGTAATTTCGAGGACAAAACCGAGCGTTTCATTCAATCTCTCCTTCGCAAAACCTGATGACGTAGCTGGACGGTAGCAGTACCGCCCAGTGACGATACTTGAATGCGGCTCATAGATTGGACCCGAGCATTGCGTCGGCACTCGATTTGGGCTCGTGATAATCTATAGCTCGAGAAGCATTCGGGTAGTGTCCTGTGTCCAATCGCTGCAATGACGACAACAGCCGAACCATAACAATGTCTGGAACGCAGCGCGTGTCCTGTGCATTGCCAACCCCAGCGCGTGGCTATGATCAACACTGGCGGCATATAATCGGCTCCAGATCACGTGGCCGCTTGTTCTGGCTGCGTGTTGAGGGGGTGAACTCTGCTTGTTTTTCTTTATTTTTTTCTGCGACTTCGATTGCGTGTGGTGAAAAACGAACGGGTATTTCACAGGTCATTAACGTCAGGGATCCGCTCTAAGCGGTATTTCCGCAAAATACTGAACTCGTTTCATTGCCCCTTTAAAATAAAACTGAATATAGAAATGACCATTTGTACCATGCAATGACGTCACACGCAAGCCGTAGACGCATTTCAGCGCCTGCGCCGCCATGACTGGTCTCCACTTTTTGTCTCATTTCATTCCGTTCGCTTTACTTCATTTGTGTTATCACGCCACAGGTCACCAACCTTTTAGGCACTACAGTGCTCTTGCACCCAAGCAGTCGGCTTTGCGTAATTCCTTGTCACCAATTTCAGTGGATGGGCGTCTCAGTGCGGTAACAGACATTCAGTAATGGCGCCCAAAATCTGTCGTCCGCGAAGAAAGGTTCATATACCAAATTCAGCAATTTTGGAGGTCTGCAGTGAACCAACATCATGTAGAGCGATCAAGACCTGCCAGCATCCTCCCCTTCCCCCGTGTCGATGAAAGGTGATCGCAGTAGGACGGCACGCATGTGGACGCGTGTCCACCGAGTCCGAATGACGAGCCTTCTTCAACACATTGATTGAATGCGAGGCCCAGCCGAAGGATCCCGCAGCATCCGTGTCCAATCCGTGTCTGTGCTCGACCTTTATAAAGTCAAAATCCTAGTCCACAGGCTTTGGTTATTCTAGGTAGCGCTCGGTGAACGTGGCTGGTGGAGACACGCAGCGCCATCTAGATTCTATCAGTATCGCCGCCAGCGCGCTTTGCAGCGCCTATCAACGATCGCGACGCCCTCACGTGGTGACGCCAGCAGGCGGCGAAGCCAAGACGAGCGCGTCTGCCGCTTTAGGACGATTCTGGTCAAGCTTCAGCGTTTGCCTCGTGGGACGAGTCCGGCATCAACTAACGATGGCGTCATGCGCAGGCCGTGACGTCTAGGTGATATTGGCTGCACGAAGTGATTCAGCATGCGTATTATCGTGAGTCCATGAGTGCAACCTAACGGCTAATTACGTGACTTCACTCTTTCGTCCGTGCAAGTGAGCTAAAAAGACCTGATATCGAATTAGCTGAGCATAAAGTAGAACGCCGGGAACGTAGGTGAACGCACTCACGTTTGCAGCGGGAACTGTTCGAAACCAAAAAAATATAAAAACAAACGGCCCTTTGCACGTGCGTTCCTCAACGCCTTAGTTAGATTATTTATTTCGAATCTTTATACAGGGAAGTCGAGTGCGTGCAGCGCGTGTACCTACATTCCCGTCATTATCTTTGGTGCTTGTGTAATTTAGCAAAAATGTCTTGTGATAGGTTGAACGTTTATTGATTTATTAATGCGAAAGCATTAAATGTCCCATGGAGCGAACCTACGTCATCAGCTTTTGAAGCCGCGCCAAACGGCACCTAAACTCCCCTGTCCCGATGGAGCGAGACCTGTCGTCTGTAGCAGCGGTCTGATGAATAGGCTCCCATTGGCTGGCACGCGTCACAGTTTTAAGGAACGGGGCTCCCATTGGCTCTCGCGCGGCATAGTTCAAGGAACGCCACCAGAGAAGCCCTCTCCATGGCGGCGCAGCTCGCGCAGCGGCCGGGCCGCCGGTAAGGGGGAGCGCCTGGCCCCAGAGCTGGCATGGGTAAACTCCGGTGAGGCTGCAGGGCCGACCTCAGCGCGGCGCGGCCACTTCAGGAGAGCGCGCGCTCTGCCGTCGGCCGCTACCTTGGCAGTAGCGAAACCTGGCCTTCCACGCCACAACGCCTCAGACGAACTAACCGCTCATTCACACTGGAAGCGGATCCGCGTTCGGAAAGCGGTTACGAACGCGGTTGTATAAAGATCCAGTACAATTGCACGCGCACTCGATGACATCAACTGCGCGTGCAATTGTACTGGAACTTTACACAACCGCGTTCGCAACCGCTTTGCGAACGCGGAACCGCTTCTGGTGTGAATCACATTCATGCTTTCGCATTCACAACTCATAAGTGCTTAGGACTCTTGTGAATTTTAATGTGAAAGCATTAACTGTCCCATGAAGCGAGCTGACGTCATCAGTTTGAAGCGCGCCAGACGAAACCTTAAATCCTTTCTCCAAGTGAAGCCAGCTGTCAGCTATGAAACCACGCGAAAGGCGTAGACAACGGCACCTAGTTTCCCCGATCCCTCATGGATTTTCGACTTCGGTCCCATTGGCCGCTGCGCGTCAGTTTCAACGACCGCTCACCCAATGGCGCTGCGTGTCCGTCCGCGCGCAGTTAATGGTACGTTTACACTTGCGGATCCGCCAGCGAATCCGCCCAGCTTTTGCCACTGGGGCGAAACGCTGGGCGGAAAACGCGGCGGCGAGTCGTATAGGTCCAGGATCTATTTCTGCCGCCGAACGGGGCGTTTCGCTAACTGGAAGTGACATTCTTGCGCAGCGCGACGCTGCCTACGTCATGATTAGGCGTTCTTCCGGGAGGAACAACGTCCGGGAGAGACAGTCGAGGTGGAAACTCTCGCGCCTTCTCGTCATATTTTGGGGGATGTTACGAGAACAGCTGCCGCAGCCGGCAGCTGTTCTCAGCGGATTTCAGAGCGCGCGCGCTGACCGGCGACGAAAGGTACGCAGCAAACGAATAAAGGGAGCGGACGAGCGGCTTGCATGCTTTCGCACTCACAACTCATAAGAATGCTTAGGTGTACCTCGACCTTTTTTTCTTCTTTTTCCTCTTTTACTGGCCTGCAGTTCGTTCATTGCGCGGCCACAAGCTTCGACTGACCCGTGGGTCCTACGCAGACCCGCCGCAATGGAGCCGGCCAACCCCACCCCGATGCACCCTGACGGTCGCCACGCCCAGATGGTCGTCCTGGCGGCCGCGTGGAACGCGCTGTGCGGCGCTCTGCTCCGCCGCTCGGTGCCGGTGCTCTTCGCGCCCGTGTCCGACTACTTCACGGGCTCCAAGAGGCAGCCCGCGGCGTGGCTGGCTACCCTTATCTACAGCTTCGCATATGCTTTCGGTAACGCTTTCTCCTTCACGACAGCTTTTACCCACGCGGGCAATATGAGTTCAAGCATCTGACATATTTCTGCGTGTGCGTCTTATGTCATCACTCTTAATTAGCATCGCAGGTCCATGCCTTCCGGCTATTCGCTATTTACCCTTAAGCTGAGACTGTAGCCAATTGCCAAAAGCCCGAGAGCACGAAGTCGCTGGTTTGAAAAGCTCTTCCTCAAAGCGAGCATTCGCGCCAAATATGCACGTCTCAAAGCTAGCTAGGAGCACGTGTCAGCTCGCGCTTGTAGCTTTGGCTGTAGTCTCAGCTTGAGGATGAAGGGAGTATAGACATTTCCAAGAAAGAGTATGTGGCCCGTGCCATCTTGAGTGTTCGTGCGTATGGCGCGTACTTTCCGAAGCGACGAACGCGCACGTGCTAGGCTGTGAAGATCGCACGCTTTACTGTGATTTTGTAAACATCGGAAAGCTCTATACAATAATCGGGGTTGTGTGGATATTTATACAGAGTCTAGTTGGTCAGCCATTTCAGTTTTGTGACGAGTCACTCGCTGTAGATGAGCAATTTAGCCATTGCAGTACAACCGCCATCCTGGAGTCTTTAGCAGCGTCCACGTCCTTGTTTGAGTATTGGTCCCCAAATCTCTCTCGCAGCAGTTCTGGCCCATCTTCGGTAGGAGCCGCTCAATTTGTGGAGGTGATTTTATTGGCATACGGTATCCGACGGGTGCGTTTTCCTCGCACTATGTTTTGGCTGGTGTCCACGAGGTACCAGCGTGGCTCCAATGTTGGGCCCTGCACTGTTCCATTGCGGTGGATACCGACCACCCATACGTCTGTTCGGTGAATTCCGTCGACTATGTACAACAGACAGCGGATACTATGATGTTGGTAGTAGGCAGCCCTTTGCTTGAGTCGGTAGCCTGCTTCAGACGATTTTAGCTGCTGGAGTTATGGAGCCGCTGGTCTCAGCACATGGTCTGTTGAGGAGCGGAATTGTTGACCGTATAAACTACGTCACCTGGGGCTTTATTTATTTTCAGGGGTTTGGTTCAATAAGGGTCATTCCATGTCAAACGTCCCAGACGTTGCGATCGACCACCTTCGATTTCTGAAAAAAAAAATGCTTAGCCTTTTGCCGCATTGTCCGTAGCCAAACCCTACAATATTTTCGACAAAAAAAAATTTTTTTGAAAGCGTGAGCGTTGTTTTAGTTTTTAAAAATAGCGTGAAACTAGGTACCACTCCATAATTTATGAAAAATCTGCTTTTTTTATGAAACACCCAGCAATATTTTTTTTCTTAAATCTGCATGGCTTTCGACTTGCAATGTGGTTGGACTTGAGCAGTTTTGTTTAATTTTTTTTTTAAACAATTGTTTTAATTTTTAACATTTTGTTATTTTATAAAAAAATACCTAATTTCTCCAGGGACTTAATATAACTTTTTTACCGGCTGTCTTGCAGGTATATAATCTATAAGCAAATGTTTAAACAGCTAAATAAAATATCTCGCAGTGAAAACAAAACTCCTAAATTTGCAAAAAAGTGCGTTTTTGGCGCATAAGCAGCCGTTTATTTAACTCTGAGATGGTCCAACTAAAAATATAAAATATGGTGGGTTTTGAAGAAAAATTGATTGTTTTTTTTTTCTGAAAGTTTAATCGAAGTAATTTTTGTTTAAGGCGAGAAAACAATTTTTGAAGTTGAACTCTCGCACCACAACTGAGCGTCGCTTCTTAACGCCTCTTCGCCGCACAGCACGCCACCGGCGACGATAGCTGACACGATTAGGTGCAACAAAAAAAAAACCGGAGTTTACTGCCGCTTTCCCTTGTCCGTCTTTTCAGCTGCAAGGAAAGAAACGACGGGCATCGCGTTGATATTCGGAGGTTCCGCCAGTGCGTAGCCATAGCAGGCCCGTTGTGCCTTTTGTATCCGAAGGCGGCTCATCAAACTCCGAAACGCGATGCCTAATTGACGGGCGGCCATCAGCTGACGTGGACTTTCAATGCGTCAGGCGACGAGGACCTCTCCATAAATATATCTTGCTTCTCCATGAGAAGTTAGATATATTTATGGGAAGGTAGAATATTTTTGCCTAAATACCACACGGTATTTGGATTGCTATGTAATAAGCATCATGAATATTGTCCTGAAGCAATTAAAAAAAAAGAATATGTAAGAATTTTAGCATTTTTTATAGTTTTGTTACAAAATATCTCTTTGCTGAAAGTGACTAAAAGTTCTTATTGACAGCCCTGTAGGTATACTTCACATAAGAAAAAAAAACTTTCATGCCGTACAACTAAATATCATGCAGAAAAACAACTAAATTTGTGCAAAATTGCGTTTTGCCGTCTCAACAGCCGTCAAATTTCCCTTGAAGTGGCCCAAAGAAAAATACGAAACATGGTGACTTTTACAGAAGAGTTTATTGCCTTTTGTTCTTAAAAGTTTAAATAAAGTAATTTTGTTTTGAAGAAGAAAAAAAGCATTGAATTTCAGCTTACGCGCCGCAACCTGGCGTCGTTTCTTGCGCCTCTTCTCTGCACAGCACGCCACCGTCGAGCCTGGCAAAGCGTTGCGACGGTGTCACGGTTTTCGCACGCAGATAGACAGCAGAACTTCGAGTTGTCGGGTGCATCTTGGTGGGAAGAAGCTTTTTTCCACTCTTGCTGATCTATGGATTTTCCTATTTCGACTGTTTTGCGTGACGGTGTCCTCCTGTGGTCTTCCACTGTCTTGATATCAGCAGATGTTAGCGCTGCCGGGTCAGAGCATCCACTAGTAAGCTTGCTGTGTCTTACGTACACATCGCAATCACTCTCTATTGTCAACGTCAGGACACTATTTAAACAGCAACACAAAAGCCTAGTGAACGGGCAATCTAAAACGACGAGGCGATGTGGTGTTAACGAATGCTCGCCGTTGGAGGGTCACGCCTCGTTTGTTTCTAATTTGGCTTTGAAACGGCAAATTCTTGCGTCACTGTGTAGTTCCACTTTTTACCGCAGTATGCGTGACGGCTAGATTTCGCGGCGATGTTGTCGCGTTTCCCTTTTAGGAAAAGCCCAAGTCAGCTGATGCCGCCCATCGATTAGGCATCGCGTTTCGGAGTGTGAGGAGCCGCCCTCGGATACAAAGGGCACGACGGGCCTGCTGTGGCTACGCACTGGCAGCATCTAAGATTATCAACACGATGCTCGCTGCTTCTTCCCTTGTAGCTGAAAAGACGGACAAGGAGAAGCGCCAGAAAACACCGTTCTTTATTTGGACCTAATCACGTTAGCTATCGTCGCCGGTGGCGTGCTGTGCGGTGAAGAGGCGCTAAGAAGCGATGCCGGGTTGTGGTGCGAGAGTTCAACTTCAAAAATATTTTCTCACTCTCCCGACTCCTACCAATTCATTCACCCTCTTATAAATCTTATCTTAATTGACCGCACTGGAGTACTTAAGGCGATTGATCAACTGGAGGTGCCCTCCAGCTCCGGAGATGATCAATTAACTATAAGGTATTCATAAACACTAAACGCATTTCTTCTACTTTCCCTCCGCGACATATGCTCGCACTCTCAGAATTCTATCCGATTGGAAAATTGCTAACCTCATACCCAATCGTAAAACAGGCGATCGTCAACTAATCAACAACTATCGCCCCATCTCGCTCACCAGCGTTTCATGTAAACTCTTGGAGCATATTCTCCATTCTAGCATAATAAACTTTCTAAACTCTCATAACCTTCTTTTCAAGCACCAGCACGGATTTCGCAAGTCATACTCATGCGAAACTCAGCTAACTGTATTTCTAACTGAAGTTCACTCAAATTTCGATTCCAATTTTCAAGCTGAAGCCATTTTCATCGACTTCTCCAAGCATTTGACAAGGTCCCTCATCAACGTCTTTTAATGAAACTAAGAGATATTAATCTTCATCCCTCTGCAGTCAGTTTGGCTTATGAATTCCTCACAAATCGCACGCAGTACACTTCCATTAACAGTGTAAAATCTACAACAAGCACAGTAACGTCTAGCGTCCCTCAGAGAACCGTTCTTGGCCCTCTTCTTTTTTTAATCTACATTAATGACCTCCACCATGGCATATCTTCCGCAGCACGTTTTTTCGCCGATGACTGTGCCATCTATAGACCGGTTTATTCACGACACGATTCACTAATCTTGCGGAACGACCTCCAACTTATAATTCAGTGGTGTCACAAATGTCAAATGGCTATAATAAATGAAAATCGCTACCTTTTTCCCGCCGCTCACATGTTCTATTCTCCTCTTACCACCTTTTTAGCATCACAGTAACTGCTTGTTCATCGTATAAATACCTAGGAATTCATCTGACATCTGACC
Source organism: Ixodes scapularis (assembly GCF_016920785.2). NCBI lineage: Eukaryota > Metazoa > Arthropoda > Arachnida > Ixodida > Ixodidae > Ixodes > Ixodes scapularis. Next base: position 642,166 of record NW_024610018.1, on the reverse strand, counting down.
TGTCATGGACCGCTCCCATAACATATGCCATCATAGATGCTAACCGCACTTTCGGATTTCTTCGCCGTAACCTCAGACAAGCTACATCCCCAGTAAAACAACCAGCTTATACTACCTTGGTCAGAACTAAACTAGAATTTGCTTCTTCCATATGGTCACCGTGGAAGGCATACCTAACTAGCAACGTGGAATCCGTTGAAAACTGAGCCCTCCGTTTTATTTATTCCGACTATTTTCCTTATGCAAGCATATCAGGATTTTACCAATCAGCGAACATTGACACACTTTCTCACAGCCGCAGGATGTCTCGTCCTTTTCTTCTTCATCGAATATTTTATTACAACAATTATCTCAGACAAAGTTTGCTATCGCCTCCTTACCGTATTTTCCCTCGTCTCGACCATTCTTGTAAACTCCGTCCGATTTCATCGTCAACAGTCACTCACCAAGTGTCCACTTTACCATTGGCCATAGACGGCTGGAACGCAATGCCTGACGTAATGAACCTTTTCCACAGACCGACGGCACCCGGTGGTGGCTGCACGAACTAAAAATCTAGGAAGTGAACTACCTGCGCTACCAATCAATAATGGGAGCAACGATACCAACTTCTTCGTTCTCCGAGCTGCGGCGCTTGCCCAGCGCGACTTTAAAGAGGGACATCCTTGACGTCCACCCAAACGTCGTGTTTTTCTTTCCGTTTTCTTTTTTTTGTGTGACACAATTATATATATGCTGCAATTACGTGTTCTACTCGCTGATCCACAGCCTCCTTCCGAATTGCCTTGATTTTTTGTGCCGACTTCCACCGCTTGGCATCGGGCGCTTGCGCGTGCGCAGAACGCTTTACGGAACAGGTCCATTGTTTCCTTATCTGACACTAAGAAATTCGCTGCAGCCATTACCTTATTTTTCTAACCTATAACTAGATTGCAGCGTGTTTTTGTTGTTAAATATTTGTGTTGTTTGCTTGTCATTAGAAGTGCTCATTCCCTTGCATAATGCCCCCTGGGCCTTTAAGGAATAATAAAGGATGATGATGAATGATAAGTTTTAAATTTGTTTCCGAAGTGAATGTGAAGAACAATGCTCATAATAATATAATTATATGTAAACTTAAACATAGTATATAAAGAAAGTCGCACGGCTTCAAGCCTTCACATGAAAAGCTGGAATAATAAATGGGGCATTTCTCACCTTCAAAAGACATCTCAAGTATACATAGCATGTCTTCCACGAGGATTGAGCAAGGGAATATTATTACAAACAACTCCATAGGCACAACCAAACAATTTTGCATCCGCGTCCTGAACACCAGCGACACTCATTCACGTCGTTTTTGAGTTCGGGTCTTCCCTCGTGGTATGCATACTTGAGAAGCAGATCGGACACCCTAGAAACTTCAATGAAACTGCTCCAGAATGGAGACGTAGGTAAGTCAGTGGCGCAGCCAACACGCGCCCGGTAGCGTTGTCGACATAGAAATTCTCCCAAATCACTTCAGCGTCCGTGAAGTGAAGCTCGCGCGCCTAGAAAATAAAAGCTGCTTCGTGTCAGCAACGAGAAGCGTGAGCCAAGAGGCTACAATAATGAACAGACGAGCAAATGTAGTGTGCTTCAGGCATTTAAAAACTTGAAAACATTTGAAAATTCGAGAAACGCCATAACCATTCATCACAGGAGACGAGTCGTGCCCTTAAAGCAAATGAAGTTACCTGCGTTGGTTTCAGTAAGGACGAATCACGACAAGCTTCTTGAATCTCGAAGCGTTAGAACCTTCGCGATGCCGCTCGAAAATTTACTTCCACTCCTGTGTGACTACATTTCTAGTTCCGTTGCGTTCTACCAGACAAAACAATGACTTGAAAAATGGGGATGCTTTCACACTGGGTGGCTCAAGACCGTGAGGTTGTCCCGCGGGATCGCTCGTATCCAAGCATCACAAAGATCATTCTCGTTTGGGAATCTGAACACTGTCACCCTCGGGCTTCCGGTATAATTCCCCCGGCCCCGAGAGACGCAACATTTCAGCGGCATCGGTATGCCGTTGAAGACGACGAAGGCAAACACGCGCGCACGTTTGAAGCAACGATGCCGTCAAGACAATGACCTAGACCAGAGTCCTCCAAACCCCGGCCCGCGGGCCAATCTGGCCCGAGGAAGTTTTCCGATCGGCCCGCGACTGGCCGCAGTCTTTTCAAGGAAGCCTGGCTCGCGGCCCACTTCCAGCAGAGCTGCTGCTAGCGCAAAAGTGCGCTTAAATAAATGGCGGCGCGATGCGATTCATATACGCAAATGAAAATACAAGAAAGAACTAAAAAAGTGCATTATAACGTGGGTCCTTACGCCATGTTATTCATTAAACATGGTCATCACCCGAATCATTATTCTCGGTCCCCAGCTTCATGTATGTTTAACCATGTAAAAACACTTTGCATTATCATGTCCGTTGAGATGGGTGTAGTTTGTCAAAAACGTTACGTATTGTCAGGATTAGCTTTGCCATTCTCCTTCGTTTTTTGCACTGCTCGAATGTACTGAATTCTCATGCGCTTTGATTTATGGCTGGGAAGCTTTCTTCGCCACAACTGTCGTGTAATGTCATCAATAGCTAAATACTAAATTTCCTATATATATATTTCTCCACCTTACTTTTGTATATTTATTCTAACAAATATTTCTGTGTTTGAATGGTTATCTAGGTTTATTTATATCGTTTTTTCCTCGTTTATAATTTCTGTTTTCGGCTTTCGAGACTGTGCCAAATACCTAAACCGGCCCCTTGTCCATTAAATTTGGAGACCTAGACGACTAAAGAAATTCTCTAAAGGAGGAGGAAGCAAAAACGCCGCTGCTTCTCTTTGGACGTTGAACCCCGACGCATGAGCAGTCGGCATCCTGGCGGTGCCCAGGCGGCGACAAGTCGCGGCGTGGCGTGACCGCGTTACTCATTCAGGTAGAGGGGGGGGGGGGGGGGGGGGGGTGAAACGGACGTATCAGGAAATTTGAGCCTTCGGCCGTCCGCTCTGGCGTAGTTTGACTTAATTTCTCCGAGCGCTCCAATTTTGCAGTCTAGGCGCTGTTGCCCCGAGTATACGGGTTGAAACTGGGGGAGATGGCGAGGTGAGAGAGCGAGGGTACGATAGAGCAACAAACTCTAGTTGAAAGGATTAGTGGGTAGGCGCCATCGGACGGTTTTCATGCAAAAGAGTTATCTGTCTCATGGAGCGAGCCGGCGATATATCAGCTTTTGAAGCCGCGCAAACGGCACCGAAATATCCCTGTCCAATGGAGCCGCACGCCAGCCACCCCATTGGCATCGGCGGTGCGGCGTAGTTTCGGGGAATGCCACCCCACAGAGAAGTCCTCTCCATGGCGCAGCGGCCCGGCGCCCGGTAAGAGGGAGCCGCTGGCCGCAGAGCCAGCAGAACCCGCCCGATCATACTCCGGAGAGGACGCACGGCCGGGCTCAGCTAAGCATGCAACTTGTAGGAATACGATACGTACACGAATGCTTTCGAATTCCGACACGTTACCAGTTTAAGTGTCTTTATAGTTTTCAAAAAAAAAAATTAAAATGCTCACGATAAAAAAAAAAAGAAATCTCTCTACTCAGCGTTTGAATGCGTTCGAAGGCGAACACGGAGCGGTGGACGCCGATGTTCGGCAATCGAACGTGTCCGAACAGTCAGTAGGGGTGAAGGCAGCTAGCTTTATGTCTACCCGCTCATCCTGACAAACCAGAGCTCTGCACTCTGGAGTATCCACGCGTTCTGATTTCCTCCTCTCCTATTTCTATCCGCATAAATCCATTCGGGAATACGGTTCACCCTGTTGATGCCTCGCTCTCACTCAACCTTGCAGGGCCTTTGACAGGGGGAATGCTCCGACGCCATCTGCTGTCCCATTGCCTCCTTTCCGTGCTGGGTACCCTCTGCATCGGACTTGGGCAGGCCGCCAGCTTTGCTTTGACTGGCCTCTACTCCTTCGTTGCCGTGCTGGGAATACTCGTCGGTACTGTTGGTTCTTGTTTACGCAGGTTGACCGGATTACTATCCGAGGATGTGGCGAGATTGACGTGCTACAAAAAGTTACCAACTTGCCAAGTTGCCATCTTGGTTTTATAAGACAATAAGCAAAGTGCTAAAAACAAAAGAAAAACAAACTGCGCCCGAATGGAGAAGTGGTTCCATTCGTGGGTAGTCCCACCAATCCCCCCTAATGGACCGCCACCATGTCATTGTTTCAGACGCCCATATGCTCACAATGCCTGAGACTTTATTCGTTAAAAGCCTTTGTGAATAGGTCTCCACAGTTGCTCAACGATTCAACATATTGAAGTTGTAATAACTTTCTCAGCTTTTTTTTTTTTTTTTAGGGGAGGGGGGGGGGGGGAGTTCTTTGGTATTGCATACAACAGAACACGGACAGCACATCTTCCGACTTTAAACACACGTATTTTTATTTTCCATGGGCAGCGGACCTTCAGATTTGCGGCCGGGATGGGGTTAGAAGAGAAAAGGAAGAAGAGGGGAGGCAGGAATTCGAAACTAGCTTTTTGGTTAATAAAGGGAAGAAGGGCGGAATTAAAGGCGAGACATCGCAGCGGCGGAACGGAGCGCGGGAAGATGCGGGAAATAGGGAAAAGGGGAGGAAGGGGCGGGTGGTTACCCTCTCATAAACGAGCATTCCTTCCCCTTCCTCTTGCTAAGGTCGTACACTCTGCAGTCTAAGGAAGGCTGCCGATCCTTTTCCGATAAGGAGAGAGATGGCGACATGACGGTACGGGCGCGACCTCGCGTCCGTACCGTATTTTTGTTTGTTTGAATGAGTTTATTTGAGACAAACTTACAGAAAGTCTCAGGGGACATGGCTGAAGGCACTTCGAAGTGCCTGACTCCGATGACTGTCTTCCGTACAGCTATCGGATGCTACGAATCTGCGTCTCCCTTTGTGACCTGCCTTTCGTGTTCGCGCAAACTGCCGTTGATGCAGCGCCCTGTTTGGCCGATACACACTGATCCACACGAGAGGGACACAGAATAAACCTGTCCGATCGCGCAGGAGACGAAACGCTCCATGTGCTTCTTGCTAGTCTTCGTTTGTGTAAGTGTGTTCACTTGACGGCACATCGCGCCCAACTTGAACGGGCACGAAAACACCACGTCTGTGTCGAAGCGGCGAGCTACTGCCTTTAAACGGTGGGCAGTGTTATGGTAGCATGGGACTGTGGAGAACTGATTTGGCCGAGGGGACTTATGGACACACGAACCCTCGACGATGAGTCTTTTAAGCGTGGAGGCTATGAGCTACTTATACTTGTTAGTGAGCGCGTTGGTATTGATGTAAGCTTAGCAAGAGTTATATACACGTAAAGACAGGAGACAGGACAACACATCTTTCACGCGCATGTGTTGTCCCGTCCCCTGTCTTTCCGTGTATAACTCTTTCTAAACTTACGGGTTATGAGGTCGCGCGGGTAACCGCCCCTTTTTAGTCAAGTGAGCTCACCCTGGGGAACCAAAGGATCCCCCAAGACTGGTGGAATCCTTTGGTTCCCCCAGTCTTGTAAACACTCTGCCAAGGTCTGACTGGATTTCGCTCGGAAATCCAACGCGCGCAAAAATGCACAAAAGTGCATCCACAACTTTCACGGACATTGCATCGCGCAAGGGCACTGCTTCGGGGAATTTAGTGGCAGGGCATACCATTGTCAGCAGATACTTAAAGTCTTCTTTTGTTGCGGGTAGCGGACCCACAATGTCCACGATGACTCTGCGGAAAGGTTCGGTAATAATTGGGACCGCTGTCATGGGTGCCTTGCGTTTTTCATTAGGTCGACCCGTCCGCTGACAGACGTCACAGCTCCGAACGAAATGTTCGACATCTTCAAAACAACCTGGCCAGTAGTACTCGCTTAGGAGCCTTGATTTGGTCTTGTTGATACCAAGGTGGCCCGACCAACCCGCCCGGTGAGACAATTCCAGAAGGTTTTCTCGGTACTTCAGAGGAACGACGATTTGGTCGACGTTCATCCCTTTCTTTCCACGAAACTCACGGTACAGTATTCCGTTCTTTTCAAAGAACCTTGAGCTGCTCGAATTAGGGTTTTGAATGCTCTCCCAACATTTTATTAATGTGGAGTCATTTTTTTGCTCTGCAATCAAGGTTGCCCTATCTATTGTAGCGAGCGCCTTAAAATCAGTGCTTGTCGGAGAGATGAACGTCAATTCATCGTCCACTTTTTCCTCGTCACGGTCTGGCCCATCTAAAGCGCGACGCTCGTCATTTTCGACGGGATCGTGCAAGTCACCTGCTGCACTGGCTTGTGAAGCTACAGCCTGCTCTACATTTTCTTCGCAGCTTTTCTTTGTCATCGATCTCGTTAAAACCATGACCGGGTTCATGTCAAGCGTTATCTCTGACTTAAGCAGTTCCTTTGCGGTTCTGTTGGACAAAAGGTACGGGCACCTCGGCAAGACGTTGTCCGAGACTGCGGCCTCGGTTTCCGCCTCTCCAAAGGTGCCTTTCAGGATTACTTTCGCAACAGGTAGGCTGAGAGTACCCCCTTCCAGAGCCTGCCTCAGGCACACGAAGTCGCCTGTGAAGTCGTTCTCGTTCACGAAAGAAGAGTGCACGACGTCGTACGTCGCGCCGGTGTCCCGTAACACCTTGCAAGTTTTACCGTTTACGTCCATGTCGTGAAGGTATGGACCTAACAAGTCTTCGTCCTTCTCGAGAACGAGCTGCACTGGGGAGACCTTTGGGACACGACATCCAGCAGCCACGTGCCCTGGCTTTTGGCACCGGAAGCATACTATTGGTTTCCGTGCTTCGAACGACTTCTTCAGGCGTGTTTCGGGGGACTCGTCTTTAGGAACTGGCTTGTTCGCGTTCTTTTCCGACGTGCGGAATCCTTTGGTTCCCCCAGACGAAGCCCCCGGAGGCCGGTCAATCTTCCCTAGGTCGCAACTTGGTCCCCTTTTTGCACAGTACTCATCTGCATATCCTGCTGCCCTGCGTACTGTTCCTACGTCCGGTCGATCCTGAACCCATTCTCTGAGCTTTTCAGGCAATGTACGATAGAACTGCGCTAAGCAAAATCGCTCAAACATCATCGCTTTGTCCTCATACGCCCGAGCTCCTTTGAGCCAGTTTTCCAGAAAACTAGCTAGCTTATATGCGAACTCTGACTAGCTCTCTTGTGGGCCTTTCGTGGCTTCTCGAAATTTCAAACGGAAAGCTTCGGGTGACAGCTTATATTCAAGCTTCAGAACTGCTCGAATGACCACGTCAAGTGCTTGAGCGGCATCCAGAACCATGCGCTCTTGAATTTCAGTCGACGCGACGGCAATCATAAACTGCTTCCGAACCTGCTTTTGGGTTTGGTTCCCGAAGTTGGCAGGGATTTCGAGTGCTCGAAGCGCCGACAGGAAGTCTTTGAGCGACCGACTCCCCTCCCCCCCCCCCCCCCCCCCCCTCGTTTTTTACTAAGGTGAAACTAAAGCTGTTGTGGAGTTATGTTCGTGAGTTGCGTGAACTCTGCTTCCAGAAGCTTTACAATCTCTGAGTACACGTCTGTCGCAGGTCGACGAACAGCGTCTTCGCCGCTTGCTGCTGCCGCCGTTGCAGGCGTCTGTTCATTAGCTATAGCTTTTGCGCCGGTATGGTGTCGAATATTTGTTGATCCGCCTTGCCGACACATTTGAGCAGTAGAGCTTGCCGACGTTCTGCATCGTAGTCTCGAGCGCCGTTGGACATTAGATATCGCTCAAATATCTGAATTGACCGCTCCCATGAAATTGGCGGAGGACCCGGGTTTGTCAATAACGCCGGAAAAAGTCGTCCACCTGATGTCATTGTCGATATGGCTTTGGGTGAAGGCCGTTCTATTCAGCCGCCATCTTGATTGTCGCTGGGGCAAAAGAAAGCTGGTCTAGCAGCATTGCTCCCGGGGGCCTGACCGACGAAACCAGATACGGAGCCGTTGCTTGCCTAGGAGAACAGTCAGGTTTACGGACCTCCTTGTCTCCAGAAATGAATGTAGAAGTCCCCATGTGGGAACGTGTATCAAAAACGACCAGCCTCGTCGGAGCTCTCAGGAAGATTCTATTTTTGTCACGGGACATTCCAATTATATACAAGAAGAGGAAAAAGAGAAAGTATGGTGATAGCATCAAAAAGATAGAGAAACACAGAGAAGAAAAGGAAGTGAAAATGAAACATGATGAACACAACACTATCCTTTGCCAACCCCAGCGCAGGAGCGTCGGCAGCAATATAGTCCTATTGGAACCACCGATGTCGGCATATATGCTTTCCAGTTCAAAAGCCACCAAAATTCACGGGACATTTTCCTCTTGATTATTAAATTAATACTATGCTTGGGGAGGTAATGACGATAATGATGATGATGATGATGCGACTATTTCCCTTTGAATCGAGAGGACTCAAACAAGGTTTGTGCCCAAGCCTGAAAGCGTAGGTATCTTAATGCTCCCTGGGGTGGATCTTCTGCCACCGCTCATCCAGTCTTCTTTTTGTGTCTGCAACAAGCTTTTTGGGTCATTGGAGGCTACCTTCAGCCCCGTAGCTGGGCAGACTGCGCTGTAAATTGTCCAATCACTGTCAGTGGAGCCCAACGCTTCAGCGAGCGCTAAAGGTTTTGGAAGTCGTGGGCCATTGTCTTGTGACCTGGACGGCTTGAGTCTCGCGCAGTCTAGCACAGTGTGCTCCACCATTTTGTCGTTTACCCACACACCTTGCGCGGTGTTGACGTAACAACGTAAGAAGGTGTATGCTGTGACGTAAGAAGTGGTATACCCTCCCCTCAGTACTCTTTCCTTCTCCTCCTCAAGAGCTTCGCTCTAATTTGGCGTTACAGGGTGTTGTAAACGTCTTTCTTTTTTTTTTCTGTCTTTGTGACAAAAGTGACCGAGCAGGAGGCCTCACCCTTCGCTCACAACACAGATTGCAAAGCTTCTCTTTTTTTTTTCTTTTTTTTTTCAGCGGCAGTATTTGGCATGTCGGTCATTATTCGCTACCTGTTGCAGTCCTTAAACAGCATGGTCGCGGCTACTTCTCGCAGCAATAAGATATAATTAACCCCTGAGAACCGCGATCGCGAAGTGGACAGACGCGGTGTGTCGGCCATCTTGAACTGCGTCCCTGGCTGGTTCTTTCTAATCTCACCAATTTTCTTTCTCGCGAGACTCACGCTTGGCACCGCGTTTCGCGCCACTACATGCCTCTCAATTTTCTTAAAATAGCGCGCCTCTGCATGTTTTGGCAGTTCCGTTAATTCTCAGCCGCACATGCGCAGTAGTGACATCGCGCTAGCTTAGATCGTAGCGGGAGTGTGAAAACAATCACTAGTAAAACCCTCTAATCGAGCAGCGCCAACAGTGCATGGTCACGGCGCTCGGTTGTATGGGTTTGCTATCACAGGGACCATGAAGGCAATTTAATTTTTTTTTTTTTTTAAAGAAGGTGTTTTTAGAAGCATTGGGGTCCTGGCATGCCACACAATTTTTTCTAGAACGTTGTGACTCTTATTTCTGTACCTGCAAATAAATTTGCGAAACCGAAACAAACATTCAGATTTTCTCCCTTTTTCGCCTCTGGAAAGAGAAGTGACGTCAGGGAGCACTGTCGGCATCGGTAGGATTTAGTACACACTCAGTGTGGTTCCCGGGGTTCGCTCTAGTGCACGGCGGTCTGTGAAGAAAACCTGGAAGAAATGGACGACAACGCCGCGCTCGCAAACGAGTTCGAGCTCCTGTTCAGCGACCTCACGCCGACTGAACGGGAGATGCTGCTAAGGACGCAGAACTCTGAATTGGCGACCGATGCAGCAATGCTCTGCATTGCTGCATCGGTCGGCAGTTTATGCAAACTAACGTCGCCAGATCGACCGCACATCTTTAGCCGACCTTTCGCGCAACCTACTACTGCACAAAAACGCGGCATAATTGGTGAGACACCAGTTCGCAAAGCGAACACGAGACGACGCACGAAACCAAAACCAAAAGTCCGCCGCCCCCGGCGCTCGTACCTCTTTTTCTTTTTTTTTTTTTATGTCCATGGTTGCTCGATGCTTGTTACGCGCCCGAGGTAGCAGTGCGGGATGCGTTCAACCAGTGACAAACGGAGGGATCGCTTCAGATTCTGCTTTTATACACGGTATGAAACCTATTAATTCCCAACTACAACGTTCAAATAAAATTTTTTCATCACATCTCACCACCAAAATGAAAACCAAGAGCGCGTCTATCGTTTGAACCAATCACTAGACGAGGAGCCTGTTGTCGTCACGCTTCGGCGCACTTCAGTTCACCTTTCTGCCGCCGCCTCGGTGGGGTCTCAGGCATCGTTTCCGGCGCTATTATTACCGCGCCTGTTTGCTCGATTGGTGCGGCACCCAAATTTCTGTTCGGGCTAGAACTTGGTCAACAGTATCTGAGACGTGCCTGACATCCATTTCAATCGTCGAATAAAACTTCGAAACTGCCTTCATGGTCCCTTTAACCGGCTCAATCACTGTGCGCGATTGGTTTAGTTGGTGATGCAAACGCACAAAAATCAATTAGCGCCGTGACGGTGCACATTCTACGCTACTTTTTGGCCTCCGCCGTATTGCATCGCAGGCTGCGGTGGTACTTAATATGAAACAAAAAATAGAATTTATATTGCACCACCAAACTTCTTGTGACCTGTCAAGAACCAGCTGGAATCCCCTGTATTACAATCTTTGATGTCCCGTTTACAGTGTTGCCAGTAGGGCCTCCCAGCCTTTCGGAGCAAATTCGGGAATTCGATAACCTCTTGGAGGAAAAAATATTGTGACTTGTAATTTTGGTTACTAGTTCAGATTGTCTCTAATCAGCCTTGAGGCAGAGCAATGCGGAGAGCAAGTCGCCTTCTTCTTGCGAAGGAGTTGTGGTGACGTCAGAACGACGCCGAGACAGGATTGGCTTTGTATGAAAAATTTGTAGGTAGACCTCAATGCTAAATGCCTTGAGGTCTACCCACAATTAATTTTTTTTATCAGCCAATAAGAGGGATTATAGTGCAAGTAAATGCAAAAGGTGCAAGCGAGCTGGACAAGAATGACAAAAATAATCTCTGGGGAAGGGGAACAAGAGGGACAGAGGACAACAAGAAATCTCCAAACACAGCTAGGTGACTGGAGCACGACCGAAAAAATCCGCCTGCTCCGGGTATCGAACCCGGGACCTCTCCATTACGGGTGGAGCGCTCTACCAGCTGAGCAAACCAGGGGTTAGACGTCAGTAGAGCAAACGGGTTTTACCAGCTGCCACCAGTCTAATACCAACAAGGTTGAAGCTTGCCGTTTAAGGTTATGATTATAATGCAATTATATGCAAAAATGCAAGCGAGCTGGAAAAGAATGACGAAAATAATCCCTGGAGAAGGGGAACAAGAGGGACAAAGGACAAACACAAATCTACAAACACAGCTAGGTAACTGGTGCGCGACCGAAATAGGAGCTCGGCATTCTGACATCATCGCGACCCCTTTGCAAGAAGCAGACAAACTTGTGCTCCGCATACTTGGCCCAAGCTCTCCTTTAAAATGTATTCTACATTAAAAAAAAAAAAGTGGTCCACATCAAATCGATAGTGGTGCTTTTCGCGCAGGCATCGGAACAGGGGTGACGCAGGCGGTGAACGAGGCGCTGCTGTCGATGCACTTCGAGAACCGCCGCAACCGGGCCAGCCTGCTGGCGTACGCCGGGTCCACGCTGGCCGCCCTGGTCTACCCCGGAGTCCTGATGGCCCTCGTAGACATGTACGGTCTGCACGGGGCGCTGCTCCTCACGGCGGGGCTTGCCCTCAACGGGCTCGCTGGATCCGTGATGCTACGCAAGTACGCAGTTGCCTTGCTACACCTCGTTGCGATCGGAATTCCGAACGTGATCAATATATACAATATTTTTCAACACTCAAGTCCGTGGTAAATTACAGCAAAGACAGAGCCACGATTTGCCAAATCAATTTGGCAAAACGATTTGCCAAATTGCCCACTATCACTCATCTATCTTACGTGTTCAGCTGACGTCCAGCTCAACGCTATTACCAGCAGTCCTGGATGGGTGCCAGGCTCCTTCTTCGTGGCTGAGATTTGTGCGTCCTTCCTTGAACTTCTCTATTCATTCCTCCGCGAGAACCACTTTCTCTGTTCTGTGCAGAATGTCTCGAAGAAAGCTCGGCGCCGTAGTACATATCCTTAGATCTCAAAGTGGCACTGACAGCCTAAACTTTGTATTTTTTACTGCCTTAAACGCTTCAAAGTGCCGTCATATTACTGCAAAAATTGAAACGCCAAAAACAATTTTTTTTTATCGCGCCAAATGCGCATTTTAAAGACCGACGTACACTTCGCGCTTTCCTCTTTTTCCCACCTCTTCCTTTCCTGTATCCTCCCCCCTTTTTACCTTGCCCCCACTTGGCTCCCCTCGCAGCTTAGGAGAGGGGAGCGCTAAGGGGATTATCTTCCCTGCAGAAAACCGAGGTTGTACGTCTGCCTTTAAACAAGCGCGCCCTCCTCTCTTACCCGACACCTTCATGCGGTCGTTGCCTCTGATCACGTGTCGCGAGGTCATCAGTGGTTGAATGAGCAGAAATATTGAAGTTATTAAACTGGCATATTTATAACATTTAATAATGAAATCCGTGAAACATATTTTGTACGAACGTGGCTTGCGCACGACGACGCTGGTTTTGAAATCTAAAAATCAAAATCTGAAAGTGGCTTCATCGTCACGTCGGCGCGTCGGCGTCATCTTTCATCGTCTCTTTGCCTTTCGCCATTTTGCCTTTCGCCACGTCGGCGCCATTTTCATCTTTCGAAATGGCGCCGCCATTTTGAAAGATCAAGATCGCTGACGCAGTATTCCCCATCGACGATATGTGAATTTCGCTCATAGATTCGACCCGAGCGTTGCGTGAGCACTCGACTTGGACTCGTGATAATCAAGAGCTGGAAAAACATCCGGGTAGTGGCCCGTGTCCAAACGGTAAAATGACGGAAGTAGCCGAACGATAACCGTGTCTGTAACTCAGTGCGTGTCCTGTATTTTGCCAACCCCAGCGCGTGGATATATGATCAACATTGCAGGCATATAATCAGCTCCAGGCCACGTAAACTCTTGTTCTTGCTGCGAGTTGAGGAGGGTAAACGCTGCTCGTCTTTCTTTTGTTTTTTGTTTGTTTTTTCTGCGAATTTTGTTGCCTGTTGTGAAAAACAAACGCACGTTTTATAGATCATTAGTGTCTGGGATTCGCTTTAAGCGGTATGCGCGAAATACAAAAATTGGCTTCAGGAACCACTATTGTTGGTTGTCTATAAATTGTGAGGGGATTCCTCATGAGACTCACGACGCAGCTCTCTGTGAATACGACGACGCAAACTTTGAGGAAACACTTCACTTTAACGCGATAGCGTTAGGGATCACGTGTCGCAGTAAATCCGGTGTCGGTGGCGTGCCGCGAAAATTCTGATTGGTCGATAGGGTCATGACGTCACAGCCACATGACCTCGCGCGGGCATCTAAAACAACGCCCACGTGAAACGTGACTTCACTCGTGGAATGAAAGTGAATAAAAAACAGGACACGTGGTACGAATTAAAGGTCGCCGCATGTCTCAAATGATTTTACTCAATAAAGCAAGTAATTTGGCGTAAAGAAACATTTGAAAAATATTAGGCGCGATCCTAACCCACGACCCTTCGTTTGCGAGCCGGACACGCTACTAACGAGGCCACGCAAGGCATGCTTGCACGGCTTGGGAACAAGCGGGAGTTTATATGTTTATATGTTCCGCTATCGCGTTCCACTCTTATTAGGAATGGTTTACAACGGAATCATTGATGTCAACACGACTGCAGCGCGGTCGTTTCTGTGTGGTCGTTTATCTTCTGTCTCTGTGTAATCATTTCATGTTCAAGCTGTTCCTGCCATACGGCAGCTTGGATCTCTGAAGCTGCTCACGATAGCAACCCTCATGTTTCTTTTGCTGGCAACCGCGGGAGACGATGAAATGAACCCAGGCCTTGTTACAAATGCTCAAAAAATAGACAGACTTCAAAGCGCGATAGACAGTCTGATCGCAAACTCAAACCAAAATCAAGAAATGAATGCTATGAAACTTGACCAGATAAACAACGGCATCGCTGCCCTGGGTGCACGCGTCACGAACCTTGAAAAACAGGTGCAGCAAGTAGCGGTTTGAAGGAAAACCTAAACAATGAAAATGCCTCAGTTTAACGTGAAACTTTAGCCTTACGTGAACAAGTCGTGGCACTTGGTGACACGATAAATGACTTTGAAAATCGAATGCGAAGAAATAACTTAATCTTCAAAGGTCTTCCGGAAGCAGAAAATGAAACTTGGGACGTCACAGAAAGGATCGTGACTCACTTCGTGAAGGATCACCTCGGAATTTACTTGGGCACCGTCGAAAGACCACATCGTCTGGGCCGAGAAAAAATTGGAATAAATCGCCCAATCACTGTCAAGTTTCTTAGTTTTAAAAGCAAGGACGAAGTTCTTCACAACGCCTTCAAACTAAAAAATGTGGCAGCGGCCAAGGCTCAAATACCCGAAGACTTTTCATGTAACGTTCAATTTGCAAGAAAAAACCTGTGGGATTTTGCCTCCCAATTCCGAGAATGCAACACCCGCAATAACATCCGTTTTGATAAATTGTATGTTAACGACTCGTCCTATGTTTATGATCACGCAAGTGGATCGGTGGTTTCTTCTCGTGGCCCCAAAGAAAACACGATGCCACAAGAATGACATAACAAAAAGAAAGCTTTTCTATCGCCTAGCCACTGTCGCCAACTTTTCATTTCTTGTCGCAAATTTTCGCGGCATCTTATCAAAGCAGGATCAATTTGAGATTATTACGTCTTCCAGCAAACCTGATATAATTCTTGGCACCGAAACTTGGCCAACGTCTGATATAAGCAACTCTGAACTTTTACTGAGTATACAGTATGTCATTTATCGCAACGACCGTAAAACCGCAAGTGGCGGTGTTCTCATTGCCGAAAAAAAAAGAAAAGACATTTCTTGCTCAGAAATACAAATAAGTTCTAACCTTGAACTTTTATGGATTCGGGTGCAGTTGGATTTTTGTTCAGTGATCATAGGTGTTTGTTATCGCCAGTGGCGTACCAACTTGTTTTAGAGCGCAGGTCTTAAGCGCCGTTCACACTCTTGCGACCGAGTAAGACAGAGAGAGACCAGACCGGTTTTTAAGCTTTTTGCGACTTCTTAGAACCGGATGCTGTGCAGCGGAGCTGGTTCTAAGAGATCGCAAGAGGCTTAAAACCGGTCTAGTCTCTCTCGGTCGCACTCGGTTGCAGAAGTGTGAATAGGCCTTTAGGGTCCCGTTTCCGGCTTGTGCGGCGTCGACGTCGGCGTCGCCGTCGACGTAGTCGCGAGGTCACCCCGAGGTCACGTGACTCCCCAGGTCACGTGACCCCCCCCCGAGGTCACGTGAGCCGTCCCCCAGGTCACGTGACCCCTCCCAAGGAGGACAGGAGTGGAGGGAGGTGGAGGAGGCGGAGGAGGGAGGAGGAGGAGACGAGGGGAGGAGGTTGGAGGCGGAGACGAGGGGAGGAGGAGGTGAAGGAGAAGGAGGGAGTGGAGGAGGAGGAGGGGAGGAGCCGTAGCAGGCAGGATTACGAAGGGAGGAGGAAGGCGGGGTATACCCTCCTCTCAGTACCCTTCCCTCCTCTTCCTCAAGAGCTGCGCTCTAATTCGGCGTTACAGGGAGTTGTAAACGGCTTTCATTTTTGAGTAAGGGGGGGGCATGCAAACCAGACCCCCCCCCCCCTCCAGGGCCGGGGGACGGTACCCTTAGTATGCCTTGGGCGCCGCTGGCCAGTATTTGCCCTGCCCAGTGGCGGCTGTTTCAGGGTGGCGGGGGAGGGGGGGGGGGGGGGCGGGGGCCAGACACATGTCTGGCCCCCCCACTCTGAGAACTAGGGGAAGGGGGGGCAAGCGACCCCCTTGCCCCCCCCCCCCCCCCCGCCCCGGGTTGGTACGCCCATGGTTATCGCCCTCCCCATACTGACCAAACCGATTTCAATGACTCGCTGCATAATTGCCTTGGTGATTTAATGGTGAATATTTCTAGTCACTACTTGGTTCTCGGTGGTGATTTTAATTATGCTGGTGTAGACTGGGCAACATCAAAAATCTATTTCGAATTGTAATAATTCTAGCCAAATCCGCGATTTTTTTATCTCTTTTAGAAACGTACGTGCTCCATCAGATTTTCACGTCGGCGACTCGCGACCGAGCCATCTTAGATCTGTTCATTATCTTGAGCCCAGAATGTGTAACATCATTCGCCATTATGGAAAGCATTAGCGATCATTCTATTACACATGTCGAAACGTCTTTTTGCTTACGAAGCTCTAAAAAGATAAAGAAACCGATATTCGCCTACTCACGCACGGATATCGTAAGTTTATTCTCAGCCATGGCCGAATTTGAGCGTGAATTTGCTGCCTCATACACGGAGCGTTTTACCAGTGAAAACTGGCTCATCATAAAAAAAAACACTTGGTGAAATGCTTTCAACTTCTGTTCCTCGATTCACAGTGGCAACCGAGGATTTGTCACCAAGGTTTGCAAATAGCATAAGGCGCCAACTAAACGAGAAAAAAAAGATTTTCTCCAAGGCTAAACGAACGGTACAAAACTTGAAAGTATAAAACAAAGAGGACGAGTACGGGAACAGGACATCTTTGAAAGATGTCCTGTTCCCGTCCTCGTCCTCTCTGTTTTATACTTTGAAGTTTTGTATCTATTAACCAACACGCTCGTTTTCAATTGTAACTAAACGAACGGGTGATTCTGTTGACTGGACATCTTACAAAACGTTCTCAAAACAACTTAAAAGAAATGTAAAAGATGCTAAGAAACACTTTTTTGTGACCCTGCCCGGCATGCTTTCAAGTGATCCCCAGAAATTTCGGAAAATTCTTAACCATAAACCGAACAGAAGTCAACGCACATTTACAAGTCGGCAGAACGAAAAATGATGTTGATGCTGATAATTTGCTGAAAACATTTTTCTGTAGCGTGTATACCCGGGAAACACATTCATTATCCCAATACGTTATTACAACTAATTATCCGCCTATGCTGCCCAACTTGTTTTATAGAACGGCATTCTCAAAATAGTAGAAAACCTGCCCACGAGCAGTGCACCCGGCGATGATGGAATTCCTGCTAAATATATAAAAATAATCAAGCATGCAGCTTCAAATATTTTTACCAAAATATTCCGACGATTTCTAAACTCCGGCTCAGTCCCACTTGACTGGCGCTACGCCAAAGTCATGCCGATGTTTAAATCAGGAGACTATTCCGATCCTACGAATTATCGCCTCATTTCCCTTACCAGCATGCCATGCAAACTCATGAAACGTGTTTTGTATACCCATATCATATCTCACCTAGACTATACTTCGTTTCAGCTTCCGTGCGAGCGTGGCCGATCTTATGAGCCGAAGGGCCAATCAAACAGCGAAGGAGGCACAACGTCATGGCGTGCTCTCTGCAGTTGATAGGACCAGCCGGTATTCGCCGTCTCTCTGTGCGTGCTCCTCCGCCGGCTAGCCCTATCAAACGCAGAGAGCACGCCATGACGTCGCGCTTTTTGGGCTGCTTGATTGGCCCTTCGGCTCATAACATCGGCCGCGCTCGGACCGAAGCTGAAACGAAGTATAGTGTAACGTTTTTTGTTATTTTTTTTCTAATCAACATGGTATTCAAAAATGTCATTCGCGCACAAGTAAACTTATCGAATTCATTACGGATCTTCACTTCAATACTCATCTTACTGCTGGAATCGATATCATCTTTATTGACTTCGCTAAAGCATTCAATAGTGTTCCTCATCATCGCCTTCTTCTTAAACTTTTAGGTCTACAAATTGATTCTTTCGTCATTAACTGGATTTCTTTCTTCCTTGAAAACAGAAAACATTTAGTCAAAATTAACCAATCATTACCGCGTCCATTCACTGTTGCATCCGGGGTACCCCAGGGTAGCGTTCTCGGTCCTCTATTGTTTTTAATTTATATAAATAACCTTCCTTCCTTCCATAAACTCCACCATTAGGTTTTTCGGTGACGATTACGTTATTTACCCAACAATTACTACAAAATGCGATTCAACTCTACTTCAAGACGATCTAAATACTATATCTTCGTGGTGCTCTATTTGGCAGATGAACATACACGTTCGCAAATGTAAACGAATTTCCATCACTAAGTCCTCTACGATAACAAAATCTCAATATTCATTGTTATCACAGCACCTGGAACATGTAGCATCGTCTAAGTGCTTGGAAATACATTCTACAGACATACCATCATGAAACGACCACATTGAATGCATTACAAGCAGTGCCTTGAAAACGCTTGGGTTCTTGCGACGAACATTGTATCTTGCCCCACCTAAAACAAAACTACTCGCATACAAGTCAATAGTCCTTCCCAAATTAGACTATGCATGCACCACTTGGAACCCCCACCAAACTTGCCCTCTTCAACGACTAGAATCTATCTGAAACAAAGCACTAAGATTTATATGCAACAACTACTCACCGGACGCTACTGTCTCGGCCTTAAAAACTAGCAATAATTTCTCTCCTCTAAAACTAAGACGTAAAAAACCTCGGCTGTGCTCTTTTCAGAGTATCTATTACAACCATTCGCCTTTTAAATCAGTTTATTGCCGCCCTGCCAGTTTTATATCGCCAAGACTAGATCACTCTCGGGAACGAGAACCATTCTTGGTTCTCGTCATACTGAGATTACGCTGAGCGAGTGCACCAGACCGTCAAGGGTTCAAGTCTCGCGCCACAACGATGAGATCATCCGGACGACTGCGCGTCCCGTTTTAGTGCTAGTGCTACACTACTGGAAAAAAATGTTTTGGTTTGACAGAAGATGAACCGAAGTATACTTCGCCGCTGACGCCGGGTCCAACAAAAGGATCTCCCAAGGGTAACTAGCAATCCTCGCCGGCGACAACAATATTTTTACGCGCCTGACACGCCTGACAATAAACCGTTTTTAACAATGAGGAGGTCTCCCAGGCATGGATGGTCGGAAGGAAGCGAAAGATTACGGGAACAAGCATCGTCGCTCGTATTCAGTTGCAGCTGGAAGCGGAAACGTGCTCCCATGAACGGATTGTCCGCGCCAGGGTTTGTGCGCGGGGGAGTCCGGCTTTGCAAAGGCGTATGCGCTGACGACAAGGCGACCATGGGAACAGGCGCCTTGTCGTCAGGCTGTCAGGAACACTTTTCCTTTCTCCCCCTTATTACTTTGTATCAGAGACTGGAATTCATTACCTGATCATATTGTTCCTGACAGCAATCCTATTTCATTTAGAGACCAGTGTTCACTATTGTATAATTACTCACCTTAATTACGTTTTTGTATAATAGCTTTTGTGCTTTGTTTTTGCTTTATTATTTCTTTATTTCGCTTTGTTCGACGACAGTGGGTGCGTCCGCGATTACAATTCACTTTTCCGTGTTTTCCTATTCGGTTGTTGTTTGTTATGTTTTTTTTTTTTTTTTTTTAACCTTTGTCATTTGTTTTGAATCTCCCCTCATGCAATGCGTCCCTCGAGTGCCCTTGAGGTGAACAAAATGAAATGAAATTAAAAAAAACATTGCAGCTTTGTGTGTGTGTCTATTCATCCTGTCCTTGTGTAATCGTTTAATGTTCGAGCTGTTTCACCACCATCATTGACCATGTACCAACTAGCTCAACCCAAGCCGATAGTGCTACGTAGCTTGGGCGCAGTTATGTGAGTGTGTGCTTACTGCCGCTCCGTGTATGCGCGGCACGGGGTTACCTGCTTGTTAGGACGACGTCAAAGGCGGCGTCTGCGACCTCTAGGACGACCCCTAAGGTGATGTCAAGGACGACCTCTAGGATGACGTCAAGAATGCCGTCTAGGACGACGTCTACGGCGACCTCAAAGACGATGTCAAAGACGACGTCTGGAACGATCTCTAGGACGACCTCCAGAACGACCTCAAGGACGACGTCTAGGACGGCGTCGAAGACGACGTCCTAGAGAATGAATTTAAATACGATGTCTAGAACGACCTCTAGGACGGCCTCTAGGGCAATCTCTAGGACGACTTTTAGGACGACCTCAAAAACGACATCAAGAACGGCGTCTAAAACGACCTCAAGGACGGCGTCCGCATTCGCATGGCGCCTGCGTATGGGACCGTCGTGCGTCTGCTGTCGTCTTGCGCATGCGAAGGCCCGCGAGGCTGCGCGGCGCCTCCGTATATGCGCACCGCGCATACGCACGGCGCATTCGAGGCCAGAGAGCGTGTCGCAAAAACCGGGTGAAATTGCTAAAGAGAAAACAGACTGGCACGGTGGTGCCATCCATTAGGTGGCCCTTGAACTGCATTTCATTATGACGGGTTAACAGCGAAGTGGAATCTCCTTTCACCTCTTTCCACTTTAGCATAGTGAACGCTAGAGAGGGGGTCGCCTCCACTTCAGCATTCGCTCTGCTTAAGTGGAAACAGGGGGAGGAGATTTCACCTCACTCTTAACCTTTCAGAGTATAGCGCTTTCCTGTGCTTATCACTCGGGCGAAAAAAACTGAGTCACTGTGAGGATATTTCGCGAAAGAAAGCTACTGCGCACGCTTAGAACGCCTTCCACAGTCCAGTTGAAAAAAGATGGCAGCGCGCAAAAATGCTCTTATTGGACAGGTCTATGAGCGAAACTGACTACCGAGGCGCACGTCACAAAGACGTAACAGAAGTTCTTGCAAGCTAGAATCAGAAAAACCACGAATCAAAGCAAGCTCAAGACAAACCAAGAAAGTCGGAAGCAGGACAATAAGGGTGGCAATTTTAAATTAACTTAATAACGACTCCTGCACCGGAGTGTTCTGCGGCGAGTGCTGACCAGGGGCCCTGAACTCGTGAGACACAAAGTTGGAGACGAAAGTTCGCCGAGCGCACCGATTGAACGCCGGCGACAAAAGCTCGAAGTCATCGTTGTAAAAACATGAAAAATTAGTGAGTGCGCAGGCGAGCTGGTGGATATTGATCATGATGTAGAAAACCCGAGACTGTGGTAAAAGCAAAGAAACTTGGCCGAAGAAGAAGGACAGGGGAAAAGAACGTCTCAAACTCAGCTAATGCGTTTATTTCCTCAATGTCTTGTATATCCACAACCTGACCACCGACGTCACAAGGTCAACCTTGTGACGTATAGATAACAAAGGTTGACCTTGTGACGTCGGTGGTCAGTGGTTAGGTTGTGGATATATAAGACATTGAAGAAATAAACGCAGTAGCTCAGTTTGAGGCGTTCTTTTCCCCTGTCTTGCTTCTTCGGCGAAGTTTGCTGCTTTTACCACAGTCTCGGGTTATCTACATCATGATCATCGTTGTAACAGCTCAATCGGCGCGCTCCGTGAACATCTGCCCCCAACTTTGTGTTTTGACGAACTTAGAGCCCCTGAACTGTTCTTACTAGGTATGTTTTTGGTCTTCTAATTGGCATTTAAAAAAAAAAAAAAAAAACGTATTATTCATTCAGTTGGTACACTTCTATATTTATGTATTTTAAATTGGCTTTAAGTCTGAAATGCTAACGCAAGCGAAAACAGGAATAACTTTATGCCTATTTTTGTTCCAAACAATATTGGCAACCTAAAAATCTGCCATTCCTGGTTTGCCCTTGAAGTGATTTTATGCCGTGGATGGTACACCACGCGACACTATGCAGGTTCAAAGGTCCATACTCAAAAGCCTTGCGTACGCGTGAAAATTGAGGATCGGAAGTGCACATCTGTAGAACGGAATAGAAGGGCTAGCGCATTGTGCACACGCGCCACGCTGTGGAATTTGCGTGATGGGCTTGCGTGTTTGCGGGCCCCTTGCGTGATGCGCTAGACAGGCCTTGGGCCCATGCGAGCGCACCAGTCACCAAAACAAATTCGAGAAATATGAGCATAGTTCATATGTCCTCAACTCGGAACCTGAACAAGCGGCCACGTGGCCTAGTGTCTATCCTATGCCGCCAACGTTAATCATTGTAAATCACTAAGATGGGCAAAGTAGAAAACGCGTTGCTGCGCTCCAGGCATTGTTAGAGTTCGGCTATTCTCATCACCGCAGTGGTTGGACATGAGCTACTACCCGAGTGCCCACCCAGGCATTGATTGTTACGAACCGAAGTTTATACTTTGTTTCGGCTTAGGTCCGAGCGCGGCCGATGTTATGAGCCGAAGGGCCAATCAGGCAGCGAAAGAGGCACAACGTCATGGCGTGCTCTCTGCAGTTGATAGGACCAGCCGTATTCGCAGTCTTTCTGTGCGTGCTCCTCCTCCGGCTACTCCTATCAAGTGCAGAGAGGACGCCATGACGTTGCGCTTTTAGAGCGCAGCTCTTAGGGGCCCGTTCCCAGCCTGAGCGGCGTCGGCGTCGGCGTCGGCGTTGGCGTCGGCGTCGCCGTCGGCGTCGGCGTAACCGCGCCCCTCCCCTCCTCCTCCCCCTCCTCCTCCCCTCCTCCTCTTCCCCCTCCTCCTCTTCCCCCTCCTCCTCCTCCTCCCGCCTCCTTCTCCTCCTCCTCCCCTCATTGTCTAGTATGGTGCGGGAGGGGTCACGTAACCTCGGGGGGAGGGGGTCACATGACCTTGGGGGCGAGGAGGGGGAGGAGGAGGAGGGCAGAGGTCCGGGGGGTCACGTGACCTCGGGGGGAGGGGGTCACATGACCTTGGGCGGGGCGTCACGTGACTTCGGCGGGGGGAGGGGAGTCACTTCCCGGGGTCACGTGATCTGGGGGGGGAGGGAGGGGGTAGTCACGTAATGCTTAATTTGTTGTTTTAGGCGGTGAAGAAGAGGGAGGGGGTGGAGGAGGAGGAGGGGGAGGAGGACTAGCAGGCATGATCACGTGGGAGGAGGAGGCATATACCCTCCCCTCAGTACCCTTCCCTCCTCCTCCTCAAGAGCTGCGCTCCAATTCGGCGTTACAGGGAGTTGTAAACGGCTTTCACTTTTTTCTTTCTTTACTTTTTCCTCAGGTAATTTGCTCTTTGCAAATTTTACAAAAAAAAAAAAAAAGCACCATTTGTGGGAAACGCTGCGCAAAGTCGTAGCGCGATAGGTTAAGAAACCGAATTTTCCGGTCGATTTAAAGAGCCTGGCGTCTCCTTGTAGCACCCTGTAGACAAGAAAAAAAAACATTCAGGCTGATTAAGGTAACACAAAACAATACAACGCTTTGAACCGCGACAGCCACAAAGTGATACCTTTGTTTTAGACAAAAAGCTTCTGAACTTCTATTTTAAAAGGACACAGGAAATATTTTGAACCGCGACATAAAGAAAAGGCTGCACCCTTCACGCATCATTGTACACTTTGTTTTGTAACATCACACACACAAAAACAAATATTTTAATTCGTGACATACAGCCAAAGTTGCACCTTTGACGCATCGGTCTACACCCTGATGTATACCAGACAGGTTGTAGAGTGACACACAGCACTCTACACCCTGTCTTGTAACGATCAAGGTGCGGAGTGATGCGTCATGGGTGCAACATTGACTGTAAGTCAAGGTTCAAATTCATTTTTTAGAGCTTAGCTCTTAGGCGCCTGTTTAAATGTTTCGCGGAGTCGACGTCGCCGTCAGCGTCGGCGTCGGCGTAACCGCGCTAAATTTAGTGGGACAATTGATGTCACGTGACCTCAACACCAATTCAATTCCCCGCTAATTTAGCGAGGAAATGCAGTTCCTCCGCTAGATTTAGCGGACAAATTCAGAATATTGACGTCACGTGATCGCAACACCAATTCAATTCCCTGCGAAATTTAGCGGGGATTTGAATTGGCGTTAAGGTGAAGTGACGTAAAATTTCCCGCTAAATCTAGCGGAGAAACTGTATTTGTTCATAGGTGTCGTGACACCAAGTCATGTGACGTTATTTCTCCCGCTAAACTTAACGGGAAGACTGAATTGGTGTTGAGGTCACGTGGTGTCAATTTTTCAGCTAAATTTAGCGGGGAAACTGGGAGGAGGGGAGGCTACGTGGGAGGAGGAGGAGAAAATGAGAAGGAGGAGGGAAGGAGAAGAGGAGAAGGACGAGGGGTGCACTCTCTCCTTTTTAAGCTGCTTGATTGGCCCTTCGGCTCATAACATCGGCCACGCTCGAACCGAAGGTGAAACGAAGTAAAGTGCTCACGCAGTTCTCGTGTCTAATCCATGAGCCGCGCTCGACTCTCGTCAGGCGGGTGGTTTCGTTCCCGGAATTGCGTCATCAAGCTTTGCGAAGGAAAGACTGAAAGGAATAGTCCCTCTTTACGCTCGCAATTTGCAATTTCACCGCGATAAAGAAGCTTCTGAGTCAGTGGCGGTCTATGCGAGTATAGACCCCTTTTGAAATTTGCGTGCCGTTTATTAGAAGCTCGGGACCACTGCACAATGGCGGCACAACTGACATCGTGGAACGTGCAAGTCATTCCATAAGATAGAGAACGTTGGAGCGCTTCCAAGGCTAGGAGCCGACGAGCCAATCTAACAGCGTCGAAAGTGCAACGTCTCTGCGCTCATCACCTCTTTCTGTCTGTGTATACTTTCTGCTACTCCAACCAAACACATGAAGTGTGCCGGAACGTTGCAATATAGTCGACATTGTGCAGGGATTTCACAGCTGCCAACAGAGAAAAGTATTTCGAAAGGGGTCTATACTAGGGGCAGTCTAGGACCAGTACGCCTCTGCAAAGTCATGCTCGTTCCAACCCAGTATAGTTTCGGGACCTCTTTAATCTAAAACGCACCTACATCATATTAATTTACAACATGAAGGGGAAAGTTAGTGAATTTCCTCAAGGAGACAGACTTTTTACTACGGTTCCTGAGGTGAATTCGAGCAGAGCTTGATGATGTTGGCGAGGACCGCAGAGCACAAAATGTTATGTGAATGACCCGGGCACAAGCTTTGTGTGTGATATTCCCTAACGTCATGATATAACATGACTAACGTCACGCAACGTTATAAGGTCCCGTGGCACCAGAGTATTACACGATGTGGCGTGTCAGGTGAAGGTGTCGCGTGACAATTCTTCGTGGAAATCTTTCGTGACGGTTCCTCGTGACGGCTATTTGTGACGCTTTTCTCGTATAATTCGGTTGATAAAACACGTTCTGCGCTAAAAAAGTCAACACGAAGCGGCACCATTGCACCAGTCAAAGTTAGGTGCCTTCATGTGTACGCTTCTGGTCAAGGCTACGAGCTCGCGCCGAGAGAAGCTGTTTTGTGTGCTTCTGAGCGAAAAAAGGGAGATTGTGCCACTAAATGACCTGACGTCCTCGCTAACTCTACTCCATAAAAATCTAGTTCACATTCCGTCTCGATAGCGCGCTTTCTGCCTTGGAGAACACTTGGTAGCTCGCGTAGTGAAAGCCGGGGCAAAGGGCAACGATCGAACACCTGCTGGAGGCGAAGCTTCTACTGGTTTCATAACCTGTCACTGACTATGAGTAAAGGCCCGTTCACACTCTTGCGACCGACTTCGACCGAGAGAGACCAGACCGGTTTTTAATCCTCTTGCGATCTCTTAGGACCAGCTTCGCTGCATCGCATCCGGTCCTAAGAAGTCGCAAAAGGCTTAAAAACCGGTCTCGTCTCTGTCGGTCGTACTCGGTTGCAAGAGTGTGAACGGGCCTGAACAGGTACAGATCCAACTGGCGTCGAACTAAGCTTGAGGAGGGGGACGGGAAAAGACTTCGATCCTTCTCTCCCTCCTTTTTTTCTCCTTCTCAAACGTAGGGCGACGCCAATTGGATCTGCATAAACAAGTGGTGTCCAGACAGCCCTGGTGCAAAATATACTGGTGTAGCCGGTATATGTTTTTTTTTTTTTTTGAGAAGGGGGATTTTATTTAGAGGGTATGGGGTGACTATGAAGCTGGACATTAAGACTGTGTGTGTGTGTTGGGGGGGGGGGGGGGAAGGGCTAGATCGTTTCGGGGGAAGAGGGCAGGGGTTTGAACCCTGAACGTTTCCCCCCCCCCCCCCCCCCTCCTCTTTCTACTCTACTGCGGCACAAAGCTCCAGAGTACCAATGCCGCCTAGAAGACAACTCCTGCGTATGACGTCATCGTAAGTGAATCTCCGACCCATCCGAAGCGGAAAACTCACTCAAGCTTTACAAGAGTAGTCCGCAAAGTTGCAGACGACTGCATCTTGGCGTCGTCGCGTGCTAGCGTAGTGTTGGTTGTGAGACGATGCAAGAGGTGTTAGCAGCGATGCTGACGCCAGCTAGGCGGCATCGCGTGGATCCACTATTGATGACGTGGAGGGGGGTGGGGGAGTAACAGGCGTTGTGTTCTATAGTTGATGAGAGGTTAAGAGTTCAGGGCGACGGAAGGGAAGGCTGGTGAGGAAGACGCAGGCGGAATGCTGGAGCGAGGGGATGTTTCCGCCTCTCCCCTCCAGCGATCCTTCTGCGTCCTCCTTACCAGCCTTCCTTTCCCTCGCCCTGAACTCTTAATTTGTCACCGACAATGCGGAGCGCAATTTCGACTGCGACTGATTGAAAAAAAAAACAGTGGGTAGATCTCAAGGCATCTAGCATTGAGGTCTAGTACCCACTATCATTTCAGTCAAAGCCAATCAGAGCTTGGCGTCGTTCTGACGTCACCGCAACACCTGCGCAAAAAGCTGACCACTTGCTATCCGTGTAGGTAGAACTGAGTGTACCCCGTTCCCCGATCTCTGACAGACCCACGTGGATTACGGCGGACGACCCTGACAAACCAATCCTTATGGTGGCGGCGCCCGAGGAGGACCTGCCGTTGCCAGCCAGGACCACCGAGATTGTCAACTTGCCTGCCGTCAGCCTAGAAGGAGGCGACCAAAATGCGGACGGCGTGGATAATGTAAGCGACGTCAAGCTGGTGTATTCGTGCTTGTTCTGCAGCCCCGTACATCTTGAGGCAGGCTATGACGCCTTTGCGTAAAGGCACGGTGTAGTGGTAAAGGTCTGTCCAACAAGCTACAACAAATGCCTTGCGCGGCAAAAAGAAAAAACGCGAACTTTTTTCGAAAGGCTTGATAGTTGATCAGGCAGCCAGACTTGTTGATTAGTACGCGAGTGAAGCACAGACGTGCAGGCTCAGGAAAAATATTGGCTCAATCTCAGGTGCCCCTGTCGCTGATTAGCAGCCAAGAGTGACTACTTTGTCGCCACAAACAAAAGCGAGAAGAAGAACCTTCAGACTTAAAAGAAAAAAATAGGAAGGTCAAGAGGGAAGTACAGGAGAGTGTCCACGAAACCGCTTTTAAGCCGCCTTACACTGCCCCTTTTTGCACTCGTTCAAGCCATCTTGACGCACTGAGGTCAAGATTTCAAAATCACAATCCAAAACAATGCACGCATTGGGAACGAGATGAAAGAAGCACTTAAACGAGCTTCGGAGCAAACGTCAAGCCACGATAGGCAGATAGGGAGCTTTGGGGAAGCCGTATATAGGTCACTCCAGCTTAATAAAGTCAAGAATTTTGACCGAGGGAGTTCCTGTGCTCACATGAAAACGTGCGCATTTTCATACAGGAACCTAATGAACCAGCGATTTTCGAAAATGGTTCATTGAGATCGTACCAAGCGTTGGTGTGACAATCCTCCGCTGACGGAACCACTCTGGTTCCAGACAAAAGGAGGGGTCTTACCGCTCATTCACACTGGAAGCGGATCCGCGTTCGGAAAGCGGTTGCGAACGCGGTTGTATAAAGATCCAGTACAAATGCACGCGCACTCGATCACATCAAGTGCGCGTGCAATTGTACTGAATCTTTATACAACCGCGTTCGCAACCGCTTTGCGAACGCGGATCCGCTTCCAGTGTGAATGAGCGGTTAGTGTAAAATCCGGATGACGTCGCCAGCACTTTGCTAGCTCCAAGCGTGACGTTCCATTTAAAAATATATTGAAGAAAATAAAACTAGACAAGAGGATACATAGAGACGGGCGTACTTGGGGCTACCCATTTGGTCTTTTCGTGGCACTTTTAGATTGCACTTTTCCCGCGCCCTGTTTCCTGTTTCGTGCTCGGTCACTTGGTTCCAATTTCGCCATCGGTTCAGCTTTTCCCTGGAGTCTGACGATTCCTAGTTCCGTATATTGTTCCGGCAAAAATTGCTTTCCAAGGCAGCAAATTGTATTTGAGATACTGAGTACAAGATACTGAGAAATGTAATTAAGATAGAGTAGCGAATACTCTAGACTGAATGTAATTTCAAGTTACCAAATAACTTCCAAAAGTATTTGAAATACAGTACTTACCAAATAACTTCCAGAAGTATTTGAAATACAGTATCTTGAGTAGAGTAACAAGTCTGGTTTTCTCGTTGCAAGAGATCACAAGAACTCGTACGTGAGCAAACACAAGTGTTTCAACCAGCCCTATGTATACTTTGTTGTCGCTGACAAGGTAAAAACCGGCAGGACATCTTTTTATAATAACCGGACTCCAGCACGCGCTCGCTGCATCTCGCCGTGCGTTGAGTGCTCGTGCATGATCGTGGCTCACAAGTCGCTGAAGCGTTATCGAATGTTGGAAGCTCGGTCTGGAGTCGTCACAACTGAAGCTCTTCCCCGCCGTTCTTATTCTGTCAGTGACTGTGTGGAGCGCAAGTTCGTCTACTTCTTGCGCAGGGGTTACGACGATTTCACAACGACGAGCTCTTAGGGGCTGATTGCAAAAAAATAGTGGGTACAGCTCAAGGCATCTGGCTTTGAGGTCTACCCACTATCCTTTCAAGCAAAGCCAATCAGAGCTCGGCGTCGTTCTGACTTCATCGTAACCGCGCAAATAGCAGACGACCTGCTCTCCGCGTTGACCCTTCCTACCGTTTACAAACACAAGCAGCATCTTGCCCCCCGAGAAACCTCGTAGCTCTGTTTCGGTAGGCTGTTTGAGCCCGTTGATGTCAAAATTTCTGGTACAATAGAGTTCTTCAGAACTCACGAAGTTGTGGGTTCTAGCGAGGTCTTTCTGCTATTCTATAAAACAAATAAGAGGGGGTCGGTCGTCTTACGAAAGTGTTATAAGTTACGTTCAAATCTCCCATTATTCGGTCCTTGAGATAGTCACCAGAGAGCTGTTCATAAAATATTTCACGGACGTTGCAAAAAGCGGTGCTATGGTGGGGGGTGTTTGTCCTGTCATTTGACCGGAAGTTCGCGGGGATGTAAATTACCAATAACGCCCTTCCGGCGTTTTCAAT
Organism: Ixodes scapularis; assembly: GCF_016920785.2. Lineage (NCBI taxonomy): Eukaryota > Metazoa > Arthropoda > Arachnida > Ixodida > Ixodidae > Ixodes > Ixodes scapularis. The sequence goes on along the minus strand of NW_024610018.1, from coordinate 612,829 downwards.
AAAAGAGTTTATGCCAAGGATGGCCAAACCATGGCTGGCGAGCCTCATGCGGCTCTTTCAAGCCCAAGTGCGGCTTTGTCAAGCCGCACTTGGGAAAAGTGTCACGCCTCCCCCATGCCTTTTTTGCGGCTTGTTGTTTAATATTCTTCCTTTTTATGGCTCTGGATAAGTTTGGTCCTGCTGACTGGTACGCGTCGTCTGTTCAGCCGGATGCCGCGGCCACTGCAGCCAGCGAGCGTCCTTCGTCGGGCCCCCTGGTGGTCGTGTGCGCCATTCTGACGGCGCTGACGCTCTCGTCGGCCATGGTCCTCTACGACTACGTGGCCGTCGAATTGCACCAAGGCCACTCCATGGGCATGGGCGTCCTGGTGACCACGGCACTCGGCGACCTCCTCGCACGGATGGGAACGGACGCCTTCCTCCGGACCGTATCCGACAAGAGACTGGTTGGTTTTCTCGGGTGCCCAATGCCCATACTATAGGCTCGTAGCTCTCAAGTTCGAGAAGCACCTCTGCCGAGCAAATCGAATATTTCTTGGTCGCGTTTCACATGCACTTTCTCACGTTGCTCGCGGACGCTAAACTGGCGGAATGTAATTTGAAGATAAATATTTGGGGAACAAAAACAACAAGAACACTAAAGCAAAAAAAAAAAAAAAGATTCCTAACATTTTGATAGGACAGCGCCAGCTGTTTTTTTTTTAAATTTATTTAAGCTTGTTTTCTTTTTTCAGGTGCTCTGTTACTGCGCGTGAACAGATTTTGACGAACGCTTGTAAACGACTATGGCTCGTCCATGATCGAACGCTGCAGTGGCACTTTGTGCTCGATGCAAGCATTTCATGGGCGCGTCTTACCTGGCCGAGAGAAACGGGCCTGCACGGGGGATTAAGAACAATTTACACTATCGGGTTATTCAATGGACGCCATATTTTAGGTGGTCTGCTTAGAGCGCATCATCGGAACGAGCTCACATTAACAGGCTGCTAAGACCGGCAATCTCGATGGTGCAGAATGCAATTGGCGAATAAACTGTGGAAGCTCGCCGTCAGCACATGCGCAGCAGTCGCGCACACAGCCATGGCCGCCAGTGAATACTCCCTATACGTTTGTACAACTTCCTGTGGGTATGGAGGCAAATCTTTTGCAAGGCTACTGGCGCGAGCATGAGGCTTGATCTTGTTGAGCATTTGCACGCGTTCTCACGCAAACAAAAGGATATATGAAGCCACGTGCTCGCGCCAGTAGCTCTGACAGCGTTGCATGCAAGCTAAGTGGGCGCTGGAGAGCATTCAACGCCGCTCAAAGTTGTGCACGAGCACTCTACGATACTCGTGAAATGCTATAAAGTGGTGTCGACAGGTGTAGCTTAATCCTGCTGACGAGCTGACGAGGACCGGGGAACGCAGAATGGTTGGAGCGCAAACTACCATGCACCTCGCAGGACCAGCTCGCAGCAATTCAAGCCACGTAAATTGAGGTCGCATGACGTGGTCACGTCACGTCAGTTTTCCCGCTAAATTTAGCAGAAAAATTGACATCATGTGACGCTTTTTTGTGACGAGTGATCTTTTTCAAGGAGATTATAGTGGACAGGAGCTGGCGTTTGTATTATTAATAATACATGGAGCGAAGTGTAAATGAAGTCGGCGTGGCCGCGAAATTGCCCCCCAGTCTCTTGGCTAGCACCCCCGACACTCTTTTGCATCGGTGCAGGAGGTGTAGGTAAATTGAACGAAGCTGCTATTGAGACGATTCTTTTCTTGAGTATTTTTTCTTTTACCAAGTTCCCACCCTTTATCACAGTCTCGGGTAATCTTTATTATGGTTGGGAAACTCGGTTAACGGACACCACCATGAAAATACGGGGCAAATATCCGCGTTGCCGTGGCATTGCCCCTGAAACGCGGTCGTTTGCCCCATATTTTCATGGCGGCGTCTACTGAATTGGTGTCGAAAATGTGAGATTTGGAACCGCAACACTAGCCTGGCCAGTACGAAGTGGGCGTGTAGTGGACGCTCTCGACACCTCGCTGGGAGCGTCGTCTAAAGCGTCGTCATAGCGCGGCTTTGGAAAGCGAGCGGGTCAGTCGTCGTACCCACGAACGCTGAGATTGGCGCCGCGGGTTCAGAAATTCGTGCAAGCCCTGCTTCCAGTAGGGGTTCATTTCCCTCCGCCGTGATGAAAATGCGGGCTGACATCGAAACTTCTTTTGGTGCGCCGATTGCATTAAAAGCCAGCCGCGGCAGCGAGCAAACGAAGCACACCGCAGGCACAGAGCAGACGTTGCGCTTAAGCCTAACGCAGTCTACCGAGCGGCGAGCAGACGATGGGGGCTTTGGGAGGGTTTGGATCAGAGCGCGTTGGTGCGCAAAGCGGTCTGGGATTGATTTCTTTTCCCGGCGTTCCTGGGCATGACGTCATGCGGGGCCTGCTCTATGTAAACGTCCTTGGTCTCATATCATTTCGCTGATAAAACACTATCTGTGTAATAACAAACAGAGCCGATGACCGCGCAATCTTCTTTTTTCCGCCAACGGGTTTGTCAGTCACGTGATGTGACGTTGCTCTTGGAAGGTAGACACTAAAGCCATGTCCTCTATACTTCGCTTGAGCTTAAGTCCAGGCGCTGCCGACACTGCGAGGTCATGGGATCATTCAAGCAGCGTCAAAAACGCGTGTAACCAAGGTCTTTTCTGGTTATGATCGGTTCAGCCACGATTGGACAAGTACAGAAACATGACGAACACAGTGAGAGTGAGCTGCCGACGCCTTCTGATTGGTCCCATTAGCTCGTAGCGTCGGCTGCTTCTGGACTCAAGGTCGAAACTACGTACAGTACACTCACGATCCGAGTGTGGCCACAATCCGATTGAGAGGATCAAGCAGCACCTAAAGTGCATCCTACGACGCCCATTACTTTTGCGCGTTTACTATCACCGAGTAAACCATTCGCGCGCAGTAAATTCGCCGTAATCCTGCGTTTTTTTTTTGTTTTTTTTTTCGGTGGGTCATTGGTTTACCCGGAAATAACAAATACACAAAAAATGCGCCGTAACGACGCACTTTTGGCGCTGCTGAATTGGCTGAATCCGAGGGTCTCCGATCGGACTAGAATAAACGGTGCTGATGTGTTTTTTTTTTGTGTGTGTGTTTTTTTGAAAGAGAGAGCTAAGTATTTTGTTTCACATCGAGTTCCACCGCCATGACGCGACACCAAGAAGAGGAGTTGAAGCATCATACCCTATCGCATATAAGGTATGATGCTTAAACTCATCTTCGTGTAAGTTTGTCGGCTCCTTGCGCACCTGGTACGTTTGTTTAGCCTCAAATGCTCTCACCTGATTTTGTTTCCGCCTAGCCTCATCGGAGCGCAAGTTCGTCTGCTTCTTTTGGCAGTGGTTGTGGTGACGTCAGAACGCCTAGCCCTGAGTGACCCTGATGGAAGGAGAGTGGGCAGACCTCGAGGTAGCTTGCTTTGAGGTCTACCCACTATCTTTCAATCAGAGCCCGCGGAGCTCGGCGTTCTGACGTCACCACAACCGCTGCCAAAAGAAGCAGACGAACTTGCGCTCCGCATTACAACGGTACGGGTTTGGCTGCCTCGCCATCGCCCGTTTTTTGCGCCTTCTCCGTGTTTCCCCTTTGATTGGCGTGATCCTCCTTGTGTTGTCCGATGAGTCAACGACGCATATATTGGAACGCTTGCTCGCTGTGTCGACCAACCCGCTGTTTACAAACATATGCCCGCGTTTGCTCACACCGGGTGTGGGCAATGCGCGTGCGCAGACACCAGATTCGCGAGAGGTAGAGCATCTGCGCATGCGCAGTACAGGCAGCAGCGCCACCGCACTGGCGTGACGTCAGAGAGTTGAGTTAGTTTATGGTTATTTCTACACGCTTAGACATTTTCATATATCATAAATAATTTTTGTCGTCGTTTTGTAGTCTACAAATATAAAATGGTCGAAACATGCGGACAAATTAACCGTACGATCGAGTGAGAACAAAGCACCAAACGTTGACCCAAAGTGGCAGCAAATTGCGTCGCATGAGCCGGTGATTCACACTGTCGGATATCGCGATCCTGGCGGCGGGTTGTAGTAACGTATTTAGTTATATATTTTTTTTTTAAATGAACGAGTAACGTACTTTGTTACTTTTAAGGCAAAATAAAGAGTAACGGTGTTTCCTTACTTTTGGGGGTAAGGTGCACAACAATGTTCAAGCAGCGTCATTTTAGTTCTAACCTCAGTATGCGTTTATTGCGACAAAGGCAGATAGGCAACCCGAAAAAACAACAACTAAACAGTATGCCAGTATCGCAACGTTTATGGCTGCACACGTCAGCCGGACTCTAGAACTGGCAGTGTCTTTCACCCAGCGAACACAATAAAGTTCGTTTGCTTAACCTTTCGTGTACAGACCGAATGCAAACCCAGTTTGCCAACGCAGGAAGGCACAGCACCTAAAGTCCACCTCAAACTTTAGAAGCAGAAAGAATAAAAGAGAGAGGGGAATCCGCAGTGCCGTTCATTTGAGCGCGTCAGTAGAACGTCGCCGCAGACGTATTTTCAATGAAGTGGGGAAACATAACTCAAGTTTTTTTTCAGTGGGAAAATAAAACAATAAACATCATCAAACAAATGCAGTTCTATATTTGGTCAGAGAGTAAGAAGAATAGTAACTCGCTATTTTTGAGGTGAAGTGACGCGTTCCCTTTGAGAATAAGTAACGAATAACGCCTTTAGTTACTTTTTTAGATAATAAAAGTAACAACAGTTAAATAATTTTTCTTTTTTTTTTTGGGGGGGGGGGGGGGCGGGCAGGAGAGGGGGGGGGGGGGGGAGGGGGGTAACGTGTGCATGTCTGCTCCGTGCACTCCTATAAGCAGAAACTGCAGTGGAAGCTACATACCCGCCGGACCAATCAGCCGCCTCTTTTTTATCACCTGACCCGGCTCTCTGCGCGTAGAGAGGGGTATGACCGGTCTAAAGATGGCGTAGCTTCCACCGCAGTCTCAGCTCAGGAGTGAATAAAATATAGCGCGTGGTCCGCCATGTTCTTCTTAGCCCTCCCACCCATGACTGTGTTCCAAATTTTCCGCGTTACTTCGGCGGGTCATACCACGTGAGAATCCAGACAGAAAAAGACTGGACGGGGGTTAGTTTTCGAACTCTAAGGTATCAAACCGTTACTCGAGAGTGCGGCCGAGTCAAATCCTCCATGTTCTTCCTAACCGGAAAAGGAACGCGAGCACCGGCCAATGGGAAAGCTCGTCAGCACATCAATCGCTGTCGCAACTCAGCAAATAGTTAATCGAGAGGCTTTAGGTTGAAGAAATACTGGATATAAAGGTAAGCGGACGCAAGGTGTCGCGGTCGTCGCGGCGTACCAAGCCGATTCGGGGTCTGGTTTCCGTTGGCTGCAGCGAGACGAGGGGCGGAACAGGCGTCTGCCGGATTCACCTGCGCTGCAGTGCCACCGCTAGGATCACAGCAGTCAAGTTTCTGCCTAGCTGTTCTAGTGCACTACAAAATTAAACACCTCTTTACGTTCCTTACAAACAAATTCCTAACGAGAAACGCAGCATGCAACCTTCGTACCGTAACCGCGGTGAGATCCAGACCCCGAACAAAGTAGGGTTACTAAAACCATCGATAATCAAAGTACAGTCTTATGAAATACACACCCTTCCCTGATTTAATGTGCCCACGAGAGCAGAACCTTCTACCAATTCATAAAAGCTGTGAAGTTCCTCTTTTTCAGTGTTGGAGGTAACGCGTTACTAGTAACGACGTTACTGGTAACGCGTTACATTTTTCGCTAACGCAGTAACGTACTCGTTAGTATTCTGAATGACGAACGAGTAAAGTATTTCCGTTACTTTTTTACGGTATCGGCTCTCAAATTTCGTTACTCGTTACTCGTTACTTTTGACCAAAACTGGTGACATCCTGCACGAGCTTGTCTCAAAATCCTGCACCGGCTTATCGCTGCACGAAACCAGCACCCGTCACAGCAAAGTTAAAAAAAAACAAAAAAAAACTCCCTTCTCGGAGGCGAAAAAATCCTTCGGCTACCAGTTAATTGACCTTTTTCAGAGATCGCTGGGCGCATGCGACGACTCTGAGAGGGGAGAGGAAAGGGAAAGGCGCCATTTTTGGTGGCTCTCTCGCCCGCTCGGTCGCTCAGACAGTGCTGGTTATGCTTGACTCCTCCGGTATTCTCGCGGCTTGGCTTCATAGTCGTCACGCCTCACCACCGCGCAGCAGAAGGTTGCACAAATAGAAGTAAACATTCTTGAAATGCCAAATTTTATAAAGTTCTTGTAGCCTTTGGCGGGTGGTGCACGAAAGCACCCGATGTCAAACGCCCCGCCTTTTTTGCCCTACTTTCAAAAGCCTATGACGAGAGTCCCCGTGTCAGGTGGCTGCATCATCAATGTGACGGCGGGACATTCTGCTTTTAATTAAAATACAGCAAATCTGAACATGATGATATGCCTGAAATTGGGGTAGGAAAAGGAAAACGCAAAAGGACACAGAAAAAGAGCCGGCAACGTCTCTTGAGACGTTGCCCGTTTTTTCTTTGCGTTTTCCTTTTCCTACCTCAGTCTCAGGTTTAGTAATGGAAAATGAGCGTGCTGGTAAAGAGATACGAATACATGAAAGGATAAAACGTCAAGGACGGGGACGGATACAGGACTTCTTGAAAGAAGTATACTCTTTCCGTCCCTGTCCTCGATGTTCCATCAAGCTTTCATGTATTCATATATCAAGCTTTCCATCATGTTAAACTTACACCAGCTCGTCTGCACTCTGACCATTTTTTGTTAATAGTAAACGTGGAAACGAGGTTGGGTGACGTAATCATGCCGTACCCGGTACTCAATTAAAAAATAACAGCATAAAGCTTTCCGTTCTTCAGGTGTGCGCTATGCACAATCGCGTCTTGCCACGTAAAAAAACTGACAAAACATTTAAAGCGAGCGAAACAAATTTAAGCCTTACGGAGACAGCATGTGACTCTGCTTTGAAAGCAGACCCCTTTTTTAGTTGCTTGCAAGACGCGACACCGAAGTGTGTCGCGTCTTGTATCTTAGACAGTGACTTTTGTTAATCCTCCAGGTCGTTCTCAGCCATTTCGAAGAAAATATGCACGCTAAGCGACGACAGAAAGACACGTTCAGATTGGTGAAGGACGGAACAACGCCACCAGAAAACACACGCAAAACCATGGACCGGGAGACAAGCCAGGCCTAGCGCGGACGACGGAGAGACGGTCCCGGAGCCACCAAAAGTGTTTTGAGCGATTCCCGCGAGGGCGCGCCACGATCGTAGTGTCACCACCCTCAAAGCTTGAACGAACGGCTACGTTACAGCCTCCTCCCCTCCCTCCTCGTCCCCCCCCCCCTCCTGCATTGTGCAGCAGAAGTGTACAGCGGGGGGGGGGGGGGGGGGGGGGGGGAATCGTGGAGACATCCGTTTACAACAGTGGACAACTAGTGGCGAAGCGCGATTTGCTCGTTTCCCTAGTTACAAAAAAAAAAAAAAAAAAGAAAGATCCTTTGTGGAATATTTTTACCCTCGCTCCCCCCCTCGCTGCCTGAAAGTTCCTGACCCACTTTTGTACACAGAAGAATTTTTCGCTTGGTTAGCCTTTAATTCCCTAAATTCATGATAAAAAAATTAAAAAAAAAACAGTTTTAAACCTGGAAAGAAAACTTACAAACACAACGCCTTTTTTTTTTCACAGAAAAACTAAGAGCTACTGCTGGTAAGAGGCAGCAAGTGATTATAGCCAGTGTGCTGGTAAGCGGTGTCCTGTTCCAGATAGTGAAGTAAATCAGTCTCTGGTAATAGTATGAAGCGGACTGTTACTAAAGCCGGCGTACAGATGAGGGGTGTTGGTTGGTTGGTTGTGTTCCAGCAGTCCTCGTTCGCATGCTGTAGTTTATAAAAGCCGATTGACTAACATCTACGACTCATTCTGCGCGTGAGATGGACATGAATAACGAAAGTCCGTCGCCATGGCCAGCAGGTCTGAATGAAATGTCTCAACTAAAGGAGACAAAATCAGGTAAGGTACAGTTTCAATAAATAATCTGCATGCCGAAAATTAAGCTGCTTCGCGCATCAAAACACTATGAAACCACTCTGTAAATTTTTATCTTTATCCAAGCTTGTTAAGGAGGCTTATCATACATCTCTGCCAAACATATGTACTCGAACAGAAAAGTAACGTAAAAGTAACGTAAAAGTAACGTTCGTTATTTTTGAAAAGTAACGGTTACGGTATATCGTTACGTTTGTAAAAGAGTAACGTAGCTCGATAACGCGTTACTTTTTACCAAACTAACGAGTAACGCTATTTCGTTACTTTTTTTTTTTGGTAACGGGCACAACACTGCTCTTTTTGTCTAATATTATTTCTACCTGTTAGAAAAAAAAATGCCAATATCTCAAAGTAACACGAAATATTTATATAGTTTATTGCCGTAAAATCTACCACATGCTTTTCCCTGACTCGATAATAGCTTTTTTGACATCAGTGATATGTTTCATTGTATGAGCTGATAGCTTCCGGTGCATTATGCTTGCGTCCGGTAAATATGCGTAAATGCATTGTGCGCATATTTTTTTTACATTTTTTTCTTGTGTTTTCCTGCTTGATGTGTAAACCCGGGGTGATGGCCTCGTCAGGATAGATACCGATCTCCTTTTGCCGCACCTCGCGGATATATTGTATCTTCGTACTTATGTCCAAATAAACTTTGACTTTAAACAGCGTGACATTTTTATGCCGTCGTCGGACGGAAACCGAGGGTCCACTTTTGAGGACGCGGAAAAATACACCAGTCGGAGAGGCGACCTAGCTAGATATCTCGTCTTTCGGTTGCTTCCCGTCGACAGGTAATCCTGACCTGTCGACGCAAGTGTGTGCCAGCTTCCGCATTGTAGTACGGGCCGCGACCGCAGCGTTTTGGCACATTATGACTGCGCGGCGCAGCGCAAAACTAAACTGAAGGCGCGCAAGGCGCGGCGGCGTCACTTGGTCCCGGCCTATTACGCTAAATCTTTTTTCCTCGCGGGATCTTCTCAGTGGGCGCGTGACAGAATCGTCACTATAGATTCAGGCTGGCAGCAGTAGAAATGGCAAGTAATGGCGGTAACGAGTTACTATACACGTTTGCAAGTCCGGTCTCAGGGCGCCGCCATCTTCCTCGGTGGGGTGCGCTCTCGGGAGCGGCCATAATCCGATTACGACGCCTTAGCAAGGCTTCGTAATCGGATTATGACTGGTCCAAGCGCACCCCAGACAGGCAAGATGGCAGCGCCCTGAAGCCGGACTTGCAAACGTGTATAGTAACGGCGTTACCTGTAACGCGCTGTTTTCGGTAACGCAGTAACATATTCGTTACTTTTTTTTCAAAACAGTGACGCATAACGTACTTGAGTTACTTATTTCGAGCAAAGTGTAACGTATTTGCGTTACTCGTTACATATTCCTAAAACTTTAAAAAACTACGCTTCAATTTTATTTTATTTTTTAAAGGGGTTATGACACGCCAAAAACAAAATATAAAATAACCATATATGCTGCTACGACCCATTGTATGTCCCTCATGTGAGGGTGTTATGTATCAAGCAACCAAGCTGCCGCCCAGAACAACCAGACAGCGCGAGCCATGATCTCGAGCGGGTGCATCCGCGCGGCGCGAGGACCGGGGTCTGACCCAGTGTTGTACGGAACGGCGTTCCTGGAACGCGTTTCTTTTAGGAGGAACGAAGGAACGCCGCCGTTTCATTTTTAATTTGTGGAACTGAAACGGGAACTCGTTACATTTTTATTGTAACGGAAAGAGTAACGGCGTTCCTTCTTTTCGTTTAGTGGGGTCATTTTTATTCTATTTTTACGAGGGAAATTTTAGAAGTATAAAAGCTATATCATTACGAAAATATTGTTTTTACCTCGTTCACGTTTTGGTTACTGATCTTAGGATTTATATTGTGTGGTCCTCGCTTAGTAACAGTCGGTTGCTGGAAAGTTAAAGGACATCAATGTTTGTGTTTTTCTTTTTGAGTGCCCGAGACTGCGGTACAAAAAGCAAAAGTTTAGTCGCACGAAAGGACCCAAAGAGGGACGTTTCAAACTCAGCTACGTTATTTGCTTCCACGAATCCTCATACACCCAGAAATATAAGGCCGACTACAGCCATTTCTGAACTTTCATAAAGAAACCTACAGTTACAACAAAATCACAGGTTACCAGACATGGAACGCACTTTTGTATCCCGAACATTGGTCACTTAAACGATACACAAAAATTAATTTTTATTCCTTCCCCTTTGTCCCCCACCTTCTAACTGAACAACGAATCTAACCTTCACAAAGAACTACTTGTAGTTTTCAAGACTGACCTTCCAAAAGCCCTACCCTCTTCTTCACTTGCTCGTCTTGCGGAGATAAACATCGAGAAGAAAGAGTTGTTAAGTTCGAACAAGGGACTTTGTTAGATTGAAACGTGTGAGGTTGTTGTAAAACGCTTGTGCAATGTGGAGTAACAGTAGATTTGGCTTGTCTGAATCGTTCACCACAAACATGAATCTAGTTAAAAGCCGAGACTTTTAAACTTGAATATATCAACAAATAAAACCTTGAGTCCGCTTGTTTTCTTCTTCCTGGTGCCCCTCCATCACGACATATACTAAATTCGTATGTTCCCATTTCATGGGATAGATAAAAAATAAACGAAAGAAACTTTGCTTGATCTAACCGAATATGGTAATTACTAGAAATACAAATGTGACGTATATGTAACGAAACGTTCCATTTTTAAACTGTAACGGGAACACGTTCCTTTCTCACAGGTGGAATTTGTAACGGGAACGCGTTCCAGAATTCAGAAGGAACGAGGAACGAGCTTTCGTTCCTTTTTTTTTTAGGAACGTGTACAACACTGGTCTGACCTAGGCGCCATGACAGTCCTGTCCGTTCCGAACCAGTAAAGATCTCGATGAATATAACAATAGGCGGCGAGGATGGGATGAACTCTACGACGGTAAATCCAGAAGACCATGGCGACTCACGGCTCAGTGGTGGAATTCTCGGGAAAAGGCTGGTCGTCCTGGGCAGAGCGACTTCAGTTCTACTTCCAAGCCAACGGTATTACAGACGACGTCAAGAAGCGTGCAATCTTGCTGCCGCTATGTGGGCCGACCACATTCGAGAGCGTCAAGGCCTTGGCGGCACCAGGAACCCCCAGCGATTACTCATTCGAAGAAATTGTGAGTCTGCTGCGCGTCCACTACGATCCACGCCCGTCGGAGCTGTCCAGCCGCTGCAAATTCCAGCGCCGGGACCAACTGCCGCACGAAACACTAACCGCTTACGTAGCAGCGTTAAAAGCTCTCGCGGCAGATTGCAACTTTGGCACTCTCCCGGCCCAACCTTCGAGCCAGCCTCCTAGGCCATCAGCGTCGGAATCCTCAGGGGTGAGTGCAGCCATGTCTCCTGCCGTTCGACCAGATGTGAGATCAACGATGTTGCCCGTCAACGTCATGCTGCGCGATCGATTCGTCTGCGGCCTGCAAATGACAATCTACAACAATGATTGTTTGCCGAACAATATCTAACGTTCGTCAAGGCGTTCGACATCGCTGTGCGGGCGGAACACTCAAAAGACTATCAAAAGAAAGTCAAAGTTGACTTCAGCGAAGTCAACAAGACCGCACGCACACAGGCATCTCCACCAACGCAGGAGGACATAAAACCTTGCAAACCGTGTTACTGTTACGAAAATTGGCACGATCCAGCAACGTGTGACTTTCGCAGCGCACGATGCCGATTTTGCAAGAAAGTCGGTCAAGTAGAAAAGGCCTGCTTTAAGAAGAAAAACAATAGCAGCTTATCGAAAGGTCCTAGACGGTTGCACGTTTTTGACTCCCCAGAAGAGCTCTGGGAGGCCACGACTACAGAGGGGAGCACTTTGCATGGCCTCAATACAATGACAGGGGTGAAGAGAGCACCGCAGAAACAAATGGTCTCATTGGACGCACAAGGCGTGCCGCTGCTATTCGAAGTGGATTCAGGGGCTGCCTACTCTATCATCACTGAAGACACATATCGGGAATTATGGCCCCGTTCATCGGCAACCGCTTCTTCCCGTCAACATCGCCCTGCGAACATGGTCAGGAGAAGGCCTGCCAGTGCACGTGAGGGTGCGCTTCAAGCAGCGCAGCAAGAAACTACCCTTATTGATAATGAGCGGCACAGGATGCAACCTCCTTGGTCGGAACTGGTTTGATCCTCTAGGCATCAGCCTCAACGGCATTCACCACGATCTCCAAGAACAGAGCCTAGTCGCCATACTTGAGCACCACTCAGTACTGTTTGACGGCGACTTAAACAGCTTCAGGGGACCAGCTGTAACGCTGGAGCTACAAGAAAAAGCGCCGAACAAGTTCCTGAGAACCCGAAGCGTTCCATTCGCACTTCGACCAGCCGTCGAAATGGAACTGCAGCGCCTATCAGAACAAGGAGTTATTGAGCCCCTGCAGCATTCAGAGTGGGCAACTCCAGTCGTCGTTGTTCGAAAAAAAAAGATGGTAGCATTCGACTTTGCGGCGATTATCGTAGTACAGTGAACGCAGTGACACGAGCCGCGTCATATCCCTTGCCAACGGTCACGGAAGTCTTGGCGAAACTTCGAGGTGGAAACGTTTTTCTACGAGCGTCCTGGCACAAGCTTATCAACAGCTCAAGGTCACCGACGCTATAGTCAAGATATAGACTATTAACACTGTCAAAGGGGTCTACCATGTCA